>NC_045542.1:100403546-100735212 GCF_009769535.1 Thamnophis elegans
TCTGGAATTTATGCAGTTGTAAAATTAATATTTAGCTTTGTCTTTTGTTAATAGGATGATCACATTTAAATATTGCTTCAGATGTACAAAATATACTTTTCATCCTACTGAGTCTGCAAACCACTGTGTTTAAGGTGGTTAATAAAGGTCAGAGATCAGTTCCAAATGCCGAGTATTTTGTTCGATCTCAGTGTTTATTGGTTAGCTCTTAAAAAAGGTGGCTTAGATGGAGAAAGCTGCTTTGTAAAGCCTGTTAAGCCTGTTTCTATATATTTACGGTGTGCTTCTAATTGGCTGGGACTTACACATTTGTTCCCCCAACTCTTGCATTTGATTTGTTTTGCGATATCTTATCCTCTTTATTTTCCTTAAATTTGCACTTTTTTTCCTCTTGAAATATAAGACTTTTCTTATTTTCCCTTTTTGCATTCAGTTTTCGTGACGTGTAGCAGATCACTTAACTTGAATGTCCGTCAAGTTGATCTGTGAGGCTCCAGATTGTTAACATTTTTGATTTGATTTTGATTTGATTTTAAAAAAATAATAATTTAAATTTAATTTTTAAATTTTTATTGTAAATATCAATTGGGGTTTTTGGGATACTTTATTTAATATCCCTTTTAATTTTTGTAATATGTGTTTTCTTTTATGTTGTACGCCGCCCTGAGTCCTTGGGAGAAGGGAGGCATATAAATCCAATAAACCTAAACCAAACCTAAACATTTTTGCTTTTCTTCACTTGATTTCTCTTTTAATTGCTGCCCTTTCATTGTTTAATACCTGTTTTTTTGTTTCCCAGTTATTTCTATCTCATCTCCATCAAGATTGAGAATTTGGCCTATGATAGCCAGTGGATACTCTGCTGGGGTATCTTCCAACTTATGTTCTTTTCCATTTACAGGTAGTCCTCAACTTACAAGAGTTCATTTAGTGACCGTTCAAAGTTACAATAGCACTGAAAAAAGTCACTGATGACCATTTTTCACACTTACGACCTTTGCAGCATCCCCCGATCATGTGATCAAAATTCAGATGCTTGGCAACCGATTCATACTTACATTGCAGCATCCTGGAGTCATGTGGCCATTTTTTTGTAACTTTCTGACAAGCAAAGTCATTGGGGAAGCCAGATTCACTTAATAACCAGGTTAGTAACTTATCAACTGCAGTGATTCACTCAACAACTGTGGCAAGAAATGTCGTAAAATGGGGCAAAGCTCGTTTTAACAAATTCTCACTTAACCACACAAATTGTGGGCTGAATTGTGGTCGTAAATCGAGGACTACCTGTATTATTTTAAACCTCAATCCCGTCAATGTTTGTAGGAGATATTTAAACTCTGCTAAAAAGGATTTCATCATGGAGATGTCTTGTGCCTGGTTATAGAGTACAGGTAATCCTGAACTTACGGCCGCAATTGAGCCCAAAATTTATGTTGTTAAATGAGACATTTGTTAAGTGAGTGTTGCCCCATTTTACAAACCTTCGTTCCATAGTTGTTAAGTGAATCGCTGCAATTGATAAGTTACTAACCTGGTTGTTAAAGGAATCTGGCTTCCCCAATGACTTTGCTTGTCAGAAGATCACAAAAAAATGATTCCATGATCCTGGGACACAGGAAAGGTCATAAGCATGAACCAATTGCCACAGCACGGAGATCAGTCATGCCACTGTGACAGTGAAGAAGCTGGCTTAGGGAATTTAATATTCCACTTCTGGAATTCCAACATCCATAATTAAGTCCGTTCAACTGGATTCTAAAAGCTACCCGTTGGGTTTGTAGTGAGCGATGTGATTGTTGTAATTGAGGGAGGGATGCTTTCCTGATTTCTTCTTTATTGATACCTTTTCCTCTCATTGCCTTGTCTGGGGAGGGATCTGAACTTTGATCATATGATTGTGGGGCTGCTGCAGAGGTCATAGCTCTGAAAAATGGTCATAAGTTACTTTTTAGGTGCTGTTGTAACTATGAATGGTCATTAAATGAACTGTTGTAAGTCGAGGATAACCTGTACTCTCTTTAGATTCTGTTGTTTGCTAAAACATATCTGTTAACATTAGCAAACCTAATCTTAATGATTAGGATTTTCCATTCTAATTGGAGTTAATTAGTTAAGCCTCAAGTTGGAGGGTCATTTACATTCTCAGCCTCCTCTCTTCCCAGTTCTTAATCCAGTTCATTCCTATGGGAGAGTCATTTGTTTTCAATACGCAAGATTGTTGATTCATGATGGCAAGTTCTTTGGCTAGGTTTTCTCCAGTTTTAACTGGCTCTGGTATAAACATATAGGAAACCCCTAATGATCAGTCATGAAATGACTTCACTATAGGTTATATAGTGTATATTGTAGTAGTATGTGTTGTGGCCCAGCAGGAGCCATTGGAGCTACCACCAGACTCCGACAGCGAGGGACCCTATGAGTCGGCTCTGGAGGATGTGGAGGACCCTGGACAGGGTTCCGACTCTGAGCAGGGCGCAGAGAGGCTGGTTGGCCACCAGGAGGTGCCTGAGCCTTGGACCAGTGGGGAGGAGACAAGGGAGTGTGCTCCGGACGTCATGCATTGGAGCAGTGGGGAGGAGACAAGGGAGTTGGTCTTGGATGCCCGGCAATGAAGAACTAATAGGCGTAAGGAACAGTTATGCAGTTACAGGAGATAATTGCACTCAGCTGGTGTTAATTAGGCTCCTCTCAAGACTATAAAAGGAATGATTGTGCACACACTCATTGCAGGAGTCAACGTATTCACTAGAGTTGGAGAACTCTCGTGGTTAGCTTGGCAGGCTGGATTGCAGCCAAGGTTAGTCTGTGCTGGATTGCTGCCAAGTCCTGGACTGTGCTGGATTGCTGCCAAGGTCTGGACTGTGTGTTAGTAAATCCTTGAAGTATCTTTGTCTCGGTGTGCTTTGGTGTAGGACGAGGGGTTTCAGAACAAGTATGTATGTTTGTATGTGGTAACTGAACCATTGTTTAAAAAAGGAGACTTGCTGGAGGAGGAAAAAAGTAATTTTGGCAGGGCTTCCTCCCTCTTTATAACTTCCTACTACTCCATTCTCTGGCTCTAATCCTAGTCAATAATAACCTCCTGTGGTTATTATTTAAAATATTATTTAAATATTTAAATAAATGATAACAACAACAATTCTCCTAGTCATTAGGTTCTCAATCATTCTTCCACCTTCCTACAGTAAATAGTCTCAGCTTTACTAACCGGCTGCCTGTATTGGGAGAATGAAATAAGATGCTTGGAATTTCACTTTTAGTTGCATTCTTTGTTATTAGCATACTGCATTTCTGCAATAAACTTGATACTGAAGCTGCGTACTTCAATTACAAAAACTACCAAATGCTAATGGAATAAAATTTAAAATTATCAGATGTCGCTCATGTTCGTGCAGCCTCCTGAGTCATTATCTCACCAGAAATCTCACAACAGTTTTCTGGTTCCAGCAATGTTCAAATAAGTTCATGTTATTCGTTTGTGTGTGTGCATGGGGTGGTAGTGATGGTGAAGGTGGTAGTGATGGTGCAATTGGTGGACAGCTTTGAAGCTGTCCACCAATTGCACTTAAGATCCCCAAATACCAGCATAGGAGGCTGAATATGGAGATAATCTCTACTTGACATTGAAATAGTAGCACTGAGTCCTGTTTCTAGGCAAAACTCAGGGTGCTAATGCAGACTTCAAACATGTTGTGGAGTTTAGAACAGAAACAGATGAAGCCTAATTTATTATCCTATCAGCCTGCCTATTCATAAAAATAAGATATGCTTTATTGTCATTTTTTTTGTGGGTACTCTGGCACACATTAAAAATGAAATTCTGTTGCCTGCTCTCAAAAGTGTACACATATATAACACACATATAGAAATGCTATATACATACTTACATACATACATACATACATACATACATACATACATATATATGTTGTTGTATTTGTGCTGATAAATAAATAAAGAGAGACTAGTATAGATCTATTTCAAGCTATTTAGCTCTCATCAGCTAGCCATACCCTTACTGGGATTTGAACCTGGGCTATATTACATACTAGGCAGACATCTTTGCCATTAGGCCACAGGCTCTTATCTGTTATCAGCCAAGCCATTACTGGGATTTGAACCCGTAAAAATCTAATAGATACCTTTCACCCTGGCTTGGCTGATAACGGATAAGAGCCTGTGGCCTAATGGCTAAGATGTCTGCCTAGTATGTAATATAGCCCAGGTTCAAATCCCAGTAAGGGTATGGCTACCTAATGAGAGCTAAATAGCTTGAAATAGATCTATACTAGTCTCCCTTTATTTATTTATCAGCACAAATACAACAAAATGTAACAAAAAGGCAACAGTAAAAATATTGGGTTTCTGCCTGGATGGTCTCTTGTGACGAGCCGAAGGACAGAGAATGGAAGTAGTGATCTTCCTCCCATATTTGGGCATATCGGGGATTGTAAAAATCTAATAGATACCTTTCACCCTAACATACAAATACATATTAATATTAATCACTGTCCATCTTGAGTACATAGCAGAAAGAGGAAGCCTGAGAGTTCACAAAGTTGATATTGTATGGAACAAAACTGTGGCTGACTCTGGATGCTGTGCTTTGGATAACAGGTCATTTTAAGTAGCAATTACCTGAGTATTTCAACCATCCAAGATAAGATGGGTAGCAATAAATAACTAGGATGATGATGATGGGCCACATCCTTTTTCATTCTCCATGTCCATTTTTTGCCGCTCATCTCAACTTTCTTTCATTGCCAGTTTATAATATCAGCTCTCATTTCATATGTTTATTTTTTTAACTTATAGGTTACTACATCCTAAACCATTCTTCCAATCTTTTATCTTTTTCTTCTTTCTTTTAAATTGTTTTATTTATTTGCTTTTTTTTCCCTGAAATGGTTGTGAGCTTCCCAGCATGATTAGCAATTGAGCAAACTAAATTTGATAAATGAAATAAGCCAGTTTTTTCCCCTAACCTGCTCCACATGAACTATTGGAGTATAGATATCATCATTTCCAATTATAATGACTGAAGGGTATGATAATGAACCTGGGACTCTATGGAGTAGAAAAGTGTCTTTAATGATCTCTTATCTTGTCCAATCAAATGAATCTGCAAAACTTTCATTCTTATAGAGACAAATAGAGAACATGAACTAAATAGCTGGAGATCATGTAGAAGAAGAGTTGGGGTTGCACAAAACACCAGTCTAAACTGTAATTGGGTAGTTTACAGCTCATTCTGCTGTGAGAATACTGTTGGTGTGGTTGGTGGCTTATGATTCAGTGCACTGAATGAATCCAGGCAGTTCACTTACTTCAGTGAACCACGATTCATTAATAGTAGATTAGTTACATGTGAACAAAGCTTAATTTGGTACTGACTATGAAAGATATAGCAAGGACATTGATTGGTTGCAAAACCTCAAAGATTACAGATAACTCAAACATGCAGCTTGTTTTGGGGACATGTAGTACAAGCCCTGAATTTTCTGGAGAAGAAATTGGACTCTTAGGGTTAGGGTTAAGATTAGGCTCCAGGGGTTAGGGATAGACTCTGGTCTTTAGACAAGGACATGTTTTTTTGATGGGCTGATTGAGGGGGAATATTAGACTTTCTCAAGGAGATACATATTTCTGAACAGATACTCTATCAGCGGCTCACTTCCCTTATAATATCTTCTGCATTGGAACCTACCACCTCAGCTTCCGACAGGACTTCAGTTCTCTCGGGGATATTTATGCAAATCGTCTAAATGGTAGATTGTCCAGCCAGGTCCATTATTTTGGGACCAGGGATGCAACAGTGTCATCCTCTGGGTCACGTACAAACACAGGCATATTTTAATGGCAGCTGTTTCTTTTTTCTAAAATATTAAATTGGAAGCATTTTCCAAGGAGATCTAACATCTATCGTTTCATAAAGATTGACCATAGAAATATTAAGCAGATTCATAGCTTTTAGAAGTTGGATAGATGACCATTAGACATCCCAGGGCTGTAGACAACATAATTAAAATATCTGTCTGTTTGTCTGCCCACCCGCCGTCCATCCATCCATCCATCCATCCATCCATCCATCCATCCATCCATCCATCTATCATCTGCTGGAAGAATAGTGTCAAACCAGTTCCTCATTTTGCCAAAAAACTCTACAGGAATATATTTATGTAGTTAGCAAGAGTTGAATCTGATGTGAGGAAGACTTTATTTTTCTTTTTTTGAGAAACAGAAACATAATAAATGTTATTAGTGTACATTGAGGATTAAATATATGATTTATTTTAGGATCTATTTAACATGCAAAATGTGTCAAGATTTTGAATATAATCCAGTGATCAGAGGTTTCCTGTATTGGGAGGAAATTGGATATAATGCGAAAGACACATGGAAACTCCTTCAAAAAGTGATGCAGATGTGAGCTTTGGAAAGTTGCAAAAACCAGTACAAAATATTACCCATTTAAGGATTTCCAGAAACAGCCCAAAGGCATAACAATGTTTGTTTCAATGTGCTGCCCTTTGCTCTTACAAGATAGCACGCCAGCAATTTTCTACTTTGGATGAATTAACTACATACATGGAATTGTCTTGAGTTAAATGGAATGGAAACCAAAGGCGATCTATGCTAACATTTAATTCCAAAGTGATTGTCCAACTCTGGGTCTTTCTGGTTTGTGGTTGGACAATTACAATCGGCCTGGCAGGATCTGGGATTTGAAGCACAGCAGATAATAAGGATTGCTCTGGTAGTCAGATCAAAGGAGGCCAGACTGCTATCACGGCCCATTTGGAAGCTTCATGATATCTCTGATGGCAAAGACCAACTTTATAAAGTCTTGCAGCCAAACCGAGACCTGGGACATAAGAAGAAACAGATATCTCAAGCTTCTCATGAAATTCTCTAGCTACTGACCAGCTCAACAGTGTCCTTGATAGTGTGGCTACATAGCCAAACCTGTGCCAGAATAGAAAGGCTAAATGGTTGGGTGCATTCCAGCCAAGGCTGAGAGGGGCTGCACTTCCAAAGCAAGAGCTATGATCATACTAAATGCCGACCACCTCTGCCTGTAATTAACTGCTGTGTAAGCCTGAGGGAATTAGCACAGCACTGTAGATTCAGCTTTGAATCAAGAGTTTAATCATACAGCCTGAAAACAGCAAGATACACAGTTATTAATCTTTGCACTGTGCTGTAACCTCAAGTATAACTCCCAATTAATCAGCAGGAGGCAGACATGGCTCAATATTTACAACATGTCTAATTGATAGAGTTAAAGTGATTATAGAGAGCTATTGCTTATGCATTGATGGGATTCAGCTGAACTTAAGCCTGGGTTGTGCCCTTCCAATCTCCAGACACCTCTTGTGATTGCCTGAGAGAGTGCTTGGCAAAAAGTATTACGGAACTACTATCAACACCATTCATTTTGTCTGGTCTATGCTTTTTCTCAGAATGCCCAACCAGAGAGGTCTAGGGGAACTCAACGTGGCCAATTTGCCACAGCCAACTTTCTATGGCCAACTTGCCATAGCCTACTCACCATGGGACAACTTGCCATGACCAAATTACCATAGAATAACTTGCCACAGGACAATTCAAGATGGGATTAGCTCCTTTTAATATTCATCAATGTGTCTGGTAGCTATAGGAATGATTTCCTTTGATACAAGAGATAAAATGATGAAAACCTGGTCAAACAAATAAAAGGAACTACCATATTTTTTGGAGTATAAGACGCACCAAGATTTTGAAGAGGCAAATTAAAAAAAAGTTTTTGCACTCTGCACACCTCCCATAAACGGCCTGTTTTTCACAAAGACCCGCCTGGTTTTTTTTTAATCAAAAAAGGGTATGAATAGCCTTTAGGAGGCTTGTAGAGTGCTCTTGGGGGCTGGGGGAGTTAAAAATGAGCAAAAAATGGTCTGTTTTTCACTCATTTCTGCCCCCCCCAATCCCCAGGAGCACTCTGGAAGCCTCCTAAAGGCTATGCGGTCATTTTGGTGAAGGGGGTGGGGTTCCGGAAGGCCAAAAATGCTGTATTCAGTGTATAAGACACACCCAGATATTCAGCCTCTTTTTTGAGGGAAAAGTGTGTCTTATACTCTGAAAAATATGGTAAGTGAATCCTGCAGCACTTTGTCCCATAGAGAGTTGACCATAGTGAGTTGTCCCACAATAAGTTAGCCGTGGCAAGTTGGCCACAGCAAATTGGCCATGACAAGTTAGCTGTGGTGAGTTGTCCCATTCTGCATCTACAGTTTGCCCCAATAGTTGGCATTGCCTATTACTCTTATTACCTAGAACACCGTCCTAACATCTCACATTCAATGCTAAGAAAACTATGGTTATTTTTCTTTGGTTATTTCATGGGGCATAGAACTTTTCTTAAGTTATATAGAAGTGGCCCATATCAGGTACACCTGTATTATGTAGGCAACAGGACAATAGGTATATAAATAAGTGGTTTGTTCTGTATATGTCTTGGTACGTGTGCATATATTAAATGGATTAATGCAGAATTTTTAAAAGCTTCCTAAAAGGAATTGGGTTTTGTTTGAGAATCGTAACCTATTTCCAAAAAAGGAAGGGGGAATGTATGGAACAGCTTTAGCTCTTGAATATTTTTTTCTTCCCACCATGACGTATCATTTCTGCTGGCTTTCTTCCCAGTGTATTCGAGGCCTGCGGTGATCTAGTCAGGTTTAAACAGCTGCTCTTTTCTGATGCTCATTCATAGGAGCTATCACTTAAGTCAAGAAGAGGCTACCCACCTTTAGATTACAAAGAATGAGTCCACAGGCTGGTTTAAACCACCAGCAATGTTAACTTATGTTGGGAATATTAGGGAGAAGACAATTTATTCACCGATAGATTATCTCGTCTAAGGCTGAAGATCCCGAGATGTCTTAAGACCCTCAATGTTCCTTCAGCAAAGCAATCCTTCCTAATCAGTCCCAGCTGTTTGGTTCCTTTCTTATGGAGCTAAACAAGCAACGTTATGCTCAGACCCAGCTGGGTGACTAGCAGCTTAGCCAATGACTCAGAGTGTAACACACAAAGATCACTATGCATTTAAATTTGCCATGGCAACAAATAGTCCGCCAGTGGTAATTACATAGATTGTCATGGAGACAGGGCAAAAGATGCAGAATGAATCCACAGGTCTTTGGGGAGTAAGACCATCTCTAAAGTTCCTGGTGCATTGGCTCCGGAGACAGGAGAGAAGAGGCTATATCATCAATCTATGCTCCCCACTCTGAAAGCATACTTCTGGCCAGAGAGCTAGACTAAGGCTCCTACACTCGGTAGCTGTG
The DNA here is from genome assembly GCF_009769535.1 of Thamnophis elegans. Classification (NCBI taxonomy): domain Eukaryota; kingdom Metazoa; phylum Chordata; class Lepidosauria; order Squamata; family Natricidae; genus Thamnophis; species Thamnophis elegans. Next base: position 100,412,876 of record NC_045542.1, read on the forward strand.
AGATAATTATAAATATATCTCAGCTGTAGTGTTGCTTAAGGGGAGAAGACAAAGGAGATATCTACGTTCATAACATGAGGCTGTGTAAGACGAAGACTTTGGACAAGCTACTTTCTTGCTCTGTCTGGCTCTGAACCCAATAAAATAGAATAGAATAACAGAGTTGGAAGGGACCTTGGAGGTCTTCTAGTCCAACCCCCTGCTTAGGCAGGAAACCCTACACCACTTCAGACAAATGGTTATCCAACATCTTCTTAAAAACTTCCAGTGTTGGAGCATTCACAACTTCTGGAGGCAAGTTGTTTCACTGATTAATTGTTCTAACTGACAGGAAATTTCTCCTCAGTTCTAAGTTGCTTCTCTCCTTGATTAGTTTCCACCCATTGCTTCTTGTCTTACCCTCAGTGCTTTGGAGAATAGCTTGACTCCTTTTTCTTTGTGGCAACCCCTGAGATATTGGAAGACTGCTATCATGTCTCCCCTAGTCCTTCTTTTCATTAAACTAGACATACCCAGTTCCTGCAACTGTTCTTCATATGTTTTAGCCCCCAATCATCTTTGTTGCTCTTCTCTGCACTCTATCTAGAGCTTCAACATCTTGACCCGCTGATAGAGGAGACATGCCCTTATTATTCTTTATTATTGTCCCTTGATAATAGCACAAATTTCAATCTCAATTTCCCTTACTGGTATTACTTATTAAACGTAGATGCTGCCTGACTCTAGGCAGCTCTATATGCCTGATATTCTGGGCAGCTCTATATGCCTGATATTCTTAGAATGAGATCCTGTATCTACCAGCAGCATTTATTAGGAATGACAGTACAGTATTCACTAATTATAGTATTTATAAGCAACAGTCACATAATTTAAATAGTCCGTTATTTTCATCTCTTTTTCTCCAGTTCTGGTATATCGGTGCAACATGCTAAACTTTGGTAATATAGTCAATGTGCAGAATGAGTGAAGGAAAGATAGCAAGGGTGATGGGTGATGAGAGTTTTACTTCCTTACTGGTTTCAATTATCTGTATGAGAAAATATAAGCGTGGTATGTATCTGAGACCTTCTTTACATTTGTGTATGTAAAAAAACCCCACACCTTCTAGAACGGAAAGGTTTTATTCCTAACCATCAATAGTATACATGACTGTATGTTAGTCTGTTGAAGCTTTCTTGTACTTAAGAGGGATTTTAACAAATTCCTGATGTAGGCTTTTCCTGTCCGGTGGTTCCTGATGTGTGTTTATTACAGTGCCTTTACACTTAGTCACAGGCAAATGAGCAAGATTCCCCTGTTCATACACATTTCCAGAAGTAATGATAAGACAGACTCAGAAGCTGCGTAGTCAAAAACAGCATGTTGTTGAGGAGATGCCCCTTGAACCCTCATCTCTGCTCAGCCTGTCTCAGCTGTCTGGCTCATCCCCCTCGGTCAGAAACAGTGGCGATGGACAATGAAAGGTCCCTTCTCATCGTAGGCTTGTCGATTGATCCACACATTTTGGAAAGCATTGAGTGAGGCTACAATGGAGCCACCCAGCCAGGCAGAGAAGGTGCGGTTGGGAGAAGCTAAGATGCCCACTTTGCTCTTGGGCTCCTGGTTTTGCAGTTCCGTCTTAATTCTTTCAGAGAAGCCACGGAGCATGGTGGTGCCACCGGCCAATAGGACATTGGAAAGCAGGTCCACCTCTCTTTCTGGCTTACATTTTTTAACACTATTTAGTGCTTGGACATGAAGTCCAACTTCTGGATATCCCAGCATGGTAGGATTGAAGAGGACTTCTGGGCAGCGAAAGCGTTCACTGCCAATGGAAATGACCTGCCTGTCAGGAAGAGTGTAGTCCATGAGATATTTTTTCTCATCTGCATTTAGCTCAGCCTCATACTGCTCAGGTACGTAACAGCACTTCTCCTTGATCTGGCACACCACTTCCATTTCTTCTTTTTGAAAAGGGTTCCCAGATTCTCCCATAATCTTGGCCAAATATTCTGTCAGAGCATTGCCTGCTATGTCCAGGCGATAGGTGGCATGTGGCAAGATATACCCATCATGGACAGGAGCAGTGTAGGACGTTCCGTAGCCAGAACCAATCACCAGCCCACCAGTGCGCCCATATGAATAAACTGACAAAAGGGACTGATGAGCAACAAACATGGCTGGAACTTCAAAGTTCTCAAACAACAGTTCAGCCATCTTTTCACGGTTGGTAGTCGGAGACATAGGAGCATCTGTAACCAGCACAGCCAGCTCTTCAGGGCATATGCTGAGTTCAGTGTAAAATATATGGTGCCACAGCATCTCTAGAGCATCCCAATCAGTGACCACACCATGCGTCATTACCAAATGTGTGCTCACCTCTGCACGCTGTTGTGGAATGTTCTTTCCAATGTAGTACAATGGACTTTCCTTCGTCCTGAACCTGGGTACCCCCACAACACTTGGCACGATGGATTTTGGCTTTTCATCTCCAGCAAGGCCACTCTTGGTGTAACCCGTACCTGTATCGATCACAACAGCAGCATAGTCTTTGTACTTATGTGATGGGCTTGACTTGGAAGTTGAGGCAGGAGCCTTTGAACTAGGTCTGTGTCCTGAAGGACCAGGGCTAGCTGCTTTTTTGTGGTGGCTCATTGTAAGGGGACTTTTTACATTCTCACCATACGAACATATGACCAAACACCTAGACACCAGTCCTGCAGCCTCAAAGGTATGGAAGACATTCTATCAGTACAGAATATAGGAACTCAGTTGTCATAGTGGTGTCCTAACTCATGCATAGGTCAGAGTGACATCATAATAGTAGAGGATAAATTCTAAGATAGATATAGAAGTGAAATGGAAAAGTTTCCCACAGAGATGTTGTCATAAAGACACATCCACTGAAAACATATAATGATGAACTGAAGGACCAGATTAGAGACTGAAAATTTACCTAGTTGCTAAGAGTTGTCAATGAATTGATGACAGGTAGTCAATATGTCAAACTTTAATTGAAGTGACTGCACTGGCCACCCAATAACTATCAGCTCAAGTTCAAGGTTTGGGTCATCACATGTTAGGCCCTAGATAGATCCTATTGTCTGTAAAAGACCCAATGATTTCCTGAGATAATCAGGAGTAATCCTGTAACATATCTGGTACCTATTGTGGATGGGCATTCTCTGTGATGATATGTCCCCTATGGAATGCTCTCACCTTTGACTTTCAGGAGCCACTAAAGAGTAAACCTTGTAGGCATCGTTTGAAAACCATCTCTTTACCCAGGCTTTTCCAGTATGGGACAAGATGCTTCCATTCCACTTTTTCAATAAATATATATTTTAATTGCTTATTGTTTTATATTTATATAATATATTGTTTAAGTATTTTACTGATATTTTTATCACTTCATTACACTTTGGCATAGGAAGGGATATAGAAATATATTAAATAAAGTATGATTAGAGAGCCAGTTTGGTCTAGTGGTTAGGGTACCGCCAGGCTAGAAAGCAGGATACTATGAGCTCTAGTCTTGCCATGAAATCCAGCTGGGTGATTTTGGGCCAGCCACCCTCTTTCAGCTTAACTCACATAACAGGATTGTTGTTGTGAGGGGAAACAGGAGGAGGAAGCAATGTTCATTGCTTTGAGTTGTTTGTAAAACAATGAAGGCAGGTTACAAATAAATAAATAATGAATGAATGAATAAATAAATAAATAAATAATAAAAAAATAATTTAACTGATGCCATGACTGTCCACAGCACTGTTCAGTTAAAGGATATTAGCATCCTTTATTGTTCTAAATGACTCCAGATCTGGTCTGATTAATCCTCACTTTCCATGTCTAGTTCTGTGAATTTGAATCACTTTGCATGAACCTGAATTCTGTAGAGTGATTTCTAGTTTAGAGTATCAGTTTTTAGACACAGTGATAGGAATCCATCCTATGGTGATGGCTAGAATGCAGTACTTCAGGCTATTCTGCTGACAGCCAGCTCCCTGCAATTTGGCCATTTGAATCTCACCAGGCTCAAGAGTGACTCAGCCTTCCATTTCATTAATTTCATTCATTTATTATATTTATATGCTGCCCTTTTCCCCCGAAGGGGACTCAGGGCGGCTAACAAATCAAATCAGGGAAGGGGGGGGGGTACAGACAAAAAAAAAAAAAACAATACATAACAATACATAATTTAAAAACACACAACAGTCATACCATTCAAGACAGGGGCAACAGCTCTTTAGCCCCAGGCCTGTCGGAACAGCCAGGTTTTAAGGGCTTTGCGGATGGCCTGGAGGGTGGTAAGGGTTCGAATCTCCATGGGGAGTTCGTTCCAGAGGGTTGGAGCAGCCACAGAGAAGGCTCTCCTCCGGGTAGTCGCCAGTTGACACTGACCGGCGGATGGAATTCGGAGGAGGCCTAATCTGTGGGATCTAATCGGTCTAGTGGAGGTGATTGGCAGCAGGCGGTCTCTCAAGTACCCAGGTCCAATACCATGAAGGGCTTTATAAGTGACGACTAGCGCCTTGAAGCGTATCCGGAGACCAATAGGCAGCCAATGCAGCTCGCGGAGGATAGGGGTTACGTGGGTGAACCGAGGTGCACCCACGATCGCTCGCGCGGCTGCATTCTGGACAAGCTGAAGTCTCCGAATGCTCTTCAAGGGCTGCCCCATGTAGAGCCATCCTTCTGAGGTGGGTAAAATGAGGACCCAGATTGTTGTGGGCAATAGGCTGACTCTGTAAACTGCTTAGAGAGGGCTGTAAAGCTCTGTGAAGCGGTATATAAGTCTAAGTGCTATTGCTATACCATCCCTCCTCTTTGTGCCCTGAGTAGAATTCCATCTTCATTCTCCTGGTAATGGTGTCTACAAGAGGTTTTTTTTACATTTTTTTCAGAATATGAAACAATGGGGTTTGTTTCTGAGTTACGTGTTGGATTGTAAATTTTATTCCCCTAAAGGAGAGGACTGAAAAATAATCCCCCAGGTCTTCTATACTCAACACTTTGAAGAATTGTGAACTGGGCCTTGGTCCAAGCGATCTCCCTAGCTTGCTTTCTCTCCTGTCCATACATAGGGAATTAAAAAAAACCACATCTGTGTGGCTAATCTGCCTTTGCCAGCTTAATTTTCTTGGTTTGTCAGAGAAGCCACACTTGACTCTCTGTATTCAGATAGTATTAGTGACAAATGCAGCTTATTCCAGCTGTCTAAGAATAAACTTGAAGATAATATCCTGAAAATCCTGTTCAAGCCCAGGGAAAAGAGGCAGGAGAGGAGGATGGGAAATAATCACTCATGTGTCTTTAATGTGGAGTAGTTGAATTCATTATGGCAACATTTTGTAATCAGAAGGAATGTTTGATCAGTGCCTGATGAGGATCAAACAGCAGCAATTGATCAGAGAGACATTTAGGGCATTTCAACATCAGTGGGTAAGAATGGAGATCTGAACGGGGAATAAAATCAGAATCAGTTATAAGAGCAACACAAGTACACATTACTAGTCTATGTTTTGACACATAATAGAGTGAAGTGCTTCATTATTTAATTTATACACTAAATCTGTTAGACCACCATGACTGGATTTTGTTATATTTTGTTTTAAGCAGCTCACTGGCCAAAAATAACACTCTTTCTCCTCTCTCCCCAGTTTTAAGGTCAGGGAAGCAAATCAGATTTTGGGACGAGATTGTCCCATGCAATCCAGATGATGTCAAAGCAAATTTTTTCAGAAGTCCAAGTCCTAGGCCAACTCTTTTTTGATATTTATCCTTTACTGTGTTTTTACATGCTAAGTTTGATCAATAGCTGATTGGAATTAAAATATTTTAAGTACCTTAATTCTGAGGTGAATTAAAAGGGGGACAGTCTCTGTTTTGGAAAAGATAAGGGTACAGAGAATTGGAGGCCCAAGACACGTAAAGAGAAAGCGAGGAGAACTGGATGAGAAATCTTTATATTTAACTCACATTCCAGGTTATATTGCTTAAGAAACTGGGTTAGTACACTTCCAGTATAATGGAGTCATAGCAGATTATACAGTTGTACACATACTGGTTTCCAGAATCTGTGCTCATGCTTCTATTCATATGTGAAAGGACATACTGCATTCGTGTTTACGAGACAAGCATACAATGCAACTAATGGTTTGTCTAATTTCAGTTTGCACCAAGATATATTTGGCATGTTTTTGCTGTGATTCTGCTTTATGCTTGCTGCGATTCTAATTTGGAAGGACCATATATATTACTCTCTGCAGGTTAAATAAATGCATTTAGTGTCAAAGGTATACTAAAACAAATGATAAATAAATGTATAGAAGCACATACAAGTTTTTACCAGTCCCATGATGCTAAATAATTATATTTTAAAGGAGGGAGAGGAGGGAAGGGGAAAGGAAGATGTATAAAGTAACCCTGATACTGAAAATATGTTCAGGATAAATTGAGATATGAAGTATAACTAACATCGGACCTGGGTACCTGAGAGACCGCCTCCTGCCGATTACCTCCCATAGACCGATTAGATCTCACAGGTTAGGTCTTCTCCGGACAATGTTGGCTGGCGACTCCCCGGGGGAGAGCCTTCTCTGTCGCAGCTCCAGCCCTTTGGAATGACTTCCCTGTGGAGATCCGGACCCTTACTACCCTCCCGGCCTTCCGCAAAGCCGTTAAGTCCTGGCTGCTCCAGCAGGCCGGGGGGCTTTCGAAATATCCAGCCCCACGGTAACTGTGAATGTTGTGTATTTTTAAAGTGTTGTTTCGTTTATTTATCCCCTTCCCTTGTTTATTGTAAGCTGCCCAGAGTCCTTCGGGAGTGGGCGGCATACAAGACCAATAAACATCAAACATCAACGTCATTACCGTATAACTATTATATGGAGAAATCAAATTTGTATTCTGATGGAGCTGTCCAAGGTCCTAATTTGCTCCAAACATGAAAAGCAGGTTACCTTAATAATCCTGGTGTTAGTGAGCAACTGTGGAAGAGAATCATTGTCCTTATATTCTACTTATCAGCTTCCAGAATGTTTCTACTAGACCTTACATGACATGGAATGTCAAACCAATACGGCCTGATTTAGCAGGCCTCTTTTTATGTTCCTATATTCTAAAAAGGTGAGTTTGTCCAGGTATTTGACAACCTCACATTTATTTTGCATTTTTACCAAGCTGCTTGTCTTGATTTGTTTTGTTCTGTGAAATGCTCAGAGCATATTCTGCAATCTTTTGGGCTAGGTAGGCATAGATAGAATTTTAAGAGCCTGAATTTTTTTTTGGGGGGGGTGTGCTTTTGCAAAATCCTAAACCCTCAGTCACTGCACATCTTATTCTAAGGTTATTTGTCATTGACTCCTTATCTTACCTGCTTGTCATTTTTTGGGGATTAAGAAGAGTATGTATATATACTGGGATGAAGACATTTCTTAGTTTTATGAGGTTAGTCTGTGTGCAAGGGAATCTGAATGATAGACATATTGTTGAAAGTTGGACCTTTGTTTTGCAGAATGTCAAAATGTTCCAATTTTTATAATATAATATAATTAATATAATATAATTAATATAATATAATATAATATAATATAATATAATATAATATAATATAATATAATATAATATAATATAATATAATATAATATAATATAATATAATATAATATAATAATATAATATAATATAATATAATATAATATAATATAATATAATATAATATAATATAATATAACATAACATAACATAACATAACATAACATAACATAACATAACATAACATAACATAACATAACATAACATAACATAATATAATATAATATAATATAATATAATATAATATAATTATAATTAATATAATATAGCAATAGCAGTGAGACTTATATACCGCTTCATAGGGCTTTCAGCCCTCTCTAAGCGGTTTACAGAGTCAGCATATCGCCCCCAACAACAATCCGGGTCCTCATTTTACCCACCTCGGAAGGATGGAAGGCTGAGTCAACCCTGAGCCGGTGAGATTTGAACAGCCGAACTGCAGAACTGCATTTAACCACTGCGCCATATTATATTATATTATAATATAATATAATTAATATAATATAATATAATAATATAATATAATAATATAATATAATATAATAATATAATATAATATAATATAATATAATATAATATAATATAATATAATATAATATAATATAATATAATATAATATAATATAATATAATATAATATAATATAATATAATATAATATAATATAATATAATATAATATAATATAATATAATATAATATAATATAATATAATATAATATAATAATACAATACAATACAATACAATACAATACAATACAATACAATACAATACAATACAATACAATACAATATATAATTCCATGAGCACTTTCATGCTAACTCAGTGGTTCCCAAACTTGGCAACTTTAAGACTTGTGGACTTCAACTCCCAGAATTCTCCAGCCAGCAGAGTCTTAAAGTTGCCAAGTTTGGGAACCACTGTGCTAACTTATGGTCTTCAATCTTAGAGAATGTTGTTTCATTAAATCACAATCCTATCAAGAAATCCAATTGAGGCACATAATCTGATATGCTAATATATTTAAAAATAGAATAGAATAGAATAACAGAGTTGGAAGGAACCTTGGAGGTGTTCTAGTCCAAACCCTTCCTTAGGCAGGAAACCCTATACCATTTCAGACAAATGGTTGTCCAATCTCTTTTTAAAAACTTCTAGTGTTGGAGCATTCACAACATCTGGAGGCAAGGTGATTAATTGTTCTAACTGTCAGGAAATTTTCCCTTACTTCCAGGTTGCTTCTCTCCTTGATTAGTTTCCACCCATTGCTTCTTGTCTTACCCTCAGGTGCTTTGAAGAACAGCTTGACTCCCTCTTCTTTGTGGCAGCCTCTTAGATATCAGAACTCTGCTATCATGTCATCCCTAGTCCTTCTTTTCATCAAACTAGACACATACCAAGAATAAGTAGACAATGTTATTCTGTGAAATAGTTTTTTTTAAAAATTCTTTATGTTACTGAAAGACAGTACTTACTCTGTGAGAAGCTGTGGGAGCCTGTTAAATGCTCACCATTACAACTGAAAAGCTCAATAGGGTTCTATGTTCATACCTATGTCTATGCTATGCTTTGGACTTGCAAGATTCTGAAATTAGGTTCCTCATTTAAAATAAGAGCCATATGATCCTAAGAATACTCTGCATCTTTGTTAACCGGGATCTGACTCATTTTAGGTGGAACAATATTATGCTGTGTTTAGCTTCTGCCATTCTGATCCCAGGACTGAGATAGGAAAGAAAGATCCAAAAGGCTTTGGTAGTTGTATCTTTGCCCCTGGTGTCCCTGATGGCTAGTCACATTTCCTTGGCATCTGTCCTAGTTCTTGTTTATACAGGGGAAAAAATTTAGATTCTTAGGAAGCCTGACTGCTTGTGTGTGAATTGTGTTCTCAGCTTTGACTGGTTTGAGATGCCAAGGCGCTTGTCTCTTGTTCTCTGGTTGGGCAAATGTGCTAGCACTATCAGGACGTGTGATCATAAAATGTCATTTCTGTTCATGCATGAGACTGATTTTTCACTCTCTAATCCCACCCCACCTTCCTCTTTAAGCCAGGAGGTCTCGATTCAGTCACAGTTTGTTTAAGCCAAGCAAGAACAAAATGAATTCATAGGATGAGACGATAGCTATATTGGGAAGTGTTCAAACACCTCTACATGGGGCACACCTTTCTCCGAGATAATCCAAGTTTCATGTATGGCATTAAAGGCTGTTTACAAAGCAAAAGAATGAGAAACTTGCAAAATAACTGACATGGGTTTGTGTATGTTTGTATATCTTTTGATATCATCAACCGTGGTATCACTTTGGGCTGATTTAGGCAGTTTGAAGTGAGTGGGACAGTTTTGTGCTGGTTCAACTCTTTCCTTTAAGACTGGTCCCAATTGGTGTTGATAGGGAGCAAGAGGTCGAGCACAAAGCCCGTGCACTGTGGTGTGGCTCAGGGCTCGGTATTTTCTCTGCTCTTTTTAAACATCTACATGAAAACACTGTGTCAGGCCTGCAGCAGTTCCTTTAAGAATCTTTGGCCTGCCAGACTCTCATTAAGCGGGAGGGGGGGGAGGGGATAGCAAGGGGTAGAATGTGTTGTTTTCAAAATAAAAAAATTCCTTTCTAGAAGCTCAAGGTTATTCTTTGTCTCCGCACCTTTGAACCTGACCAGAAGAAGTTGGGTGGAGATGCCAGTGAGGAAGAAGAGGATTGGACCATGTGATGGATTTGTGGGTGTGGGGACAAGGTCATGAACTTTAAACTAGGTGGAATCCCAGGAAGTTTCAGAATTGGGATTCCATAGCATGATGCCAACATGTCTGTTTTATTAAATTGGAACTTTAAGGATAACTCTGCCTTGGACTTTGATTTAATTCTGCATGATATTTAGAACGCTGACATTCTGGGTGACATCATTCATCACCATGGGGCGATATATCATCAGTATGTGGATAATACCAGTTATATCTCTGTTCTGACCGCCCCCCCAACCTGCAAATCACCCAGACACAGGCTTGGCTGTTTGCCACTCTTTAATCACGGCTTTATCAACTCCTTTGGCTGAAGGCCCAGACACAACTCACATGCAAGACTAGTTGACAGCAACCCAAAATCCAACAGGCACCGATACAAGACAGACAGAGTATTCCAATACTGTTTCAAACGGTTGTGACTTGCAAATGACCCCACCCCACTTCTTTACTTTTATACTCTCTTGGGAGGGGCCAAGCTGGGCTTAATTATCATCTCTGAGTCTGCCTCCACAGCTGCTGCTTCCGTTTCTTCGCCCTTCTTTGTCTTGCGTCAGGAACAAACTGCCTTGAATCCTCCCCACTGCTCCATGCCTCAGGCGCCTCCTGGTGGCCAACCAGCCTCTCTGGTCCCTGCTCTGAGTCTGAACCCTGCCCATGGTCCTCCACATCTTCCCTGGCAGACTCATATGGTTCCTCGCTATCCGAGTCCAACAGCAGCTCAACCAGATCCTGCTGGGCCACAACATATCTCTCTATCCAGGTAAAATGAATGATGATGTGGATACTCTTTGGTGCTGCCTGGAAGTTCCCTGGATGGGGAACAAAAAAAATTCAGCTGAACCCTGGTAAGATGAACTGGCTGTGTGTGGGCCTCTCTGCATTTTGGAGTTTATCAACTCCTTTGGTCTTGGTTGTGAAGCTTACTGGAGGTTTGTATCTGAAATTGTCAGGCAGGACACAGTGTTATAGGCATTCATGCAGAAGGAATAGGTGCTCCTTGATAGTGGCTTGCCTACATATATGGATATTTCTCCCTTTTTCATGCTTTCTGAAGCATTTGATGACTAAGAGCTGAGGTGGCACAATGGTTAGAGTGCAGTACTGCAGGCTACTTCAGCTGACTGCTAGCTGCAATGGTTAGAGTGCAGTACTGTAGGCTACTTCAGCTGACTGCTAGCTGCAGTTCGGCAGTTCAAATCTCACCAGGTCAACATTGACTCAGTCTTCCATCCTTCCGAGGTGGGTCCTTCCGAGGAGGACCCAGATTGTTGGGGGAAATATGCTGACTCTGTAAACTGCTTAGAGAGGTGTGTAAAAACACTACGAAGTGGTATATAAGTCTGCTATTGCTAGTGCTATAAGTGGTTTCAACAGAAGACAATACCTGTAGCTCAGGGTTGAATTGTGAAATCCTTAGTACTCTCTGGGTCTGGTTCTTACTGAACCAGATAATATCATCAGTGCTAAATCAAGAATTCCACCATTAAATAACAGTGCAATTTGTATTACTGATGGTAGTTTAAAACCTGGCAACCTGGAGCGCATATTATTGAGTCCTTGTCCAAACAACAGTAAGTAGAAATCATACTCCCTGACTGGACAAGATTGTATAAATGAAGGCCTGTTTCATGTTCTTATATAGGACACAGCATAGTAGCATATGGCTTAGAATTTCTATTGAGCCATCATCACATGAATATAATTGAAGAGACATGGGAGTTCTCTTAAAACACCCCAGAAGGACTGCTAAGAGCAATGCATCCAACCTGGCTGAAGTGAAGATCTTACAAAATTTCAGACTCATGATGTATGATAAATAACTGGCTGGAGTGAATTCCTTTGGGAGAATCTGATAAGTAATGGAATGGGACACCTTGCTTAAATTTGTTTGAAGATCCGCATATCGAATTATCTTTTCAGGGCAGTTCTAGCATTGTCAAAACTGAATGAGCCCACTTTTCATAAAAAAGCCGACTCAATTTTTTTAAAGCCATGATGATAAAAAATGACCTATAAATACTCATGGGATCACATATATGGAAAGTAAGGTTAGCTTTAATCAAAATAGAATGAAATCATGCTCTAGCATCCAACAAATCTCTACTTATAAGATAGCATTTTGATAGGTTGTGGAAGCAACTTATTTTGAATAATTTCAAAAATATGAAACTTTGAAGAACAGCAAATTTGGTAGCTGTAAAAATGCTCTGGGACGTGATGGCTCGGTGGCTAAGACACTGAGCTTGTCAATCAGAAAGGTCGGCAGTTCAGTGGTTCAAATCTCTAGCACTGCATAATGGAATGTGCTCCTGTTACTTGCCCCAGTTTCTGCCAACCTAACAGTTCAAAAGCACGTAAAAAATACAAGTAGCAAAATAGGAACCACCTTTGGTGGGAAGGTAACAGCGTTCTGTGCGCCTTCGGCATCATCATGCCGGTCATATGGCCACAGAGAACATCTTCGGACAGCGCTGGCTCTTTGGCTTTGAAACAGAGATGAGCACCGCCCCCTGGAATCAGGAATGACTAGCACATATGCGCGAGGGGAACCTTTACCTTTATAAAGAAGCTGAGGGCACTGCCTTAGTTTGCAAGCTGCAGGGATATAATGGGCTTTAGCAGCAAATTGTTATGATACTGTACCTGTAGAGATACTCTATGTGATACTCATCTGGTTAAAAAAAAAAGCATTCCAGAATAGAGACGCATGGAATTACACTTCATGGTATTTGTAGATGCACACCTGCTCAGTTTGTGTCCCTAATATTTGCTATTTGTGAATTATATGAGAATGTTGGTCAAAAAGCATAATTTTGGTTTTGTAATAGTTTATTGATAACTTCCAACTTTTAGTGGAATGTCTCAGAGTGCCCCCACAGTCTCTCCATTGGTGTTAAGTCAAAGGATTTAAAATCAACAAAAGAAAACATTGGGTGCAGAACAATGGAGATCCAAATAGTGATCTAATGTTGATCATTCCCCTGTACTGTATATCTAGCCTATTCTTCAGCAACAGTATTTTTATTTTGTATCCAAACCACTGGTTTTAGATTTAAAAATCTGATATAGAGTTTATTTAATTCATGTTTAGGAAACTAATAGGCATACAGGTTGTAGGATCAAGTTCATTTTCTTTCTTTTTGTGTAATGTTATAACAATAGCTTGATCAGAATGGGATAACTCGACACAGCCAACTGACTGTGGCCAACCTACCATGGTCAACTTGCCACAGCCAATTAGCCCTGGCCAACTAAACCACAACCAACTCACTCTGGGACAACTCGACATGGCCAACTCATCATATGACAACTTGCTGCAGGTCAATTCAACAATGCAACTTAATTATTTAATTAAAAAATCATTTTGCTTTTTGTCATTCGCATTTCATTTTGTCCCTCCATTGGCATCCTTTCTTTAATGATTCTATTTCACTATTTCTTTGAAATAACTGTAACTCTTGTCCCATGGCAAGTTGTGCAGCGGTGAATTGGTCGGGGTGAGTTGTCCTGCGGTGCGTTGGCTGCAGTGAGTTGGTTGCAGCAACTTAACTGTGGTGAGTTGGCCATGGTGAGGTGGCTGTGGTGAGTAGTTGTAGGCTGATTTGCATCAAATGGAAATTGCGCTAGATTGCTAATAAATGTGAACAGAGAGCCCTTCCTGGTTTCAGGAAGAAATTAAACAAGCCTAAGATATATGCTGGGCAGAAAATGGGTTGAAAGTGCAGATGGCACTGAGAGCCAGATTTCCCATGCTTCCTAAGCAAGTGGCAACCAAAATAAGGGCCAATTTGTGTTGATTTATTGCAATAGCTGCCATACAAAGGGGACATTCAAATGCATAAGGTGCCCTTTATAGAAATTATTCTGTGCGATCTTCCTAAGACTCATGACAAGTGGAATTCTGGATGAAATTAATAATATGCAATAAGCCTTTTTTTTTTTTTTACTCTTTTAACAAATTCTCCCTTTTTCTTCTCTCTTCTTCCTTCTGCCTTAGTATGGGATATGTTTGTGTTATGCCTGTTTGAGTGAATGTTCCCACTTTTATTGTAATTATTGCTGTATTTTGTTTTGTTTTTAACTATTACGTGGGGATTGTTTGGGTGAGTGAATGAATATGTATGACTCGGAGGGCCTGCTGGGGAATGCGGGGGCCACTGAGGTGGTTGGGGGGACTACTGCTACGGGAGTGGGTCGGAGCATTACGGTCACTACAGGGAGAGGCAGATACGGCGGGGACTTTAGGGCTGGCCATTACCGGGGAAGGAGGGTTCGCTATCTTACAGAGATCCCTCCTTCCGGCCCTATGAGTCCCACTCCAAGGCCAGATGGCGCGAGTAATCAGGACCCTGGTCTCAGGCTGCTGTTGCTAAATGCCAGGTCTGTTGTTCACAAGGCTCCCCTCGTCCGGGACTTAATTTTTGACGAGAGGGCAGACCTGGCATGTATTACTGAAACCTGGCTGGGCACAGAAGGAGGAGTCCCCCTTGTAGAGATGTGCCCAGAAGGATTTCAGGTGCTTCATCAGCCGAGAGCCCAGGGAAGGGGTGGCGGTGTGGCTATTGTTATCCGGGAGTCTCTAGTACCTCGTAGGATCCCTGCTCCGGAGCTTGTCGGGTGTGAGACTCTGCTAGTGAAGTTGGACCTCAAGGGTCAAGTGGGCTTGCTGCTAACGTACCTGCCTCCCAACTGCGTTGCAGCAGCCCTCCCCTCGCTCCTCGAGTCAGTAGCCGAGCTGGCAATTGAGTTCCCCAGGCTTATGGTTCTGGGGGACTTCAATTTGCCATCGCTCGGTGAACACTCTGACGGGGCGCAGGAGTTCATGGCTTCCATGAAAGCCATGGACTTGACCCAGGTAATTCGGGGCCCAACCCACTCAGCGGGTCACATGCTCAACCTCGTATTTCTCTTGGAGCAGTGGATGTGTGATCTTGGTCTGAGGGGTAATGAGACCATACCCCTGTCGTGGTCAGACCACTGCCTACTGAGGCTTGACTTCCGGAGGCCAAACCCCCACCGTAGGGAGGAGGAACCGACCAGGTGGTTCCGCCCCAGGCGACTTATGGTCCCTTCGAGGTTGCAGACGGAGCTTGGGGTTATTCCTGATACTCTCGCCCACAGTTCGGTGGAGACTCTGGCTGCTGCCTGGTACTCGGCGGCATCGGAGTCTCTTGACTGGATTGCGCCACTACGGCCCCTCCGGGTCAGCGGATCCCGGAGACCTCCTTGGTTCACCGAGGAGCTCCGGGAGAAGAAGCGCCGGAGGAGACGCCTAGAGCACTTGTGGAGGTCCGATAAGTCTGAGTCGAACCGAGCAATGTTGACAACTTGCACCAAGGATTACATCAGGGCATTGAGGGCTGCCAAAAGAACACATATCGCCACCTTGGTTGCGTCCGCTGAGTCTCGCCCAGCCGCCCTGTTTAGGATCACCCGCTCCCTCCTAAATAGGAGGGACGTGGCAGACCCCCTACAGGGTAAGGCTGAGGACTACGCCCAGTTCTTAGCGGACAAAGTTGCTCGGTTTCGGTCGGACTTGGACTCCACCGCTGCAGATCCAGCCGGGACACAAGAGGATTACTTGGCAAACCATCTCTGGGTTGAGTTTCAGGATGTTGCCTCTGGGGATGTGGACAAGGCCATTCGAGCTGTGAGTGCCTCCACCTGTATTCTGGACCCGTGTCCCTCCTGGCTGGTTGCCAACAGCAGTGAGGTGACACGTGGCTGGATCCAGGCGGTCGTAACCGCCTCCCTTCGGGAGGGGCACTTCCCCGCCGCACTTAAAACGGCAGTGGTGAGACCCCTCCTGAAGAAACCATCCTTGGATCCAGCCATTTTAAATAACTACCGTCCTGTCTCCAACCTTCCCTTCGTTGGGAAGGTTGTTGAGAAGGTGGTGGCCTTCCAGCTTCAACGGGCCTTGGAGGAAGCTAGTTACCTTGACCCCTTCCAGTCTGGCTTCAGACCCGGTTACAGCACAGAAACTGCTTTGGTCGCATTGACCGATGATCTCTGGAGGGCCAGAGATGGAGGCCATGCGTCCATCCTGGTTCTCCTTGACCTCTCGGCGGCTTTCGATACCATCGACCATGGTATCCTTCTGCGACGACTGCGGGAGGTGGGGGTGGGAGGCACCATTTTGCAGTGGTTCTCCTCCTACCTCTCGGACAGGTCGCAGTCGGTGTTGGTCGGGGGGCAGAGATCGTCCCTGAGGCCCCTAAAATATGGGGTGCCGCAGGGTTCAGTCTTATCCCCCCTACTATTTAACATATACATGAAACCGCTGGGCGAGATCATTCGGAGGCACGGGATAAAATACCATCAATATGCGGACGATACGTAATTGTATCTGTCCGCCCCGTGCCAACCCAATGAAGCGGTGGACGTGATGAACCGGGGTCTTGAGGCCGTTAAGAACTGGATGAGTGCTAACAAACTGGTACTCAACCTGGACAAGACCGAGTGGCTGTTGTGTTTCCCTCCCAACAATTTGGCCAATGTTCCATCTATCAGGCTGGGGGGTCAAATTTTATACCCCCCAGATAGGGTTCGTAACTTAGGAGTCCTCCTGGACCCACAGCTGACTCTCGACCATCATTTTTCGGCTGTGACCAGGGGGGCATTTGCCCAGGTTCGCCTGGTCCGACAGTTACGACCCTACCTGAACCGGGAGGCTCTCGCAACAGTCACTCGAGCCCTTGTGATCTCTAGGCTGGAATACTGCAATGTGCTCTACATGGGGCTGCCCTTGAGGTGCATCCGGCGACTGCAGTTAGTTCAGAATGCGGCCGCGCGAGTGATAGTGGGCGCACCGCGGTTCGCCCACAGAACACCCATCCTCCGCGAGCTACACTGGCTACCTGTTGATCTCCGGGTGCGCTTCAGGGTGTTGTTGACCACCTTTAAAGCCCTTCATGGTAGTGGATCTGAGTACTTGAGAGACCGCCTTCTGCCGATTACCTCCCTCCGACCGATAAGATCGCACAGACTGGGCCTCCTCCGAATCCCATCCGCCAGTCAATGTCGACTGGCAACTACACGGAGGAGAGCCTTTTCTGTTGCAGCTCCAACCCTGTGGAACGACCTCCCCGTCGAGATACGCACCCTCACCACCGTCCAGGCCTTCCGCACAGCCCTCAAGACCTGGCTATCCCAACAGGCCTGGGGATAAGCTTCTCATTTGCCCCACCCGAGTGTTGAGTGTTGAATGTAAGTTGTGTTTTTATTAATTTACTTTGTTCACATACTGTTTATTTTTTAATTGCACCTCTTCCCTAATGATTGTAAGCCGCCCTGAGTCCCCTCAGGGAAAAGGGCGGCCTATAAATCCTAATAAATACAAATACAAAATACAAATACAAATACAAGCCTGTTCAGGGGAATTCAACATATATGAAAAGTCACCTCTGTTGCAGGTTGTCAGTGTGTATATGTGCATTGAGGCAAAAGTTCAACTTCTTTAATGCTCATCATCTTCTGCTTTATTCTTAACATGTCAGTTCATTTATACAAGCTGCCCTGATGTATGGGTAGGGCATTAGCAGGAGAAATGACACAGCAATAGAAATATTTCCTTTGTTTTGTTTTGTTTGTTTTTTTTTTTTAAAAAAAAACCTCCTGCCAATCACAAAGCACATCTTTATCCCTCTTTCCTCCAGCAAGCGAAATCAAATGGAAACTAATTCTGGAATGGAACCTCATTGTTCACTCAAATTTAAGCCAAGCCTCTGCTATAATTTTACCATGCCTGCTGAACCTGAACTGAACCAGAAAAGAAAATATTTATTTTTAGCAGAATTCTTTTATAGTATTCCCATCACAGGCCTCTCGATACTGTACACAACAGCATCATAATAAAAATTATACAATATACATCTCCCCACCAGCACAAGAGATACAAGAGAATCATTCAACATCCTCAATTGATGGTATGAACTATTATATATTACATTTGGAGAAAAATCATTTGTATCTTTAGATGAAGCACTTGATTCCCCTTCTTTAAAAAGTGTAGAAAATAATACACTAAGGTAATGTTTGAAATCTCCTGATGTAATTGCAGTATTTTAAATCCTAAAATACCTGACTTGAAAGTTATGCTTCATGAAAAATATGTTTCACTCTAAATTCTAAATAACTGGAATTTTATATGAAAAAGTAAAAGACAAATATTATTGTTACAGAAATCCATCAAACAGTATTCATTATAATGAACATAAGATGTGTGACTCAAGTTAATTAACATAGAAACTTAGGAATAGGGCAGAGGAAATCCTCTAAGAGTAGAGCAGAGTAGAGTAGGTAGAACAGAACAGAACAGAACAGAACAACAGAGTTGGCAGGGATCTTGGAGGTCTTCTAATTCAACCTCCTTCCTGTTTAGGCAGGAAATCCTACACCACTTCAGACAAATGGCTATTCAATCTCTTCTTAAAAACTTTCAGTGTTGGAGCATTCACAACCTCTGGAGGCAAGTTGTCGCACTGATTAATTGTTCTAACTGTGAGGAAATTTCTTATTAGTTCTACTTTGCTTCTCTTCTTGATTAGTTTCCATCCATTACTTCTTGTTCTTAGATTAGGTCATTTAGCCTAATTAAAATAAAGGCTGGTCTTTCCATTTTTTGGGGGGGGGGGGGAGTTTTAAAATATACTGGTATTCCTCAATTTTCAATTACAATGGAGCCTGAAATTTTGGTTGTAAGTTGTTAAAGTCACAAGTCAAGTCACCACATGAACGGACTTTCATGACTGTTATTACAATGATCACAAATCAAGTCATTGTGATTGTTAAGTGAATCATTTAAGTAAATCCCGTAATTGTTAACCAAATCCATTCTTTGGAATGGGTGTTTTTTGCCAGTTTCTACAGTTGCAGTGCACAAATCTAATAAGTAACCTGCAAATCATGGTTTTGTGACTGTGGGTTGCTACAGCTGGTGACAAATGCAAGCCAATGGCCAAACATTCAAAATGCAGTCACATGATGGTGGAGGATGGAGTGCGGCAGTCACAACTTTGAGGATAGGCTGCAAATAGCTTTTTTTTGAAGTCCATTGTAATTTCAAATAATTATCAGCTGCAAATTGAGAATTACCTATAAAGCCCTTCATGAAATGGGACTGGGCCATCTCTTCCTGGTTACATAAGCTTAGCCCACCCTATTAGATCCAGCACAAAATATATGCTGCATGTATCATCCACTAGTGACCTACATCTGTTGTGTCTCAAGAGACATGACTTCTTTGCTGTGGTGCTTAACTAATGGAACATTCTTCCTCCTGAGATTAGACTACCTCATGTCTTTGATATCCCAAAAATCCCTCAAGGCCTGGTTACCTTACAGATCTCCCAGAGAACCAGAGACATGATTTGATGATTCCATGCCTGAGGAGGCTCTTCTCTCTTTTGCCTAGGGTTTGTATATTTGTTTTTAAAATATTTATTTTTAAGATGGATTTTTGTATCTTTATATCTGTTGTTTCTATATTATATACATTATTTTATCTGTTCTGCTGTTTCAAATTTCAATATACATTTTAGCAATAATATGTTTTTTCAAACTCAGTCTTACAATGCTCAGAATCATAAATCTCTACTTTAAATCTTTCTAATAATTGTACATAAGAAAACCATAGACAAATATATTCCTCTGCCACCTGATATTGAGCTTTATGATTTCAATGGGGAGAGTTGGGATTATGATCACTCATAGGGAAGTCTTGCTTAATTATCACAATGGCTTACCTCCAAAATTCTGGGTTCCACAGAGGTTTAAATCAATAACTCTTTTCTCTTATATAGTGTTCTGATAGGAATTTCTTTAAGAACAGTTATATCCTTATCATCAATCTTCAGTCTTATTAAATGCTGCTGCAAAACTTGTTCCTTTATTTTCTTCTTGGCAAAGTATACCAAATCAATTGTTGGAATACTTTTTGTAATTGAAAATCTTGAATATATTTTTCTATGCATATTATCAATTTGTACCTCTATATCCTACTTCTTACAATCCCCAAAAATATTGTCAAGACATCAATAATCTTTTCTTCATCAGTAGTCTTTAGAATTGCTCTAACACAATTCCTTCTGTCTCAATTCCAATGAAGCCAGATTGTCTTTCTAACTATCTGCTTCTAACTTATTACTTTGATCAAATAATTTCTGCAGCAAATCTGATATAATTTTTCTCTTTTCAGATTTCTCTATTGATTCCCTTTCCCCTCCATTCTTGCCACTTTTGAATAGTTGCCATTATAAATTTCAAATAAGGGAAAAGCAAAAGCAAGCTCCTTCACTCCTTCCCTCCCTCTCATCTTTTGTCTTTCAGTGCCTTTAAATTTTTACTCTCTTGTGGCACTCCATAATTATAGTCAACACAGGTATCCCTGTGTCTTTAAAACTTTCATCTCTATTGTATTCCATAGTTGCACTCAAGATCATAATTCATGTTTCCATATGTATGGTCAACATTAGACTCTGGCTTATCTCAATGCTTATCTTTCATTTTTTTTGCATACTTTTTTAATTTTATAACATAAAAAAATTCCATTTTTGGTTAAACAGTGTGTTGTCTGGGTACAAATAGTTTTAGGAAATGATCATCAAAGTGTTTACAACAATGTTCAATATATTGATATTCATTTTATCATAATAATCATAATAATAATACTGATACTTGCTTATCCATTTTAACAAACTTATTTTTCATTTTTTTAAATCCACCAATTGTCTGCACTAGTTAACAGCAAGGAAGAACCATAACCATAAAGATCTCATTCTTTTTGTAGTTTAATTGGTTTAAAAGTACTTTCACTAAAAAGTAATCTTTCAGATAAGGATATTCTTTAACCTTTTAAAACTTTCTTATTCAATTTGTGATTAAGGTTTTTTTTTGCTAGAAGTTCTTCATTCTTTATAGTCATTTTTTTCTTTATTGCTTTGCAATCCAGAAAAAGTGATAACTTATCAAATACAATCTTTTATTGCTGCTCAGAAAATCCTTCTTTAGCTATAAATTAATTGAATCTCAAGTGATTAATAAATGAGGGTTCATTGCACTTTGTGTCCATATACGATATACTACTTTTATGAGCTTAAATGGAATCCTTTAACTCACAATCATTCAATGAGTGAATCATCTGCTAATACCTTCATTTCTGCAGTTTACTCATGAGGAGCAGCAGTATGGAGTATAAATGGGTAATTTTATAGTATTTCCTATATCTGGAGAGACTTTGGCAACCAGCATTCAGCTCTTGTGTACTGCTATGGCTAAGATCAGTTATATTATTTTACTGTATGAACTTCTTGAAGAACTACAGAAGGGGCCACCAATCAAGGAGAGATTAATTATTCAATCAATACTTTTTATACCATTGTTTTCTATTGGCTGTGAATTTTCTACTAGTTGTGAGCCATGTTACCTAACAGCAAATCTGTATAATCCTTTAATGATGGAAAATATGTGAACTCACTCATTTACACCCTCCACAAATCATTTAGAGAAATGCCCATAGCTCAGTGAGCAGACAGAAGTTTTGTATGCAGAAGGATTATATCTACTTAAGCAAGGTAGATGATATAGGTGACTACTGTGAACAGCGGACACAAGAGCTGTTTTCGGGTCTGCTAGGCACAGCTTGGTGCCTTACAGGTATCCTGCCATCAGAGGATGGCATCAGAGGCTAGAAAGGGTGGTGATGATGGAATAAATGGGCAGTAAAGCTGTGTGTGTATGTGATGGGGAATAGGGAGGGGGGAATGACAGGTGATGAAAACCCAAGAAGCTTGACACCAGTTTGTACCAGAATTCAAGGCCAGGCACCCTGAGAAAGAATGCCTATTGCCCAAAAATATTTTAGTGTTTTCAAAACATCTTTGTGAGTTCTGATTGGCTGAAGACTGGTTGGGGGGAGGGGAGCTAGGATGAGTGGAAATCTTTTGAGTGTGTGAAATCCAATGTCTGCCCTTTTAGTAAAATAACCTTTTGCTTCAACTCAATGGAGTCGAGGGTCTCTCTTTCCTAAGGGATCAGATTGAGGCAGGTCTGACAACTGAACAATTTCCATCAATTCAAGGGTAGTTAAATGCAGCACTCCAAAAGTGAATGGACCAACATTTATTTATGAGAAGGTCAAATAGAGTCACCTCTGTTAAACAGATCTCATATCTCCTGTCATTATAATCAAGTCCTGCAAATGCAATCATTTATATCAATTCTCCAATTGCACAAATGTTGTCAATTGATGAAAAGGACACATATTTGGATTTAACAGACATGTAGATTTAATAGAAACCTTATGATCCCAGTATGATTAATTAAAGTTTTACAAATGTGTCTTATGTATTTGCAAGCTTTAGAGCAGAGTTTAGTAAAGCACAATAATTAACTTGGGGACAACATGTGTGGTTAGGTGGTTAGGTTTACCAATCTCCTCAAGTTGTCTAAAACCCCACTGGCTTTCCTGAGTCTGTCTTTTTCTCTCAGTTAATTGGCCTTGCTGGTACTTGTTTCCAGAAAATCTTGAATGATTTGTAGATGTGGTTCCTCTTTTAAAGGCCACTTTCTTCCCTCTCAAATTCACTTGTATGCCTCTATTTTGAAAATGCTGTGGAATTAGCACCTTTTAATGAGAACATACAAGTTTTCTCTTCTTGCTCTAGGAGGGATTGTTTCCTTTGGGTGAAATTGGGTCACTTCAACACACAAACCACAATTGTCTTTTGTGTATTTTCTGGTCCAAGGAATATGCTCTCTGAATGTGTTCTTAGATTTATTTCCAGCCAACTGAGTTCTAATAAAGTGGGCATGAGAAGAAAAAAGCAGAATTCAAAAAGTATACAAATGCAAACATATCAAGAGCTGCCAAGAAAAGTATTTTTATTAATATTCATCCTATGGGAGATTTTGCCCTTGGGAATTGTGTCCCAATTGATGTAAGAAAGGGTTATTTTTGATCAAAACGTGGGCACAAGCAACATGCAGAGGAATTCAGTCAGAAACCACTTGAGGGCTTTAAAGCAATAGGTCAATAGTCACATGAAGTCATTTCTGTAGCATTTTAGAAATGAATGCATGCGTGCTGATGATGCCACTTCATTTTTAAGCTTATGGTAGTTCTGATTGAGCCTTGTTCAGCTGCCAGATGTCATGACTGATGCAAGCCACATTCTTGGTTAAAATAATGCCAAGGAAAAATTTGATTGACCCTAATTTGATATTCCAGAGCTGCAGCTTTAGAATACTGAAAAGCATCTGAAGTCTCTGGTAGCATTAACCAAGAGATAAATTTTCATTGTCTTATCCTGGTGTCTCAGTTGTAAAAAGATTAAACCCCTCTCTGTTTCAGGAGGTAACTAGTTGTCGGTCATCCTTGCGGTAAATTGCATGATTGTCTATGGACTTTCAAGAGTTAGGATTAGGGTTAGTGTCAAAATTAAAGTGTTCCTGCAAATGGAGAGGAGTTCTGCCACTTTCATGGCTGAAGCTGGTATTAAGACCTCAGCAGAAGCAACTGCAAGGTTGTAAACAATCTAGAATCACTGAGGTTGAGGAAGGAAATCAAAAAAGTAATATTTAAAAAGGAGTATCTATAGACCATCCAACATGAAACACCAGAAAGATCCAGAAATACAGATTTATGTGTTGTGGCAAAGCCAAGGTTAAGCACCAGAACCAAAGGTATTGGATGTTGAAGCGACGAGATACTTGGTATAAGTACCTTTGTGTGTGTGTGTGTTTGTGTGTGTGTGTGTGTGTGTGTGTGTAGTGACATTTGAGACATTCCTTGTTGTTACTATCATCATAACTCAAGATCTTTGATCTTGAAAAGATTCTGTTTCAAATGGCCACTATGCTTCAAAGCCTATATTTTCAGGGCATCTTTTTCATTATGAGTTGGGGGAGGCTGGATAAATTCACCATAACTTTACATTTAACTTTCACAGTTCAAAAGTTACAAGCTCACAGGCTCATCCTAGATTCAATTACCGTATGTAATTTCACCTCTTTTTCATTGAAGGAATCCTTAGAGCAAGTATGATTTTAGGAGAATTGGACATATATGCGCCATGAATAGAGAAGGGTCTGTAGATCTGTACAGTTTTATAACACATATTCTAGTGAAAAGGCATTAGGCTCAGCCGTAATATCGCCATATCAGACTAGAAAAGGGAAATTGGTAATATAATGGTGTAGTTCCGTGATGGCAAACCTATGGCATGCGTGCCACATGTGGATTGCGGATCCCTCTCTGCGGGCACGCGAGCCGTCACCCACTCAGCTGCAATGCGCATGCATGTGCACCTCCCGCCAGTCAGCTGATTTTTGAATCTTTTTGTGTCACATGCGCATGCACGGGGGACCATGTGGGATTGCACGCACATGTGCAGGAGGCAGGGATGTCGCACATGGATTGCATTGTGGGAGTGGGCATGTGCGTATGCGCTGTTGGCATGCAAAAACAAAACGGTTAGCCATCACTGGTGTAGGCTTTCACGACAGGTATTTGTTGGGCAAAGTTGGGCTTTAGGGTTAGTGACCATGGTCTAGAAAACAGATGTCTAGACGTTTTGATGTTTTGCCAGCAACTATGGATGGTATCTTCAGAGGTATGTGGCCCTCCCATGGTGATTCGCTGGCAGAAGCACCATGGGCTGGTCCTTCACTGTTTCCAGGGTAGCCCCACAGGCCAGATCTAAGCACCTCGTGGGCTGGATCCAGCCCCTGAGCCTTGAGTTTGACACCCCTGCTATAGAGTAAAACAAATTTTATAATTGATTTTAAAAACCGCAATTATATGGTGTATTTGGATGATGTTAGTATTTTTCCTTTAAACCAGTTATGATAATTGTGAGTTTTTATCATTGCTATTCTAAATGTAAATATTATTTTTTGCTGCCCATTGGCAAAATTTACAACATCATTAACATAATTAACATCTTCATTTGGCCGGGGATGTTTTCAGCTCATTAGAAGTGATCAGTAATTCTTATGTGAGATTCCCTTTAACTAGTCTACATAAATATTTGCTATTGCTAAATTAATTCAACATGCAAATGTAAAATACTGAATGAAATAAGGAATTGGAATTCTTAACATCCTTATAAAACAATTCAGTAAATTTAAGAGTTTAGTTTGTTCAACAAAAATAATATTTCAGAATTAATGGAACCCCTGTTATTTAAAAAAGGTATATTTACATCTTTGTGTTGCTGTAGATGCAATGTAAATTACACATCATTATAACATATGTTTTCATAAAGTTCTAAAGTTGTTATGTTTGGGAACAAGTAATTACATATACTTATTTTTCTCTGAAATACAGTTTAGCATTTTCAGATGTCAATATTCTTTTAAGACTGGGAGCAGATACTAAGAATACAGGAACTTTATTCAAATTAACCCTTCAGATGCATTTGATTCAAATTGTTTATTTGATAAAAAGTTGGTGTGCCTGAAAAACAAAACTGTTTTGAATGTGATGGAACCCAATCTGTTTAATGCATCAAACTGATTCAGCTGTTTGATTTAAAGTGACAATCCCACAACGTTATGATGACTCTTTCAATGTTTTCTAGTTCATTTATGTACGTATATGCTGCTCCAATTCTGCATGATTTTGGTTGAGAATTGGGGGGGAGAAGGTAGAAGACTGAGTCATGAGAAAGACTCCCGGTAAAAGTAGGGTGCTAGAAATTGATTATGAGATTAGAAAACATACCGTATTAGTTTCAAATTCAAGCGGATCTTTGATCGAATTGAATTGAATTGTAATGACAAAGATCAAAATTTCCTACTTTATATGGAGACTGCAAAGCAAGTCAGTCCCTTAACACTTTAATATTAGATCAATCTCTCCCTCCCTCTCCCTCTCTCTCTCTCCCTTTCTCTCTCCCTCTCTCTCTTACACACACACACACACACTCTTCATAGATCCATTGAATAAAGACTTATCTAATATTGGTTACACACAATAGCCATGTGATTAATCTTTGGTTACCAGAAACTAGTACTCCTCTCCTCCTTTGCCTAGGAGTTTCATCAGGATTTCTACTGAGACACTATTAGAAATCAAATATAGAATTTAGTTGGCTTTATTTTGATTTAGCACAGCAAATCTTAATGCTAGCAAGTTCTGTTCTTTCTCTGGTCTGGCCCTACCCTTCCCCTTCTTGGCTCTATTTCCCCCACCTTTAGGGTAGCCTATTTCTCTGAATAGTTCCTAAAATGCTCCGTTCTAAAGATCTAGTTCTGTGAAAAGCTCAAGCCGTTGTCAAATATTAATAATCCTATTAAAGCCATTTTAAGGCTCAAGTAAAGCCTGTCAGAGTAAAAGTAACAGGCCTGTGTCCAAGGAGGAAGTCTAGTAGGTGAATGGATAGAAAAGTAGGACTAGGAGATGGATGCAGAGAAAATTCTTAAGCAGCTCATAACTAACGGGGGAAAAAAAACATGTAAAGATGTCAAGGGCAAGAAATCAGGAACCAAAAGAACTACAAGTTGGTTTCATGCTACTTATACCCCAGGTTCTGATCTACTAAAGGTCAAGGCGAATTGGCACCAGAGAAGAGTCAATGGACTTTGGAGGCGGGGATGGGGGCTAGATTTAGGTTTCTTATGGGACACAGAGACTCCAAACTAATGATGCATTTGACCCAGCCCTTTGACTCAGCCTGGTTATCTCCTACAAAAATTGATGGGTTCTTTACCCGGATGCTAGCAAAGACCTATTGCCATAAGTCTTCTTGCTGCTGTATTCTTCAGTGTAGTGATATGCATGAAATTATTCCAGAAATCTGGGAGAAGTTGTGAAGCAGTTGCTCTTCTTTGGCTGCATTTGGACATTGTGTTACTTGTTACGTTATTTTTCTAATCTGCATACATAGGCATAGGTTCTTGCAGCAGATACTGGCTGGGCCTGTCTGCCTGTTCTCAGGCATTGATGGGTAATAGGAAAATGTTTGGATTTATAATTGCTGTAAAGAAGATCAGAAGCCACTCCTTTATTTGTGTATATATTCTTGACTCTGAGATTAAAAAAATATTTGTTTCAAATTTAAGAGAGCCTTGATTTATAATTTGATAAATTATATTGATACTTTACATATGTATATGTATATGTGTACGCACACAGATAGACACACACATTCTCTTTTGTCTTTTTAAAATTTACTTCTTATTTACTTATCACTTTTCCTTTCCTTTTTTTTTCTTTAAATTTGCATTGTTTTTACTTTGTAAAATAATTATTTAATAGAATTTTGTTTTTAAAGGAAATATTCTGACCTAGTTTAAACTGGAAGTGAAACAACCCACCCATTTTTATATCATCTGTATACTTTCCTTCATTTTAACTGACAGTACTTCTTCTTTAAATAAAACACCTTCAAAGATTAGGATGACCACTAGATGGGAGCAAAGAGAAGCAGAAAATACTTAACTCTTGCAAGCCATCTAGTGGTCATTTAGGTCTTTGCAGCCACTCAAATACAATTTTTTGTATAGTTAAAGCATTGATTAGATTGCTTTCCAAGTTTTATAATCAATATTGCTGAAGCTTGATGTCAGACATCCCTAATCTGGTGTCCTTGATGCATTCATTTATTCATTACAGAATTGCCACTGAATATGGCTTATGGTCATATTCGCTGGAAATCCTAAAGAAAGAAATCTGTAGGTCAATAGTCACATGAAGTCATTTCTGTAGCATTTCAGACTCTCAGGCAGTCTAGGGTAGAGTTCAAACACTGGGTTCAAGTAGCAATAAGCCTAATGAAACTAATTCAGTGTCCATAGCTTGATTCCAGAGAGAATCTGCCAAGAGGAATAGTTTCAGCGAGCCAATAGATCAGGATCACAGGATGAAGTCAGAGGCTGGTAGGTGACCAGCTCTGGCCAATAGGCACTGATGGCTTCTGGAATTGCCAAATTCCAGTCATCAGCATTTCCAGAAGTGCTTCCTTGTGAAACACATCCTACAATTCAATGGTGGGTTCTGGATTCCATTCCAACCAGTACGGTTGGAACAGCCCCAGCATCACCCACATGTGTGTGCGTGGCATGTGCATGCATTGTAGCTTCAAATGATGCTTCAGCTGCTCAGCGGAGTGTCACACAGAGGCTGTATGTGCCATGCGCATGCGCGGAAATGCCGACAGCTTTAAAACACAGTAAGGAGCTCGGGCGGGCAAGTGGGCCCTCCAGAGCACCATACCAAAACAGTACCCGGTGCTCCGGGCAGGCTCCGGTATGCCGGTACCGAGGCGTATCGCCTGCAACCCACCACTGCTACAATTAAATAAGCCTTTATTCACGAGAATAGTGTTTCCTAGATCTAAGCTACATCTCTACACTTAAATACCTACATTCTCTGAGTATGTGTTAGGGAGTGTGTCACCAAGCTGTAGATTTACACAATAATTCTTCTAGAGGAGACATGGAGAATTATAGACTAACACATTTGAAAGGTACAGATTCATGAAGTCTGATTTACATGAAAATATGCATGCCTGTGGGTTTGTTTGTCTGAATAGTAGACCGCTATAGTCCAAAGTATATTGAGGCCAGAATAGTTGATAATGAGGTGAAGAAAATGAGCAGGCAGGCTGGCTGGCTGGCTAAGGCTGAGGATTAAAAATGCATGAGAAGCCATAATTCAGTTTCAGCATTCAACATTCTTAGAACTGGGAAGAAAGAAACAGGTGGGCTCTAGCCCAGAGCTCCTATTTGTGGCAAGCTGCAAAATGAAGTGAAAATAAGGCATTCTGCACACCAAATCGGCGGTATGTGTACATTTTCTTTTGTGCATCAGGAAAATGGCCCCTAAGGGACATACCAGTTCAGAAATACTGTGTGGAAATTCTAATGCCGACTTTTCTCCCTCCCCGCAACTTTTGCTTTTTCCAAACCTATCCAGTTGAATAACAGTTTATATGGTGGCTGTGATTTCATGGCCTTCAAATTCCCCCTTCACTGCAGCAGAATAACCCCATGGGGCTTCATAGATGACTCACTGGCTGTTGTTGGGAAAATATTTCTCAGCTTTTGTGCACCCAACTTATAATATGCCACAAAGCTCCCAGCCACACAATTGTCTTTATTGATCCATTAGCCGAAATTCCCCACAAAGTATCTTTTTGGTGTTCTCCAGTGTTTGCTCTCCAAAATGGACAGGATATTTCTCTCTTTCCATAAATTCATTTTAAAACTACTGAGATTTATAAGCCACCTGACAAAAGCAATTGGTGCCTCATAAATTAAGTACTATAATTTCTGGAGTTTCAATTTGTATTTATAAGATACCGTAGCTTGTCTCTCATCATGAAAAAGATTTTTGGATTTGATATTATCTTCGGGTTCTTTATATTTTTCTCATGCAGCACAGCAATTATAGATTTTGCCTCAAGTTCTATCCATTCCAATCCTTGTGAAAATTATCCTGGGGGATAACATGCAAATCCAGATAAAAGCTGGTCTTATGTAGCACTGATTCAGGTGCTGCAGTACATTCAAAATGAGACTTAAAGAGGCAACTCGGATTAACAATTATTTCTATATACTTTTGTAGTGTATTCTGCTGAGTCTGCAGAATTCAGGTTGGAGCAGTTCTAATATAGAAAACCAGATTCATTTAGCATTTGTTCCCGGTTTTGTAAATAAAATAAGAGAAGTGCTTTTATTGATGCTTGGCTGAATCAGTGGAACCAATTTTTCTTCAGATATTTTCCAAACATTAAAACACTGTTTTGTTTCCTGATTGCTTATTTGTACCCTATGACTATCATTAAATTTTGTACCTTATGATTCATGATGAATGTATCTTTTCTTTTTATGTACACTAAGAGCATATGCACCAAAGACAATTTTTTTGTGTGTCCAATCACACTTGGTCAATAAAGAAATTTTATTTTATTTTATTCTATTCTATTCTATTCTATTCTGTTCTGTTCTGTTCTGTTCTGTTCTGCTCTGCTCTGCTCTGCTCTGTTCTGTTCTTTTGTGTGTGTGTATCTTTAACAAATGTTACATTGCCTACAGCAGATTAATGCCAGAAAGAATGAAGGCAATAATTTCTTGGTGGGATTTCAGATAATTTCCAGTAGCTGACTGGAACTATATATTCTCCAGTATGTAATTATAGTTGCTTCCCAAACTCAGCACAAATTCTCATCTCAGCAAGGATAGGTCAATTTAGAGTAGTTTTAATTTACTTCACGTGGATGAGTGGCACTAATTTACTAGGTTCTCAATTTAAAAATGGTTGTGGTGTTCCATCTTCCATCTGGGTTGTTCAGGGTCCGCGGAATACATCAAAAGAAGGTTTTAAAAATTCCTTTTGCCATCTTCAGTAATAAATATCAATAGCTGAAATGGGTTCTCATACTGGAGAGAAAAAAGTGTGCATGTGCCACTTGGTGATAGCTATGGGACAAATATTTAAATTTTATATAAACCAGAGAGTTGTGTACAAAATATTGTTTCTTGCACTTTGGCCTTAGCATTCAAGTAAACACAGTTTCAAATCCTTGGAGCTTGGTAGATATAATGCAATAAGCTTAAAATATGACCTGTGAGCTGGTCAAAGAATCTAATTTGCACTTTGAGATTAGTATAGCTCAGGGGTCACCAAACTGCGGCTCTGGAGCCACAGGTGGCTCTTTCATCCCTCTGCTGCTGCTCCTTGTCGCCAGTCAGCTCCACAATTGATAGGGCTTTCAGTTAGGACATGTAGAGGAAAAAGGACGCCGTGCTAGGAGGAGACTCTGTGGTGGGGGAACCAGACTTCCTGTCGGCTCCAGAACTGCACAGGGGGCTTCCGGTTAGGACCTTTGTGGCTCTTTTACTGTTTAGGATTGCTGACCCCTGGTATAGCTCATTTTCTTTTTGCCATGACTATACTAGGAACACAACAACTCTGCTTGAGTAGACATGGCTTTTGAAAGGGATGGTTCTACATTGACAAACCCCATATCTAAAGTGCAGGCAACAAGCTAAACAACTTTGGTTCATCAAAACAGCCTCTTACTTCAGATTTTCAAATCTGTGGAGCAGCTAGGTCTGTAGTGAGAATCCTCTCTCTCTCTTTCCCTCTCTATGTGTGTGTGTGTATGTGTGTGTGTGTGTATGATCCACATACCATCTTTTCTTGTACAACCTCATGTTTTATATTATTTAACATTCAAATGTGGCAGAATAGCCATTTTTTTAAAAAAAATGGCTGCCTAGGATTGTGACATGCCAAGGAAGACTACACAAATATTTCCCCCCCCCCTGTTTGAGTATTAAACTGAGAAAATGTGAAACTGCCCAGTTATAACAGGAATATCATTTTTGGCTTTTTCCTTAAAAATCTAGGTTCCTTCCACCATATTTTAGCTGCACATTTAGAACAAGATTAATGTGTCTTAAAATAAAATTCATCATTTTCTGCAAGTAACATTTAGACAACCACAAGAAAAGGAAACTAGATGTAAAGAAGCAGATAATGGACTTCTTTGTAAATGTTTGATACAGCTTATAATAAGTAGAAATATACCAGTATTTCAATAAAAATGAATATTAGAAAAGACAATGCATCTATATACCCCTCTGGCCAGCTCGGATTGGATCAAAGACCTAAAATTAATTATCCTTAGAATACAATTCATTTAAGAGTGATTGCAGAATGATATAAATACTACAATCACTTAAACATCACCTACTTTTTGGGAATGAAATGTAATATAGGCACTGAAGTTGACAATGTGAAAAAAGATTTCCTTACATCAGTATGTTGCAAGAGGTACAATGCTTATAATTCCTAATTTAAAGTAAGAGTACCTTACAAAAAAGCCCACCAAAAGAACCACTGTAATTTAAATCAGCAATTAAAAAAGAGAACTGCAAAACTCCACTTCCAATGCTCTAACAGGCAAATTTCATGCTGTCTCTCAACTTCCTATTCGTTATCAGGATGTTCAGATAATTAATATCTAATGTAACATTTTATTTTATGAATGATTGAGTGTTGTTAAATGTAATCAGTTTTCTTGGCTTTCCCTGCTTTGGTATCATCCAGTGTGCGTGCCGCAACGATACTTTCTTTTATGATGGATCTTCAGCCAATTTGGAATTTGAAACACAATGATAGCATTGAAAGAAATTCATGTTTTGATGAATTGCGTGTCATCTCACCCACCTAATATCACGTGGTGGCTAGGAGGGCATCATCCTGATACTGAACAATTATTTTTAGCTATACGAAGACATCATTAAGTAAGTTGGAAGTTAAATGTGAATGTTTCATAAGGAGCATTGATAAAATCATCTCAGGTGTAATAGCTACTGTTGCAAATGTCAGGAAAACTAAATATTTTCAGGTGATTTCCAGATAATGAGAACTGTAACCATCACTACTGAAAAACTGGAAAATTTCTCATGCATGATCTAGACAGAAGCTCTTCTTCTGGGGTTGTGATTGATAAAAGATGTCACCAGGTTATTATATGGCATGGAAAGGACTTCATACAAGCAGTTTTGGACAGAAGCATTAAAAAAATAGTCCAACTTTTTTTTTTTACTAGTACTGGTGCAGTAATATCTCCTAAATGAAACCACTGCAAAGTGTTCTTTCTCCACATTGTCTCGTTGCTTCTACATAATAATCAATGGTAATGTAAAAGGCATATATAATAGATGACCCCATTACTGCTGTGTTAATAGATCATGTAGCAGCCAGCCAGTATATCCAGTTTTAATAGATGTTTATGAGATTATTTGTCTGCAATTAGAAGTCCATGCTTGGAATGGCTCCTGACTTGAAGAGTCAGTGTGTATAACTGAGAAACTAACTTCAACCCCAGAGATATCAGGCACAACTTGAAATCCAACCATAAATCACCGAAAGTTAGCCCACATAACAACAACTAACAAATTTCAATGTTTCCCCAATATTCAGCTTAGTGCTGTTACCTGAGATTGATTCATCCTTTTCTACCTTGCTGACTGACAGCCCCGAGTTAGGGTCTTGTGGATCAGTGGTGGGATTCAAAAATTTTATAACTGGTTCTGTGGGCATGGCTTGGTGGGTGTGGCTTGGTGGACATGGCAGGGGAAGGATACTGTAAAATCTCCATTCCCTCCCCATTCCAGGGGAAGGTTACTACAAAATCTCAATTTCCTCCCGATCAACTGGGATTCGGGAGGCAGAGAATAGATGTGAACAGGGCCAGTCAGAGAAGGTATTTACCGATTCTCTGAACTACTCAAAATTTCCGCTACCGGTTCTACAGAACTGGTCAGAACCTGATGAATGCCACCTCTGATGTGGATATATTCCAATCCAGATCTATGGCAAGCATTTTTTTAAACTTATTTTCCCTATTTTATATAGAGGGTGGGGGCTGTATTAAGGTAGGGAGATCATTTCAAGAAATAAAGGCAAGTTAAATTGTGGTAATAAGAATCATGGTAACCATGAACCCAATCCATCTACATAATCTCTGGTCTGACCCAGTTGTTCTTGACAATTCTCATTCAGTCTTTACACTTCTCAATAGGAAAAAAATTGAGGTAATAATTGAGGTCCATCTAAAAGTGTTTCCTAAACGAAGTGGAATATCTGGATTATTTTCAGTCAGGATTCCAAGGCATAGGATAAAGATGTATTGATTGCTCCTATGGGTTGTCACAGTTTGAAATGGAGAAATGTTAAGATTGCGCTTATTATGAATTTGATTATAGGGCTGCACATTTCACTATAGCAACTCAGAGTGGCTATAATATAAAAACACCATACAAAATAAATATTAAAACTCCAATAAATAAACTCTATAAAAACAACAAGGTAAATCCCAGTCTATGGTAAAATACGAACACCTGGCAGATCCTTTCTGGTTTGTTCAGATCTCTCAGTGGCCTTTGAAAGCATTGTTCAAGGTAGCCTTCTGGATCACATCTGGAGACTGGAGATTGATAGCACTATCTGCAGTGATTTGGCTCCTTCCTTCATGGGAGTTCAATTTGGTGCAGTGATGGGTTCCTACCTGTTTGGACTGGTTCGGCTGAACTGGAGGTAGTTTGGCGACCTGGATCGCTGGAACTGGCAGCAACCCAGGCCTGCCACACCCCCAAACTGGTTTTCCGGGTGGCACCATAGGTGCCGCCATTTTGTTTTTTGCTTCTGCGCATGCACAGACCAATTTTTATTGCACTGCACATCCACACGCAGCGCGCATCAAGTATGTACACGGCTGGGGCAGCCATGAGTGAACCAGCAGTAGTGACTGCCAGAACCCATCACTGATTTGGTGATTTCAGAGGATGTGAGGTTGGCTTAGTGCTACTTCTTTGTGGGTAACTCAGGACTCGGCTCTGATTGTCAAATTTATATGAAGATGTTAGGAAAAGGCCATCCATTAGTTTAGTTAGGCATAGTATGATTAGTATGCTGATGATATTCAGTTATATGTTGCTACCCCAGGTAATGCAGGGATATTGTTGACATCTTGCACCAGTGTTTAGAGATGGTTAAGATCTGGTTGGAATGAAACAGACTGAATCTGGACTCAAACAACACAAAGTTACTTTGTTGGTATTTTGTCAGCTCCGGTGTTCTTTTTGATAGGGTAGGACTACCCCTTAAGGCCTATAATTTAGAGAATCTTCTGGACTTATGGCTATTGCTATATGGATTCCTGGAAGCCATGGCAAGGAAGCTCTTGGCCCAGATCTTGCTGCTGCAGCTGTAACTGAAATGGTAGGATCTGTGAGATAGTTAAATGTCTATGAAGATTCTCAGTTATCCAGGTCACGGTTGTCCAAAATGTGCTTTTTCATGAGGCAACTGGACTTCCCTGCTTTTCTTTGAAGATGTTTCACTTCTCATCCAAGAAGCTTCTTCAGCTCTGATTGGATGGTGGGGAATGGAAGAATTTATACTCCTTGCAGACAGCTGGTCCTTTGCATTCTTTTAGAGAGTCATTGAGGCTACTTGGAGGTTTATCTATGTCTTCAGGGTCACCTGAGTGGTGCTAATTGGTGTGGAGCCTTCTTCGAACTGCTGAAAGGACTGTGTTGTAGACTAGAGATAGACAATGTCATATCCCTCCCCCTCTCTTGAGAGAGGGCTGTTCAATTTTGACATAGATGAACTCTTTCAAACCAGCAGTCATCTCTGTTCAAAATTTGGACTTTGCTGTCTTCAAAAGAGTGGCCTTTGTCTTTTAAATGAAGATGGATTGCTGAATCTTGTCCTGATGGGTTTGTTCTCCTGTGTTGTGCTATGTGTTTATAAAGTGGTTGTTTGTTTCCCCAATGTACAGACTTGCACATGTCTCACTGCATTGTACTGAATATACCACATTGCTCAGTTTGTGTCTGGGTGTTTTATCCTTGGGGTGGACAATCTTCTTTCTCAGTGTATTCTTGGGTTTAAAGTGTGCACATATATTGTGTTGACTGAAGACCCTGCTGAGCTTTTCAAAATATTCCTGCAACATATGGAATGACCTCATTGATTCATTTATTGTTCTTTTCCTTGTCTGTTA
This sequence comes from Thamnophis elegans, assembly GCF_009769535.1. Taxonomy (NCBI): domain Eukaryota; kingdom Metazoa; phylum Chordata; class Lepidosauria; order Squamata; family Natricidae; genus Thamnophis; species Thamnophis elegans. The sequence goes on from NC_045542.1 coordinate 100,448,718, forward strand.
TGAAGAAGCTCATGCTGGGTCTTTTGGGGATTTGATGAAGGCTTATGTGTGAGGTAGTTACTTCCATTCTCATCACTGTTTGGCTTAATTATTGGGTTGTGATCTATGTGGAGGGTTTTTCCCCCAAGACCCCAGGGAAGCAATACTTGGTCCAGAATGCAGAAGCCCAGTTATTGACCAGTGCTTATTGTCATAAGTACGTTAGACTGGATATTCTGTGTACTGGTGATATTTTGGCTTCTTGGAGTGATTCAGAATCCTAGTTTTAATCCATAAAGACATAGTAGTTTGGCACTAAGATCTGCCTTTTCTAACCAGAATTGACCTATCCTAGGATAAACGTCTGTTGTCACCCCAGTTTTGGGAACTGAAGGGACAGACACATCCACAGAGAAGGTAAAAAGCCTCAACATGGTAACTATGACCATACTATTGCATTTTGTCTTTTTACCTACCTCCCCACCCACACCCACACCCCGTAAAAAGGGACTGCCTGTGCTCTACAATAGAGTCCCAGTAGATATCAGGCTCGCTCCCAGATTATGTGCTTGCTAAAGATGACTGGAAAAAGAAGAGTATAAGAAGAGTGAGGTGATGCCACTGACTGTTGTGATATATATTTATTAATGGTTTAACTTCAATTGTAGTTTAATATTTTGTTTTGCTTTACTGAATCACAGAAAGTTTGACTGATTGTAGTGGCATACAAATGGGATAATTGACAAGATTGATTGCAGTGGCATATAAATTAACAATAGGTGTTGAAATTCTTGGAAGATTCAACAGAAATATGTTTTGTTTTGAGCAGAAGATATGTCTCTTTTGATCCGTTTATGGAATTTGGTCAGTTTGGAGATTTCAGATTACTGTAGTATATGCTTTATGGCCTTTTTTCTAAATGGCTTTCTTAAAATGCAAAACCAGGGCTGTGATATCACCATTTCAAGCTTGGTGTCCCTGATGCGCAAAGAACAACTTAGCCTATTTAGCTGGGTTCCAAAAGACGCTCATGTTCTCCTCCTTTGCTTCAGTGCCTGTCTCTCTACAAAGTACTTGGCATCCTGGATGTGTGATCGAACATAATATATATTGCTTTCAACAAAATGGAAGCTATTTAAGAGACTAATTATTCCCCTGGAGGTAATTAACTGGAACAATAACAGAATGATTCTGCTTTCTGTTTAAAACTAAGGATGGGTGAGAAATTGTTCAGTGCACATTTCAGTGTGAACATACTCAATTCACACGTCCCAGATGTGTATTCAAACAGGAAAACAATGATGTGCCAAAATCCACACTTTTTCTGATTTGGTGATGCACTTTGCAAGTCAAAAAGTGCACACGAAAATGCTAACAGGGTGTTCATAAAATTATCATATGGCAAGAGTACATATCTTTATACATCCGCATACTGCACACTTTAAAGTCACATATACATCAAGTGTCAGCACTGTAAATAAAAAAAATAGGGATACATATTTTGAACTTTCCTTAATAATACATTTCAGTAAGAATCAGAAATAATTTGATACTGCTGAAAAGGATGTTTAATGTTTGCTTGTTGTATTAATTTTATCTTCTTACAATATATTATTGCATTTATTGCTTTCAAATTAACAATGCCCTGTGCAGTTTTAACCCATTGGTGGAGAGACCATAGCACTGAACAAACAGTTTGCAACAATTCAACACATTTAAGTTCCAGTGTTGGCTTGTTCCTTGAACTTTATCAAATATACTACTCTGGCTCAAATAGGACATTTTAAAAAATGGATTAAAGACTAGTTTGGTTTTAAACACATATCTAGTTACATATGGTTATTTCAGTCAAAGATAACAACCCTTGGTTATGAAAGCTGATGAAGGTTATTGAGTGTCATAATGTGATTATCATGGGTGGACCATCTGTATCCTGGCCTCTGCATTCTGGAATGTTCTCCCACTCCAAAAGGGGATAATTAAAAGTCTATTTGTTTAATCCAAATGTTCACTTCCAGGTGGGAAGAATAGTTCCATGTTTTTGTCTTCCATTCCACTCATCTGTTTAAATACTATCAAATTAAAATATAATAAAATCACATTGTTTCACTTTATTATTTTTATATTTTAAATTTTTATTGCAAATTGTTATATGAATGTATCAGGAGAAGTATGGAAATACGTTTATAAAGAACAAGTGAAATAGTCTACTCAAGATGGTGTGGGCATTTCAAATTTAAGACTTTAGCTTCCCTGATCTAATGTCATATTTAAATTCCATAATCTTTAATCAGAATAGCAATAGCAATAGCAGTTAGACTTATATACCGCTTCATAGGGCTTTCAGCCCTCTCTAAGCGGTTTACAGAGTCAGCATATCGCCCCCACAGTCTGGGTCCTCATTTCACCCACCTCGGAAGGATGGAAGGCTGAGTCAACCTTGAGCCGGTGAGATTAGAACCGCTGAACTGCAGATAACAGTCAGCTCAAGTGGCCTTCAGTACTGCACCCTAACCACTGCGCCACCTCGGCTCTATTCACCTTGTGAATAGGAAACAAAGAGGGTTTAAACTGAAGCCTTATTTAGCAGAAAAGGATCAGTTTTAGTAAACTGGCTTTGATGGTAGTTGTGTCCTCTAGCGCTAACTGATATTGTATAGGAAGAAATAATAGAGAACTTTATATTTAATGAAATATTTAATAAAAGCAATATATATATATCCCAGGGGAATCAAGCAAAGATAAAGGGAGCATAAGAAATTATATGGATTAATGGGAGAAAGCTACATCTAGGACCCACTGAATCTGAGGAAGCCCAATGTTTCCATTCATTCAGCTAAGTGCCTCATCTTTTTGTTCTATAGGACAAATGTATTTAACATATAGATTACTTTCTCCGCAGGAGTCAGGATGAAGGGCGTAGGACTCAGTGGGTGATGAAACCATTTAGCCCTATCTGGGATTGATGTTTGTATATTGCTCACTAGGTGCCCAAAGAAGAAGCTTAGCTCTTTTGATTACCAAGGTAGAAGGAGAAATTAGGGGACTGATAGGCTAAACAGAAATTGTTAGAAAATTCCAGCATGAAAATAAAAAAAAAATAAAAAAGAAACTGCTTTTTGATTTTAATTATGACACACGACTCTCATAATTAAAAAGCAGATGCAGAAAAATGGGCCAACATTCAACCTAAAAATAAGGAGGAACTTTCTGACAGTGAGAACAATCAACCAATGGAACAGCTTGCCTTCGGAAGTTTGGGGGGTTTCATCACTTGAGACTTTCAAGAAGAGATTGGACTGCTATTTGTCAGAAATGGTCTAGGGTCTCCTGCTTGAAGGGGGTGGGGATTGAACTAGCTGATCTATAAGTTCCCTTCCAACTCTGTTAATCTGTTATCTGTATTGGCTGCCCAACTCCAATGGACTTTGAGTGGCATAGCATATAAAATTTAAAAAAAAATCACAATGTAAAAACAGCTAAAAAAATGGATGCACAGCCCAGATTAAAATGATCTAATAAAGAGCAAAACCATACAGGGCCATTAGACCAATAATAAACACCAATCCCAGGCAGGCCTGAGCCAAAGCCAGCTTTTTGAAGCTTCCCAGACCTAAGAAGAGAAGACTCTGTATGGTTTTATCTCTGAGCAGATTAAGTTTTCGCTTTTACGTAAGAATCTTTATGCCATTTCATTACTGTTTCTAAATGTGTATTGTGTGCATCTATTTTATATTTATGTGTAAATATGCATTTGATCGTGAAAACTGCAACTTATGCAGATCTAACATAAACTAAGATAAACTACTGCTGAGAACAAACTAGTGACGTGCAGTGAGCTTCATGGCCAGTGAGGCAAGCGTGAAAGGCCCGCCGAAGCCCCGCCGCCGCATCCATCATAGAGCAGGACCCGGTCCCACTCTATGGCGGACGCGGCGCTGGGGCTTCGGTGGGGCTTTTGCGGACGGCGCCGGGACTTTAAAGTCCTGCTGCCGGTGCCTGCCGCCACTTTAAAGCCCTGCTGCTGGGGCCTGCAGCCACTTTAAAGCCCTGCTGCCATGGCAGGGCTGTGGCAGCAGGGCCTTAAAGTCCCAGCGCCGTCCGCCATAGAGCGGGACCGGGTCCTGCTCTATGGCAGATGGCACCGGGACTTTAAAATCCTGCCGCCGGTGCCCTGCCTCCACTTTAAAGCCCTGCCACTGGGGCCTGAGTGGCCATGATTCCCCCTCCCCAGCCAGCCAGCCCAGCCAGCCCATTCCTCCCCCCAACCGCTGTGTCCAACAGGCCAGGCGTCTCGCGTTTACGGTGGACATAAACACGAGATGCCTGGCCTTTTGGACACAGTGGCGAGAACGTCCCTGCCACTGCCGTGCTCCGCTGCCTTGCCCCCCGAAAGAAACACACGCACACACACACACACACACACACACACACACACACACACACAAATTCCTCACGAAAAATTACAAATTAAATTATCATTTTGAATCCTCCCCTCCCTCCGTCTGATCCACATACCTTTTCCAGCTGTGGATTTCAACTCTCCTCTTGTCCGCCTGCCATGATGAAAATGTAAAAAATTAAATAAAAAAGCAACTTACTTAGGCAAGGCTGCCAAGGCATGATTTGCTGCTCCCAGATCAGGAGGCGGGAGAATCACATGCCTCCTTTGCATAAGGAATTTTTCGCCTTTTAACCCTTGCTTAAGTCTGAGCAAGGGTTCAAAGGTGAAAAATTCCTTATGCAAAGGAGATCCATAGTTCTCTCGCCTCTCCCTACAGTTAGCACTAAGCAGACTCAGAGTCACTGTGACTCTGGAGTCTGGCAGCAACTACCTTAGCTTTTTTAATTATTTTAAAAATTATTTTCTTTTCCTCATGACACTGGTGAGGCCCCGCCTCCCCTGCCTCCCCTGACTGCACGTCCCTGGAACAAACATCTCAACAGGCTTCACAACGAAAGTCAGTAAAAAGCTATCTAGCAACTAGTATGTTTCAGAGGATGGGAATTGCAACAGTCAAAGCAAACTTCCTTGTCTCCCAAGATCACAAGGTTTAATGGAGGGACTTGGAGCTCATCCACCCTGTGAAACAGACTAGCTGCTATATTGCTTTTTGTTGACTTTCATTGTGAAGCCTGTTGAGATTGTTTGTCCTTCTCAGCAGTACTTAGTTTATCTCAGATCTTCACAAATTGCAGCCTGCACGATCAAATGCATACTTGCACATATAAATATAAAATAGATACGCACAATATACATTTACAGGCAGTAATGCAATGGCATAAAGATTCTCAAGCAAAAGTGAAAACAGTATGCTTAGTAAAGCTACTAATCCTTGAGCAAAAATCTTATTAGGGAGAAAATCTTCAATGAAAAATAAATAAAAACATGAGCATTACAGAACTAAAATAGCAATAGCAATAGCAGTTAGACTTATATACCGCTTCATAGGGCTTTCAGCCCTCTCTAAGCGGTTTACAGAGTCAGCATATTGCCCCCAACAATCCGGGTCCTCATTTTACCCACCTCGGAAGGATGGAAGGCTGAGTCAACCTTGAGCCGGTGAGATTTGAACAGCTGAACTGCAGAACTGCAATCAGCTGAAGTGGCCTGCAGTGCTGCATTTAACCACTGCGCCACCTCGGCTCTATGTAACCGCAATAGATGAAATCACAATAAAAACTGCAACAAAACTGTCTCCATAACCATAAAATAGCTTCTTAAAATGACAGAGAAAATAAGAAAGCCATTTTCCTAGAGCCAGAAGGGTATAGAATAGATTTTGCCTATTTTGAGAGTTTCCCTGATATGATTTGGGTGTAACTTTTGAAAAGGCATTTTTCCTTATAGCTATCTCTTGAGTCAGGTATCGTATGGTTCCAATATGCTACCGGTACCTGCCTTACAAAGTTCGAGCCATCTCCATGAATTTGGCTTCAGTTTCCAGATAGGCAGCCGGAAGATATTGTGAAGTGCGACATATTGTGAAAATCAGAACTTCACTTCAATAACAATAAAACCATGGCAACACGTATACTGTAATTTTATGTACTTTATAGTGCTAGATTCAAGAATCGTTTTATCAATTTCTCCTTTCCATTCATATTTTATACAAGAGGAATCCAATAGTATAGTTTTTTTTAAAACTGTGCTTTCTTTCTACCCCGATATGATTCTCCGTCCTAATATTTAAGAACAAATGCTACACTTTGGTGCACTATTCTCTTCTTATACTTCTTTTCTAACAATGTAGTCTGTTGCTGTGGTCTTGTTCAGTCTGTTGATTATTTTGTTTCCTTGCACATTCATAACTTTGGAATTCCTAGTTAAAAATAGCGACAGAAGCCAAAGGGAAACTGTTTAGGTCTGTGGTTCTCTGACTTACCTTGATTCAGCCCTAGGCCTTCTGCCCATGTTTTCTGCAGAACAGGGTACAGCCCCTCACTCAATGATCACCTAATGTGCTTGGGTGTAACCAGGTTCCTCTGACTCATGGTGAAGATGAAGTTAATGATTTGCCTCTGATTCCAGGAAGACCAACCATCACTTTATTGTCAACAAAGGTCTTTCACATGGGGACAAGAAGGAGCAGCATGTGTCAAGACCAAGACATACTAAGCAGGCTGGTTCAGTCACATACTAGGAGAAATCCTCAGCAGAAAAGCAAAGGTCTATCAGAAAAGAGAGCAGACAAAGCAGTACAATAGGGGGATACTCTGTGAAATTCAAAACAGTGGTGCTGATGGAAGTGTTCCTGGAGTTTTTCCAATTGCTAATCCACATTGCTAATAAATCTTTTGGAGAGGAAAATGAGAGGAATATCATTTCCCCCTGAGGGAGGGGCTTGCTAGGCTTTTTATAACCTGTTCAGTCCCACCTCTCTGTTTCCTGTTCCTGTGAAAGAAATGTATTGTGATTGGTTGTCACACTCCCATGGGGCCATGCAGGGGCAGCTCTCTAGGCTGTGTTTTGAATCTAGGTTTGGTTGAGTTCTCAGATGCCATGTTGGGGCCAATATTATCATGCTTTAATCTCATCCCCCTGGAGCTGAAGTGGAGAAGTGTTTATTATGTAAAGTGGACTAGCTTGGCCTTCTTAATGGCCCATTAACAAAGTGGGAATGGGCAGGAAGCTACAGGGAGCTATTCTGTCTTTTAAAACATGTTTCTTTCTTTTCACCTCCCGAGAAATATTCTGCCTTTTCAATATTTCCTAGGATATTTCATTTTTCTGCGAGAGGGCTGGGTGATAACTTCCTACACCCCTAATCAAGGAGAGAGGCAACCCAGAACTAAGGAGAAATATCTTGACAGTGAGAATAATTAATCAGTGGGACATCTTGCCTCCAGAAGTTGTGAATGCTCCAACACTGGAAGTTTTTAAGAAGAGATTGGATAACTATCTGTCTGAAATGGTATAGAGTTTCCTGCCTGAGCAAGGGGTTGTACTAGGAGATCTCCAAGGTCCCTTCCAACTCTTTTATTTTATTATCCTCAGCTGAAATTATAGCAAAATTGAGCTTATGGTTTAACTGATACTACAGTGTAAAGGATTAATCTCCTTTCCAAATGCTCCTGGCCCAAAGATGACTCCTAGATTTTTCAGTTTAGTGATTTTCTCAGGATGTCTCATGTCATACGTAGCATGGTCTTTTACCTCTTCCAAAAGCTATAAGTACTTTGACTTAGGCAGAAGGGCTGTTATATTTAGTTTCTGTCACCCAGAATCTTCTGTGGTCAAGGAGAGTTGCCTTTGGATAGTCCACCTTCCAGTACAATAGATCTCTAGCGTTTCCATTTTCTGATCAGTTGGAAATGGAGTCCTTGTAAAAAGTGCATAGAAGTCCTGTTGTGAGTGTACATAAGCATTCTGAAATCATAAGAAATACAGCATACCTTTCATGTGTTTGTGCCCATGCTGTACACTTATGTACACCTTTTCAATAGGAATATTTTAGCATTTAACTGCTGTCATAATTCATCTGAGCAACCCTCCCAAAGGTAATTGCCAATAGGGCTGTACTGTGGTTGACTCTTTCTTTTACCCTTTACGTTGAATGTTTATTTTTATTTGCTTCTTGATCTACCCTTCATGGATGGCCAGGCTTTGAAGGCAGCAGGGGGCATTTTGGAGATGTGCTTTTTATTTGTAATCATGAAATACAGAAACTGCAAGAGCAACAGAAAGGAAAAGAAAGAATAAATAGTAGTTACACTGTGAAGGGGGGAAAACTAGCAAATTAGTGATGACAATTAAAATAAACTGAACATGACAAAAAAAGAGGGGAAAGCCCATAATTAATAGTTTCAAAAAAGGAAAGAAAAATCCATATAATGTCCATTAGTATCTAGATAAAAATAATTCATTCCTTAAGTTCATCATGAAATCTAGGCAAGGCACAATGGGCATGTGATGACATCTCCCAAGGGGGAAGGATTGAATTGTTCTGCCCTGCCCCCCCCCCACCTTTTTAAGTCTTTGTGGTTGGTCAGAGTTTTTGAGATGCAAAATTGGCATGTTAATTTAAGAAATCTATTTTGCTTTCCTAATTTAAAAAAAAAATGATTTCACTGTACTTTTGGATTATATCTTAATGAGATGTGAGAAGTAGGTAAGTGGTAAAGAGACCCATGGGTTATCCACAACTGCAAAGTTTGTCTCATTTTTTTTAAAAAAAATCACCATACAGTTGAAGCCTGTCCATGCTACGTGACATTTTTTTTTCCACCCAAAAAAAGATTGTCTCCATGGTCTTAGCACTGAAGCAAATCAGCACTCCCCAAACCTTGGCAAATTATCCCACATGGAGTAAACATGGTTTTTCTTTGGGTAATGACAGAGAAACCCATTAGTCAATCACAACAGGACATTTAAATTAATTGGAAGTGTTTTACCTACATTGGGTAAAACAATGTCAGAAACTCACAAGAGGTTTTGGGTAATGAAAGAAAAAAGTCTGGGAACACTGATGAAGAAAGCCATATTTGCAAAGACCCTCACAGCTGCTAGATGGCAGCATGGAGTTAGCTTTCTGCATGTCTTTGCTACCATCTAGTGCCGTGATGGCGAACCTATGGCACTTATGCAGGAAGTGACAAGCAGAGCCACTTCTCCAGGTACACAAGCTGTCGCCTGTTGCTCTTTCAGGTTCTGGTGTGCTGGCCAGCTGGTGTTCATGTGTGCGGAGCGCCAGAAACTGGAAGAGCAGCCACCCGGTGCACATGTGCACGCTGGGAAGATGATCTTCCTATTTCCGGCATGTCCATGCATGCCAGCCAGCTGGTCTTCGCATGTGCATGTGCACCAGAAATCAGAAGACCAGGTAGCCAGTGCATGCCCGTGTGCTGGGCAGCTGCTCTTCCGGTTTCTGGCATGTGTGTGCTTGCGCATGCGCTCCCGTTTCAGCACTTGATGCCGAAAAGGTTCGCCAACACTGATCTAGTGGCTTTCCAGGTTTTGAAGATGTACCAGCTATAGTAGCTCTAACCTGTGGCATGAATCTTTTATCCTCAAAGAATTAAGTTTTTTTTAAACTACAGTTTTCTATTTCCAGTGGGGGCAGGGGATCTACCTTCAAGGTTAATGACCACATTCTTAAACAGCTACTTTTTATAATTCTAGGATACACAGACTTTTTAAGTGTTGAGGTTTATTTATATTGGGACAGCAATTTTTGACTGATTACATTAACTGATACATAATATTAGATTACAGATGAACTGCTTATAAATAGTGGATAATACTAAAGCTATGAACCTCCATAAAGGTGATGAATGAGCTGTGATTATTTGTACTTCATCATTGCATAGTAAGCTAGATAAATGCATAGTTAAACAAAAAGCACAATGTTCCAATAGTAGCAAAAGACACCCATCTTTATGTGTTTTAAATGAAAGATTATCCTGAACAGCACTCTGTCCGCCATTAGAGGCGGTACGTGTCCCGCCTCTAATGTCGGACATAGCGCCGGAGTGGCCAAAAGCTTTTTTCTTGACAGCAGGCAAAGAAAGATGCTTTTGGCCCCTCCGGCGCTGTGTCTGCCATAGATGCGAGACGCGGGGAGTAGGTCAGGCGGGGGGGTGGGTGGGCTGGCTGGCTGGGGAGGGGGATCATGGCTGCTCAGGTGGCCCCCGCTGCCCCCGCCAGCAGCTTGGGTGTCCCGGTTCCATCCAAGCTGAAGATAGTGGAGGATTGTTCGTTGGAGGAGGCAGGGGGGGAGGTGGCAGAGCGTGGCGGCAGCGAGAAGCAGTGTCCTCCGACAAACAATCCTCTACTTTCTCCAGCTCGGACGGAGCCAGGACACCCAAGCTGCTGGCGGTGGCGGCAGGGGCCATCTGAGCGTCCATGATCCCCCCACCCCAGCCAGCCAGCCCCCCCACCTGACCTACTCTCCGCCTGGCCGGCCGGTCGGCACAAGGCCTCACTGCTCTCCTCCTCCTCCTCCTCCTCCTCCTCCTCCTCCTCCTCCTCCTCCATGGGACAACGGGGTCTCATTCCTCTCCCAGCGCAGTGAGCTCCAGCGGGCTGGATGCGGGTGCGAGGGGCCTGGCCCCGCAGTGCCTCCTCGCTTAGTTGCAGCCGGCGAAGAAAGGGGAGAGGAGGAGGAGGAGGAGGAAAGGGGGAGGGGAGCAGGATGGGGCTCCCGGTGGGGGGAGAGGAGAAAGAGAAGGGGGGCACAGCAGGCAAAAGAAAGAAAGCGCCAGCCCACCAGCAGAGGCAGGTAAAAGACCCGCCTCTGCTGGCGGGCTGCCCCTCTCTTCTCAAACAAGGCTGCCCCTCTCTTCTCAAACAAACAAATCACGTTCTCAAATTGAGAGAGTTTGTTTGAGTGAAGAAACAAACACACGCGCGCACGCACACACACACACACGCACAAATTACTTACAATAAAAATTACTTACAAATTATATTAATTTTGAACTCCTCCCCCTCCCTCCGACCCACATACCTTTTCCAGCTGTGTCACAATCACAGAGGATTTCAACTCTGCTCTTGTCTGCCATGATGAAAATGTAAAAAATGTAAAAAGAAAAAGGCAAGAGCTGCTGAGGTCAGGCTGGGTTAGCTGCTGCCAGAGCCTCCAATGGATGACTCTGCTTAACTGTTTAAAAAAAGCCTCTAAAAAAGGGGCCCTCTACAGGAGGAGGCAAGAGAACCACATGCCTCATCTACATAAGGAATTTTTTGGCTTTTAACCCTTGCTTAACTCTGCTCAAGTGATCATAAAGATAGATTAAATGAGGCATGTGGTTCTCTCACCTCCTCCTGCAGAGGGCACTTTTTAAGAGGCTTTTAAAAACAGTTTAGCACTAAGCAGAGTCATCCACTGTGGCTCTGGCAGCAACTACCTCAGCCTTTTTCCTTTTAATTTTTTTTTCTTTTCATGATGATAGTGGTGAGGCCCTGCCTCCCCTGCCTCCCCTGACTGCACGTCCTTGAGCTGCAGAACAAGAAGAAAAATGAGAAGACAGATGTTAATGAATAAAGATTTCCACCTGGTTACAGCAGGAGTTTGGCCGTACTTTCTTAACTTTGATAATGCTGTGAAATGCATGGACTCAACAAGTTAGAAGAAGACATTTTGCTACCTGAGTTATTTTAAGAAATTTTAAGGTAAATACTTATAATTCAGCAATGTAAAAGGTCCCAAAGTTGCTCAGCTCTCCTTTTAGTAGCAGATGGCATTCCAACTTGGCACTGCCTCTCTGCGTAATGCTGATAGTCCGGTTTTAATTATTTTAAATTATAAATCCAGTAGGCGGGCAATATTTATAATAATAAAAAACAAGCTCCAGATCGAATTCCAGTATTCTTTAAAATACCACATCTTCACTTTGAGAGTTCAATTTTCCTTTCCTTAGTTTTCTTTAAAAAATTTCTCTTCTTAAATATTCTGATTTTTTTTAATGTGTTTATTCCACCGCTAGCCAATAGTTCCAATATGCTTCCCCCTTGAATTTCTTGGGGTCATTTTTCAATAAAAATATTCTCTTACCCAGTTCACAAGCCACTCGCTTTCTCTACTCTTGCACAGTTTTAGTCCTTCAGGCTGTCTTCAGCTTTATGTCAGCCATGTTTGCAGCCGCTGCTCAGTCATCAGCTGAGGAAGCTATCCTAGTCAGGGATGGGAGATGCGGCTCCCCTCTACCTGCTATGGTCCAAATTTGGACCCTCCGATAAGGAGAGATTGGAGTTGGCCATGGAGTTTGTGGACCAGATTTCTGAAGGCACCGGAAGTTCAACCGGAAGTCCAAGGCAGGGAGAATCTTGTTCTTCAACTCAACTCAAACATTTTATGAAAGTATTTTAATAATGTGTATGAATATTAGAACTATACAGGTTGAATAAGTAGTAATGTACTGTATATTATTAGAATTATATAGGTTGAATTAGATAATTGTAAATTAGATAAACAGAATTTGTGTAAGGGTATTATTAAATATGTATAAATGTGATTAACAGTGAAAACTAGGATTAAGTAATTTGAGATTAGACTAAGTAAAGAACATATTTCAATGAAAACAAGACTATTAATGTAATAATAAAGATTGAAGGGTTGGGAAAATATTGAATATGTAAAAATGTGATTAACAATGAATATACATTAAATGCATGAAAGATCATGATTGATGTTAGAAGTGCATATTGAAATATTGAATAATGAAAAAAGGAAGGATCACGTCTTTGAATATTGGAATACAGGAGAAGGGGACAAAAACGACTAAAATAGAGGTAGAAATAAGAGGGGGAAATAGTAAAAACAGATGTTAAGATGATAAAGCATATGGCAGAACTAAGAGGAGGTTTAGAATGGAAGGATGATAGTAGAGGTTATGTGTTAGTAAAACTAAAAATGAAATCTAATTATTAGAAATAATACTGTTACGTTTATTTGTATTGAACTGTATGATACCCAGGAATCAAACCATTCATGCAATGAGATGTATAAAAATTTAAAATTAAAAACTTTTAAATTTTTTTAAAAAAAGATTCCCCCTGATTTGAAAGTACCAAGCAGAGGTGGCATTCTGCCAGTTCACCCCAGTTTGGGTGAACCAGTAGTGGCAGCATGAGGCTCTGCCCACTCCCATCCCCAGATGTCATCACGCAGAAGGTTCTGCGCATGCACAGAAGCCCACCACATGCTTGTGCTCCTGGTTCCAAACTGGTAGTGAAAATAAGAGGATTTCATGCCTGGTACCAAGATACAAATAACTAATAGCAAATATACTGAGAAATAGGTTTTCTGCAATAGAAATGGCAGATTTCCCATTACTAACTTAGGTGACACTGTTATTTTTCTCCTTCAGAGTAACTGTGTGTCCCATTAATTGCTACCCCTAAGTCACATTGCAGCTTTTCCATTCATCTTAGAAAATTGGCAAGGTAGGTAATGAGGGATGAGATAGAGGAGAGGGATGTTGCTGATCATTTACAAGAGCAGTAAAGATACGTAGTTTAATCCCGAAGAAATGATTTCTTTCCAGCATCACTGTATCTAAAACTGGGAAATAGCTTTGCGTAGTGCGGTATAGATGGCTTTTGTTAATGGTTATGCTTCCAGAAGACAAAGGAAATTTAATTATGAAGATGGACCTGTTTAATCTGGAAAAAGTAAAAGAACATTCTAAATACAAATACCAGTCCAAACATTATTACTCTGCCCAGTTGTAGTTTTGTACACTTTATCTTCTTTTCCCAGAATGGATTACAGGACTATTTAAAATGCATTCTTTCTAGGAATGGGAAGTGCAGTAATTGCTTGCTAAAAGCCAGGTATAATTGTGGATTTTCCTTACTACTTGAGTGAGGTTTGGAGAAAAAAAAGAGAAAAGAAAGCTGAAGTTATTTCAGCTGAAATAACTTTTAAGTCAAGACAAAGGTTGGACCTGAAGAAGCCTTAGAATAAATAATCTGGGAATCTGTTGCAGGAAGCAAGCTGCTTCTTCCTCTTTTAGGACTGTATTTCCTTTCCTTATTTTTATACAGTATCTTTTATATTAGTAATAGAAAGTAGAAATGCCAAGATTCCTGCAAGTACTTTGTGCTTATTTCCATTCTAGAAAAGTGAAAGGTGGTTCTGCCTAGGGAGTTCTCTCTATTTAGGGAAGTGGATAGAGTGTTCTAATATAAATGGAAAAAAATACAAATTCTGCACAGTTGGCAAACAACAATTTGGATGATTTGTTCAACATCATGAGTCAAAACAGAACCAGATTCATTATGAGCAGAACAGCAAATTACAAGCAGTGGCATAGAGGTAAAAGCAGACAAGGAAGAATGAGACACATACCTGCATCAACTGGCAGCTGGTAGAACTTAGGGTCTGGGACAATGATAAGTAAAAGTTAGAAGCTCTTAAAATCCATCCCAGCCCATATAGGCACAACTCGATGCTTTCCAGGCATATATCCAGCACCATGGACAGCTGACAATCATGGAAGTTGTAGTTTGAAAAACACCCAGTCACAAATTCTAAGATTGACAGGTCTATTAGTCTATTAGTATCCTTTGTAAAATTAGGGTCCCTTTCAGGGATTGTACTAAACTTAAGAGTTCTATGCAGTGGTGGGATACAACTGGTATGCCTTGGTATGAGCATACCGGTGCTTGCTGGGAGCACCAGGTACCATTCTGGTATGGTGCTCCAGATGGCCCACCCGCCTGTCTGCCATCCTTACTTGTATTTGAGCCAATTGGGGCTTCCGCGCATGGAGCGTATGATGCCTGGGCAACACTCTGTCGAGCAGCTGGAGCGTCGCGGAGCCATCACGGAGCATCACAGGTGGTAAGTATGCATGCATGCACTGCGTGTGGGCTGAGTGCATGCATGTGGTGGATGCCCGGCCCCATTGCACCGTACCGGTTGCACCTGGATCTGGAACCAAGAGGAGAAGAGCCAGATCAATTAAACCTTCCACCCTTACTTATTTCTCCTCTCCTCCAATTATCTATGGCTGCTCCTTTTAAGATGTTCATCAGAAACCTGACCTCACTCTCTTCTTAACATTAGATTTTTTTTTTTAGATTTTATTTATTATTTATAGGCCGCCCTTTTCCCTGAGGGGACTCAGGGCGGCTTACAATTCACGGGAGGGGGAGTGCAAGACAAAACATAAGACAATACGTGAGTAAAAAAATTAAAACAATAAAACGCAACTTTCATTCAACATTCGGGTGGGGCGGATTAGAATTTTTATCCCCAGGCCTGACGGGATAGCCAGATCTTAAAGGCTGTGCGGAAGGTCTGGACGGTGGTGAGGGTGCGAATCTCCACAGGGAGATCGTTCCAAAGGGTCGGAGCTGCTACTGAGAAGGCTCTCCTCCGTGTAGTCGCCAGTCGGCACTGACTGGCAGATGGAACTCGGAGGAGGCCTAATCTGTGCGATCTAATAGGTCGAAGGGAGGTAATTGGCAGGAGGCAGTCTCTCAAGTACTCAGATCCACTACCATGGAGGGCTTTATGGATGGTAAGTAGCACCTTGAAGCGCACCCGGAGATCAACAGGTAGCCAGCGCAGCTCGCGGAGGATAGGTGTTATGTGGGCGAGCCGCGGTGCACCCACTATCACTCGCGCGGCCGCATTCTGGACTAGCTGAAGTCGCCGGATGCTCTTCAAGGGCAGCCCCATGTAGAGCACATTGCAGTATTCCAGCCTAGAGGTCACAAGGGCTCAAGTGACTGTTGTGAGAGCCTCCCGGTTCAGGTAGGGTCGCAACTGGCGTACCAGGCGAACCTGGGCAAATGCCCCCCTGGTCACAGCCGACAGGTGATTAGTTTGGCTCTCATTGTAAAATAACAGAAACTCATTTAAAAATAGATTAGCCATATTTTGAAATATGCAGTGCATATTCAGTGTAAAGGAAAAAGCCTTCGCATCCGGATATGAACATCATCAAGTATAGCAATTAAGAAATACTGTAAGAAAATCCCAAATGTAACCAATTATTCCTTTAAAAACTCTCACTACTATCTGTCTTCTGCTTGAACTCCAGCTGAGTCTCAACTTTTGATTTAGATAGTTACAGTTCCGGTGAAGGAAGCAGTCAAAGAACCGCAGGAGGAACATGAAGGCTGAACTGAACCTCTCTGTTGTTGAGGGGGCATGCAGTCTGCTTCATGACAAGCCAGGCTGCCCTGTTCTCCCTCTAGATTGTTATGCGTTTGTATTTGGTCCTGGCAAAACATCACTTGGCTTTGTCTCCAAACTTGTCTGAACTGACTTCTCGAGTTCTCAGATGTCACTTCCTCTTTGGGGCACAGGATTTACTAATGGGGCAACTCTGCACCCACATTGCCCCTCCTTTTTA
The DNA here is from genome assembly GCF_009769535.1 of Thamnophis elegans. Taxonomy (NCBI): domain Eukaryota; kingdom Metazoa; phylum Chordata; class Lepidosauria; order Squamata; family Natricidae; genus Thamnophis; species Thamnophis elegans. The sequence goes on from NC_045542.1 coordinate 100,465,008, forward strand.
TGCAGCCTCCCTCCCCCAGTTATTTTGAAATTATTGCTAGGAAACATACAGGCAATTTCCTCCTATTTCTGATTCAGAACTTAATGAATGTGTGGTGCGAGGGTTGGGTACAGGTTGCTACGGCAACTCTAATAGTCCTTGACAGTTTAACCCACTCTGAAATCACATTGTTCTGTTCATTGTTGGCAAAGGATTCTCATGCTCGCAAGGAGAGGAAAATATATTCCCAAGCTCAGCTCTTCGGAGGCTGCCTCCTTTTCTGAGGTACCATTTGAGGCTCTGGAGAACCCCAGTAGCAAACAGCCCATTTTATCCTGATGATATTTAAAACTGAGATGCTTTCGTCCCATGGTATCCTTTGGGAACACTCATTCCTTGTGCCCACTGTCACATTGAGGTCCATGGTTGCCTCATAATGAATAGCAAATGGTGCTCATCACGCTTCTCAAAATCAAGGGACAGAACAATCAAGATCTGCCAAATTATTTTGGCACTTGGAAACCCATCCATTTTTTACTCAACTTCATGATCGAAATATAACCATAACACTGAACATTGGCTAGCCTTTCATTTATGGGAATTTATGGGATTTTCTGATGCACATGCCAAATCTTGAGGTAAAGATACTTAGCTACTTGATAGATGTACTTTTTCCTGCTCCACTTCAGTCATAATAATGTTGTTAGTTACTCCTCTGAGCTGGCATGGAGTCCACATAAGTATGACCTACTGGAGATCTGACCTTATTTAATACCCTACTCTGTGACTTCTATTTGCCTGAAATTCAGAGTTCTGATATTATATATGACAAAAACCATTGCCATTACACTTGATTGTGCATGCTGAGTTAAACCTCTAAAAAATTTGAACCAGATTGGAAGCATAAGGAATGCTACAACAGTGTTCCTTAGGGAAAGGGCAACAGGTAGCAGCTGTTCTGTGCACTCCTTTGCTCAACATCATAACATAGGAATAGAGAATCTGGAATGTGCACATGATTTGAAGTACAACACACAAAGCATCTGACCATTGGCCATTACCTAACCCTGAAATGAAAAAGAATTATTACGGAGGATGATTACTTAAGCAGGAATAGCTTGGGAAATGTTTTCAACTCAAGCATTTATGTAAAATTTTAAATACTATAGATTGCCATATAAGAATCAGAATAGGATAAAATTCTAGCTGGTCAGAGCACTAAATCAACTGTATAAATGATTATAGCAACATGCATAAGATCACATTGCAATCACAAAATTTGGGGAGTATATCATTGTTGCATTGTTCCTTGGAGGACATTCACACAGATTCTGGAGGAAGACATATGTTAAAACTCTTTATCATATAAAAATGATAGACATATTCATGTTTTTTCCCCATTTTGTTTCTCTTCTCTGCTCTCTTCTAAGTTTGCCCTCTTCCCCACAGCTGAAAATCTAAGGGTTTGTAGGACTACACTACAGATGTTTTCTTCAAAAATATGCCAGGCCTCCTCAGAAAATGACATTTAAAAAAATCAGAAAATATCAATCCAACATTCTGTGGGGCTTTGACCAACAGCTGTCTTTTGGAAAATCTATAAGCAGATAAGGGCAGCAATCATTTTTGTTTCCTTCTGAGAATTCCTGATAAGTTGTTGTTTAAATGAGATTTATTTTAGCCTGAAAATTAATATGCCTTGAAGCTTTCAACAGTCTTACTCTTTGTTTTTATATGACACATTGAATCAGCTGCATTTTAGCTCAGTATATTTTGAAAATCCAGCACAGATATTTGCTTACATGGTGTAGGGCCAAATTGTTTGGGGGCCTACCTGTCTCCTGTGGGTTCTTCCCAGAGGTTACAAGCCAACATAGTGGGTACACTCAGGGTCTTTTCAATTAAACAGTGCCATCTATCTGGACTATTGCAACACCTCCCCTCTGCAATGAACTCCACCATCTCAAGATCTGTATGGCTCTTACCCCAATGGTGTTCTGGAAAGCCTTAAATGCTTGGCCGTCCATAGATACTGTCTACACTAGGTTTACAGAATATACTAAACTAAAATGCAGCTGATTCAATAAGTCTTCTAAAGGTGGATGGTACATTTATCGGTTGTATTTTGCCTATGTTTTTCTCTGTTGTTTGGCCAGATTTCCCACCTTGTTCATTATTTATCATGTATTACATTATTACATTTTGTTTTGTCATATTGAAAGCTCCGTAGTTTGTCTAGAGTTGGGTAGCACCAAAATGCAATGAATTAAATGAATAATATTTGGTGGGTTGCTTGAATCCAGTTTGAGTTATTTCTATAAATAGTGATTAATATTGTAGAAATAGAGGCTACAATACATTTTTAATACTCTTTAAAGGCAATCTTATATCCTTCCAAGTTATCTGGGAATTATGGCAGCTGAAGTAAAGTGTGTGTGGATATTATCCATTGGGACCAGACTGGTTTATACAGAATCCCAAATCAGGACCATGGACAGTACTAGTGAATGGCTGAAAGTGGCCTTGAAGTGCTAGTTCAGTATTTTAGACACTTCTGCACTAATTTAAGCTTTCTGAGGCTTTCAGTCGTCTCTATGAAAATTTGAAAATCAAATCCTTTGTGAAGATCATCAGTAACCCTCTCAATGCATTTTAAGTTCATTTCCTGAAGTTTATTACACAGATAGATTTTAATAAGGAAAAAACCTCATAAGGTATATTCACCTATTCTGCATTCCTACTGTCATAGAATCCTAATTCTCTTTCACTGCACTTTATTAATAGCCTTACTAGCCTTTAAGAAATGAAATTATAATAATAACTCTTAATAATTCTAAAATATTAAGCAATACTTTTATTTGGCTAAACTTTTCAATATTAATGTTTGATTGTACAGTACTGGAACTGCAATGTCACCAAACACTTCTATGAAATCTAAAAGATGCATTTACACTGTGGCATATTATAGAACCTAAAACCACCAGATCAATATTTTTGTCAATACTTTCTAAATTGGGGACACTCCAAATGTTGTTGGAGAGCAGCTCCCATCAGTCAGTGACAGAGTGACCAATAAAATTATAGAATCATAAAAAGCTATAGCATCTGATCTTCTGTTCATTAAATAAATCCAAATTAAAATACCCCCAATAGATAATTATAGCAATAGCAATAGCAGTTAGACTTATATACCGCTTCATAGGGCTTTCAGCCCTCTCTAAGCAGTTTACAGAGTCAGCATATTGCCCCCACAGTCTGGGTCCTCATTTCACCCACCTCGGAAGGATGGAAGGCTGAGTCAACCTTGAGCCGGTGAGATTAGAACTGCCAAACTGCAGCTAGCAGTCAGCTGAAGTAGCTGCAGTACTGCACTCTAATCACTGCGCCACCTCTCCAGTCTCTGCTTCAACATAAGACAGTTTGGGGAGGGGGAGGTCTTCTGCTTCTTTTTCCTTTTATCCTTAAAATAATTTATTAATTTTGGAAGAACAATAAAAGAAAAGGCAAATGAAATTTTTTTTAAAAGGGGGGGGGAAACCTCAACTTTTACTTCCATAACTTAATTTGTTATGCTTCTATGGGAGGGATTAATTGTAATTTCCAGTTCAGAAACATAAAGAAACCCAGCAGCTGTTACCATGTACAAAACAATTTATGTTTACTTTCTAGGAAGTAAAGGTTAGTAAGGTTTTCTAATATTTAACTAAAAATTAGCAGTCTGTAAAAAGTAATTCGCCTCTAAAGTTTGTTTCACTCCATTATAAATTGTTTTCCAGAATTGCAGAGCTTTACAATATTGCCCCAAATTGATGCAACCCAATAGCTACATTTCCAACAACTCTTAGAAAATCTATTTCCACAATCAATATTGAAGTAATATACCAACCCTGGAACATCTTGTCACACTTTTCTCCAAGGGTAATATTCACTGTAAATTTGACATTTTATTTCCATTGATATTCTCATTGTTGCAGTCAATTGTTCCATTTAACTTTTGTATTTATTTAACCATAGTCTTTGACGTTTTCACTTTGTGTGTCATCCTTCAGCAGCAATTTATAAATAAGCCCCAATAAAATAGCAATAGCAATAGCACTTAGACTTAATATACATAGTGCTTTACAGCTCTCTCTAAGCAGAAGAGAGAACCAGCATATTTTCCCCAACAATCTGGATCCTCATTTTACTGAAAGATGGAAGGCTGAGTCAACCTTGAGCTGGTCGGGCTTGAACTCCTAGCAGTGGAATGCAGAGTTAGCCAGCAATACTGTGTTCTAGCCACTGCACCACCATGGCTCAATGAACTGAATATTGTGTGATAAATGTGGTCAGTTCAGTCAAATGTCTTCATAATTGCTTTGTAATTCCTTTTTAATTATACTACCTATTGAACCCAATAGCTGAATCTTGAAATATTTCATCCTTGTCTTAACAATTAAGTTTTGCAATCTCTTGCAAATAATTGTCCCTCCCTGGTCAATTTTTTTGCAGTTACTCCTTCTTGAAAATAAATATTTAATATTGAAGCAAGTGGCAGTAGATCTATATTAATTCTTTTTCTGTACAGATATTACATACTTTAGTCATATTACTTTTATTGATGATCTCTTTAAAAAAATGGTTCCATTATTGATGTCTTCTTACTGTTAGGAACATTTGTCCCCTAATATTCAATATGGGCTTAATTTAAAATCATCAGGAAGATCTAAACTTTTTTGCCTATATAGTAATTATCTTCAATGTTGCCTCACTCCAATAAAATTTGGAGATCGTGGTATAGCAAAGCCATGAGACTGCATCTTCCACGATTGGCTCCAAAGGCTTTCAGAGAATTGGATTACAATGTGCAATGTGGATTAAAAAATAGTTTGGTTTTGGTTTTATGGATTTCTCTTTGCACAACTGTCTTGATTATCTCCCCCCTTTCTGCAAGTTTAAGGAAGAGACTTGTGAAATATTTCTAATGCAGAGATGTTAGCAGATGGCATTTTCAAGGCCTACATTAAAAATGAAGTTTAAAAAGCTGCTGCAGAGTGTCGACAGGGGTAGGCTGTGAGCAGTTGTTCTTAAAGTGCTAACAGATACGAACAAGTCCAGCATCTCACAAGCTCCTCTGTCTGGTCTGTCACAGCAAGATAATAATATTACTCCAACACTGTGCAGGAGGTGTGCATTTGGCTGTTATTTCTTTTGCTCCCTGGGCTAGTGTGAAAACTATGATATATTATAGTGTAAGAAGACTAAATCCTGCTCTTAATAGCTGGTGGTTCCTTACTCTCTCTTCCACTCTTTCTATGTTCAATGTACAATGATGTACAGATATCATGCTTTCTGATATGGTCTTAAATGTTGTGTGTCTCAGAGGTGGGTATTCAGCAGGTTCTGACCAGTTCTGGAGAACCGGTAGCGGAAATTTTGAGTAGTCCGGAGAACTGGTAAGTACCACCTCTGACTGGCCCCAACCTCATGTATTCACTGCCTCCCGAGTCCCAGCTGATTGGGAGGAAATGGGGATTTTGCAGTAACCTTCTCCTCCCACGCTCACCAAGCCACACCCATGGAAACAGTAGTAAAAAAAATTGAATCCCACCACTGGTGTGTCCACCATAATGTTATATAAAGTTGTGTTATTGACAAATGCTGTGAGATGTTAGGACTTCAGTATTTCAGACTCAAGAGCTTCTCTTCCTCCCTCCCATATCATTTACGCAAACAGAGGTCAAGTTCTCCTATTGTCACATGGAATGAGTAGATACTCTCAGATTCTCTAAATGATGACAGCTCCCCAAAGTAGTTATGAAATCAATTTAAAGAGAGTCTCTTCCTGTTACTTTGACATCCCTTTATGGAGTGTCTGCCTTAACTGCTCCTTGCCATGATGCACTCTTGTCATCTTCACAGAGCATGATAAATTTGAAGTTTTATAGATGTTTAAAGCAAAATTCATGGCATTATCATAGTATTACAGATGAGCAGTAATCTTGCAAGACAGCAAGATGGAATATTTTAGTCAGATAAAGCAGAGCAAAACATTGCTATCGGCCTGAGTAGCATTTTTTAAAAACAAGAATGAAGAGATATATAGAACACCTGGCTTATTTGACAACACAAATTACATCAAAACTCCATATCTGGGCTGAAAAATTAAGATGTCCACTAGATACAGAAACGAGGGAGAGTTCTCTGTGTCTCTCTGCTGCCTTTTAATGGCCATCTGAATTATTGCAGTGTAGTTATGCTGGTCATAGTTATATGGACTCTGATACAGAATCACACAGCTGGATAACAAACTGGACCAGGATAAACAGTGTCCTATGTGATCTGGGTGTCTGGCTCTCTGCTTGCCCTGTCCTGCTGCCATATGGAAAAGAGTTCCTTTGAAGGATCAGCCATTGGCTCCTGACAGCACATGGAGCTTAAAAGGAAGGCTGGATAGTAAGGTCTATGCCAAGAGAGTGCAGACAGTCCTCACTTGACAACCAATCATTCAGTGGTATTTCAATGTTACAGCAGGGCTGAACAAATGGTATGTCCGATCCCCAAGCTAAAGCCTTGCAATCACGTGAACAAAATTTGGGTGCTCGGCAGTCTTCCTACACTTATTACCCTAGGGTTAGGTTTGGTTTGGTTTATTGGATTTATATGCCGCCCTTCTCCCAAGGACTCAAGGCAGCGTACAACATTAAAAAAAAAAACACATATTACAAAAGTTAAAAAAAATTAGATAGAGTATCCAAAAAACAAACCCAATTGAGATTAACAATAACATTTTAAAAAATTCGATTAAAATTAAACAATATTTTATCATTTATTTTATTTTGTTCAGGCCAGGCCTGAACATAACCCATCAAAAGACTCACTGATGACTCACACCTGACCCATCACAGACCCTCACTTGACACACCCACATCTGACCCATCACAAGACCTACTCACCACATGAATCCCTTGTAAACACTAACATCCCCTAAATCTCCACTGAAGATGTTACCTAACGTGGTAACAAAATGTTCAGAAACCAACCCAGAAGACCAGAGAACAAACCTTCACCCTTAAAGATTAATGTCAAAGGAAATCTCCTTCTAGAATCTTCAGCATTCTTCTCACCACCAATTGATTTGTCTGGTTGCACATTCTTCCCTATTTTTCTCTCAATTTCCACAATTTTGCATCTCCCTGATCACAGATAAGCTGTGACTGCTTTCGTTCGCTAACACAAAGCACACTCCAACACTTTCTCTTGTTCCCTCGGGAAGACATAATGCATTTCTTTAGCACCATTAACTTATTACCTTAGAGGAGAAGCTTGCTGCTAAGAAAAATGGCCTGTTCCCGCCGAATAGTTCAAGAACAGAAATGTTCCAACTTTTCCAACACAGCTTCCACTGCTGTTTTGTTATTTCCTATACTAAGATAGCAGTCTAGTCCTATGAGAAATTCAATGGACCTACATCCCTGTTAATTTCACTGAGCTCCAATGATTAGAGTTATTGCTGAATAACCAGTATCATAGTCAGGGGTGGGCTTCAAAAATTGCAGCAACGGGTTCGTTGCCTCGTTGCTGGGTGGGTGTGACAATGGTGGGCATGGACTAGTTGGCCTCCTGCACCATGGCAGTGGTGGGGGTTGTCCTCCCCAGGCTCCGGAGGCTTTCCTCAAACCTCCAGGAGGGTGAAAACTGCTTCCCCTGGGCTCCAGAGGCCCTCTGGAGGTCATAAATAGCCCGTTTTTGGACTTCTGGAACCTCATCAAAATGGAGCTCAGGAGCCCATTTTCAGTGGCAGAGAGTTTTTTCCAGAAGCTCCTCATTGTTATCAATGGCTTGGAGCAGTAAAGAGGACAGAGATAATCATAGAGAAAGAATGCAAGAACTGTTAAGCAAACATCAACTTAGCTATGGAAAGGAGAAGGGGTGAAAAAGATACCCTCACTTTGGTTTTCTTTGGTATGAGGATAAGTAGAGGGAAACTCTGCCAGGCTTTCAAGATTCTCATATTGTACCCTACAACAATACAGTCGTAGTACACGTTACAGTTTCCTGATCTGATATACCTTGAAAATCTGACAGGGGGCTTTGAAAATGATCAAATTCCAATGGATTGCCTGGTGCGGTGAGACTCCTTGTGCTTGTATCACCACACTTTCCTTCTGAATATGATTGTGGCCCATAAATGATTTGCCCTTGCTCCTACAAAACATTTTGTTATCTCTTTCTGGCGATTACTTTCGTAGAAACAGACCTATTATCTGTATGTATCCTAAGGGATGGCTAGCTGGTTGGCTTGGAAACTCAAAGAAAATAAAGCAAAGCCCTTTATTGATAGGATCCGGGTTACAAAAGAGCAAACGGAAAGTTAAAAGGAGACAACAGCAGGAAGCCTGGCCATGACTAATATTAGCTACAAGAGTTCTGCATCCACAGCATACATTTTTTTACAGGATGGTTTAGGATTGTGATGGCAAACCTATGGCATGCATGCCCAAAATGGCACACAGAGCCCTGTTGCCTGGCATGTGCGGTGTCACCCGTTCCTCTTCTGGATTTCTGGCGAGCATGTGTGCTTGACGATCAGCTGGCCTTTGTGCATGTGACAGTGCTGAAAACGGAAAGAGCTGGTCTTTCCGGCGTGAGTATGCGTGCCGGCCAGCTGATCGTTGCATGCATATGCACACCAGTAACCGGAAGACTAGCTGGCCAGCCCGCAGGCCCCCTGGGCAGCTCCTCTTCCGGGTTGCGGCCCTGACGCACATGCTCCCTTTTCTGCACTGGGTGCTGAAAAAGTTTGCCATCACTGGTTTAGGAGATGCTAGGCCACACAATCCTGGCAAACAAGATGATTTAAAAATTGTGGGTGTGTATATGTGGGCGGGTGGGAATTGTTGGCTACAGAGTTGAACGTATTTCCTCATGCCCAAATGATGCTCTTTTTTGTGCTAGCTCACTGCCTCACTCATGGAATGTTGTTACAGGTAATATCTTCAATTTGTAATTGCCCTTTATGTTCCCGAAAATGCTTTTCAGAGAAAGTCATTCAAAGAAGTGATTGTCAGTATTGGGAGTGGCTGTCCAAAGCACACTCTTTCATGCAAATTCTGTTACAATCTTCTCACGTAGCTCAAGATAAAGAACAAGATCAGATATTGGCTGCTTTCGCACACCTTGGTTTTATGTATGTATCTCTTCACTATTTATATGGATATGCCACCTACTCACAAATTATTCTGGGAGATTCATAAAAAATATAAATGATCGAACCAGTCAGCAGTATGATAAACATTAGAACTGCAATTGGTTGAATAATATAAAATGTCTGAGATCACACATCAACTAAGTCAAAACAACGAATCATATTCTGAATATTGGTGTGATATACGAAGCAGCTGTAACTTTATTCTAATTACCATATTAATCAATGTGATAAAATGAGAAAGCAGAATCTGACAGTGTATACATGGAGACCAACTTTTCTGCTTTGCTATTTCCGTTCTTGTCTGAACAATAGTAACCAACCCCAGTGATATCACTACTTTTATCCAGAAATATAGAATATTAGTGCCTTTGCTTTTGTAGAGAGAAGAGTAAGTTATTCAAAATTCTTAGACATTTATCCTCAGAGCTCCTGATGTGTCTGCACTCAAATTCCTTTGCTCAATTATAATCCATCCTAATGGCAACCTGTTAGCACCAGAAGAGAGTAACAGAGATTATATATGAGCAAGTGAAATTAAAACAACAACAACACTGCGTGATGCCATTTCAACTTAGCTTTGTATACATGACAGGATCTAAAGCAGTTCCTGCTCTATTGATTTTTAGTGATAAAGCTTATACTTTATTATGATAGTGATTTGCCAAAGGCCAACACACGCATGGTTGAGTTTTGATTCAAACACAGCTATTGATCCATCTTAGCCTATTGGATAAAATAATCTTTCTACAACTTGAGAAAAGCAGTGTTTGTTCCCTACTGTGCTGTACTATATTACTAGAAATCAAGAAACACAATTAAAATATAAATCCTACACTGAAGTAGCCGCTAATTTATTTTCCTTTCAAAGAAGCTGGTGGAATGTTTACATGTTAAGTGTTTATTGATTTTGATATATTGAAATCAAATGCTGGGCCAATGTTATCTTACACCCCACCTTTCTGATTCTGCCAAAGTTCAGAGCTACTTTTAAATTAAATATGCATGATAACCCTGGAAGGTAATTTGTGGCCTCCCAGATTTTTGTTCTTCCAATATCCACAGCCCTTGCCTTTATGAGCCAGGAGAAACTGATGGTAACAACTGCAGTCACAAAACATCTGATGACCCAGGAGTTTCATGTTCCAGGGCTGTGGAACAGCTGTGAATGTTGGCAGAATCAAAGAGATGGGATGTTAGATAACGAATTTAATAAGCCAGCAAACAAAATCATCCCCCTTGATCCCTATAACCCTGACATAAAGTATATATATATATATATATACACAAACAAGACCAAAAAAAAATGCAGTGTCATACAATAGCAAGGTGGGCTTCTCAGTTCCAAGTGATGGCACCAAGGAAATTTTGAAGGACCCCTATTCTCATGGGTAAATGAGAGACAAAGGCACCTCTCCAAATCAAAATCTGCTCTAAAAAAATATTTCAGTTTATTTTAAAGTATTCAAACCTGCCATCTCTTTCATTTGTACTTATGTCAGTTGCAGAGCCCTGGATCTCTTTTTTAATGATATTTTTGAAAGCAAAGTAATTAAACAAAAGGATTCTCACCTCACCTCATTCCACTCCAGGGGTGTCAGTTTAGTGGCCCTGTTCTTGCAAGAGAGAAAGCTGAAGCTGCTCTACACTAAAATTTCCAAATAACACAACCACAAGCTGTTTTCATCTAGCAGTTGAAAATGCACAATGAGAAAAGAGGGTTGGGTTGGAGACCCAATTCAGATTCCAGAAGCAGGCTCTCCAAGTTGGGTTTGAAATCCAGTTTATCTCCGTGCTGCACCCCTTCTCAGAAAACAAGTCCTTCATTGCTGCCCGTCTGTAAATATGGAACTCAAACAAAACAAACTAACAAAATGAAAATCTTGGCTGTCATTCCTGTAAGGCAAGTGTGAGATTAAAAGCTTTTGTAAAAATAGCCCAGTGTGCTTCTAACAATTGTTGGCTGGCAGCACATGGCTGCCTCTCTCATAGGCTGGAGGTTTGCAAATAACAGCCACAAATATTCCACAGGAAATAGCATCCTTCTATAACGCCTCCCCCCTCCACAAGTCTTTAATAGATCTTGAGTTGCTTTAAGAACATGCAAGAATATGGCTGCATTAAGAAACATATACAAGGTAATAAAAAAGGAACCTATTTTCAAGTTTGTACCTGCAGCATTTACGCTGAAAGAGCCTTGACAATCTATTGTACAGATAAGAATATTTCTGAATGTTGTTGTGCAAACAACTCAGGCAAATGGGCAACCTGTCACTGTTCTGCACAAAGTATTTATGCATCCTGCACATGTATTTGTGACATAGTCTAGTGCAGTATTTCTCAACCATGGCAACTTTAAGACGTATGGACTTCAATTCCCAAAGTCCACATGCTAAGGTTGAAAAATGCTGGGTCTAATGTTTTAATAAATTTCCCCTTTCTAACGTTCCGGAAGCCTGGAATGCGGAGATTGTGACTAGGTTGTTTAGTGTATGCTAGTTCTGCCTACATCTTACACTGCCACTGTTTGTTGGACTGTCTTTGAGGCTTCTATGCACAGTCTGCACCTCAGTCCTGAAGTAGTATAGTAGATCTTCACTTCTATGGATCTGATGCTTAGTGCCTGTTTTTGTGTTGCTATGATCCACCCCTTAACGTTGCCTTTTAGATCAGTGCTTTCCATTCACTGGTAGGATTTCCCAATGCTTGCCACCCCAGATGTCTGTCATTGATACATCCCATGCAGGATTTTATCTTGTCATGGCACTTTCTCTGCTTCTCCTTCTCTTTCTGATGTTTTGCCTATTGATTGACCAGAAATACTGTTCTTTAGGCGTATAATCTTTTGCCATATGTGCGCTTATTTCTTGAATTGCTTTTTCAGTTTTTCACATCTAATTCCTGACATTATGTTTTCTACATTTGTTACTTTGCTGCACATAAGTTGCCCATATGCTGGACATAGCCATGTTTCATACCACATTAGCTGTGTTGTTTGCATACACATCTGTTTTCAAGCTCCCCCCCCCCCCGTCCACCCCATTGCTGGTCTCTATATTAGTCCAAAGGTTTGTTTCTCATTAGAGTTTGCTGCTCTTCTTCCCTTCCATGTCTTGATCCTGGATGATTGCCAATATTAGAATATCATCACTACTATAGTCAATAATTTTCAACTGTGAATAACTCATTTCCTCTGCTTCTGTTAATATAATTCTCCAGGGACAAATTCTCTAAGTAAACCTCCTTGAGCGTTCTTGTTTTTTTTTCATTCTTAAGATATATGGATCTTTGGTCAAAAATTTAGTTAACACACCAAAGTCTCAAGATTTACTGTTTCCTTTCAAATCTTTACAATTTTTTTAACGGCCTCAGTCTCCTTTTGTGGATGTTATCTGAAGACAAACCTTTCATCATTAACATTTTTAGAGCACACAATAGATCTAAAAAATTTCCAATAGGCTTTAAAGTTCCTTCTTTCTTTCTACATCCATGAATGTAAATCCATTTTATACATCAAGGGCATTTGTTCCCGAATTGTCAGGAAGAGTGCTGTTTTCATGTTTTGTTCTCTTCCTTGTGGCAGTCAGTGTCTTTTAAGTGCCATAGAATTTTTTTGTTAAGAGCATCATCACTGGCCTGCTATATTTCCAGTAAGCTTCTATTCTGTGGGTGGCCTTAAAGCATTCATTTTTTAAAAGGACATTAATTCTAAATTCTACTCAGCTAACACTAAAGAAATTACTATTCTGTATTGGCCATCCACTAATGTTGCAATTGGCGTTTTAAGTTTTGTGCTTATGCTCCAATCTTTGTTGCTTTTCTGTGTACTCTCTCCAGTCCCTCAGCATCTTTGTTGAATAGTGGCAACAAAAAATAGACATAATATTCCAAGTTTGGTCAAGTTATATAACATATCTGTGCTGTATTCAGATCTCTGCTGATTTTTGTGTTTGATTCTTATGAGCGCTGTGCACATTTTTAAAAATTAGTTGGTGTTTTGGGCTTCTCCTAAGCACATTTCTCTGTTATTCATGAAAGCTCATGTTTCTTCAATCTTTTGAATGGGTCAGAAGAAAAATGTTGCTGCTTTAATAGACTGAATCCTTACAGCAATGCATATTTAATGATTTTAAGATGTAGGGTCTTTTTTCACACTTGCTTGAAAACCTGCCTGCTTTAACAAATAAGAGAAGGTTATTGTTGCTTATGGGAAGTCCAAAAGATTATTTCTGAATTATTTTGAATAATGCACAGCATACTACAATTAATCTTATAACCAGTATTGTATTAATCAAAAGTTATTTAGGAATAATGTAGAATATGTAATAAAGAGTTACATATGCTTCTAAGTGCTATCTCAGATGTTGAGATCTGAGATAAGAGCGATGATGGTGCAGTGGTTAGAATGCAGTTCTGCAGACTACTTCTGCTGACTGCCGGCTGCCTGCAATTTGGCAATTCGAATCTCACCAGGCTCAAGGTTGACTCAGCATTCCATCCTTCCGAGGTGGATAAAATGAGGACCCAAATTGTTGGGGGCAATAGGCTGACTCTGCAGAGAGGCTGTAAAGCACTGTGAAGCAGTATATAAATCTAAGTGCTAGTGCTATTGCTAGAAATGTTGCCTTTTAAAAAGATTTCCATTAGTCGTGCCCAAAATTCTTGTTAGTGTTCCTGTGACCACCAATACATTCCTAGATACTTCCACTTTTTATTTATCATTTTACCAGGATTTAATGTAATATTTTATGTTGACTTACCATGTTTCCCTGAAAATAAGACAGGATCTTATTTTCTTTTGACCCCTGAAATAAGGACTTGGCCTTATTTTGCGGGAGGTGGTCTTATTTTTGAGGTGCAGGAGGCAGCAATTGTGGTCACCTCATGGCTACTGCTGTGTTGCAATATTTTCAGGGAAGGCTTATTTTAGCGCATGTGCTTAAAAGCCCGATTGGATTTATTATCCAAGGAGGTCTTATTTTCAAGGAAACATGGTAGCATAATGGTTTTCTTTCCCTACTTGCCAATCTCACCCAACCTCTTCTTTTCAGTTAATCAAACAAACAAAGTATGTGACATGTAATAATCCATGTTCTACTGGGGATATCTGTGTGCGTAAAGCATCCATGTAAATATAGATGACAATCTTTCCCACTCAATAATAAGATTCCATATTCAAACTTCACTGAAAGACCAGGTTAGACCCCATTGGAGACTTTGAAGCAGAATTCCAATATCTAAGAAGGTTCAAGAAGTCACAACATTTTTTCTTGCATTTTCCCCCAATCATCTTTTATTCAGTTTAATGAAAAATAATTTGTTTCTGAAACATCTTTGAAAGAGCGGAGAATCCTGGTAAACTCTCCTGAGTTGAATGCTAAATCTTAGCAGGGAGCTAAGATGTGTTTGTGGATTCCTTGTGTTTCATTCATTTCTCCAATGATTGGTTGGTCTCCTCCCTCACTTCCCAGGCTTCAACAGAATCCCTAAGAAAGCTCCTCCCACTGCACCTTTTCAGTTGGGAAAGGGTGGTACAATAACATCTCTCAGGAAAGAACCATACTCGCAATTGGAACCTCAGCCGTCTCTACAGATAAAATGAAAGTGATGACAAGCACCACGGAGAGAAATAAAAAATATTTTTAAGCACCTTGAGAATAAGATACAAACCCAGAAGCCTCTTTTCACAGGGAATGAAAACCTTTCAGGATTTATGAAGCAGACTTTGGCACCGCATTAGTTTAATCTAGTTTAATCTATATGGAAAAATATTCATGAGATCTTATCAAGAACCCTTTGATATAATTGAGAGATTAGTCACTTTTTCTTTTGCTGCAACTTGTAATGATTCCGTCCTTGTCACCTCTTTACAAGTAGATGTGAGGAAGATAATAACAAGTGATTTGTATTGTGTACTTGTGGAAAATTTTCTTAAATCCTGACCATGTTTGTTAGCACAGATGGGAAATAAGGTGGGTGTATTATGTTCAAATAACCTGGGTTAAACAACTTATGAATCTAGGAAGTTCTGTTATTGATTTAGGCCAATGATGGCTAAACTTTTTTTTGGCTTGGGTGCCGAAAGTGTGCGTGTGTGCATGATAGTGCGTGCATACATGCCCACACCCATAATTTAATGCCCCTTCATACCTCCTCCATGCATGCATGCACAAGCCCCGTGCTGTTCCCCCCCATGCATGCCCACACGACCCCACCCCTGGCCCATTTTGGGCCTTGCAGGCTCCGCAGGCTTTCCTGAAGCCTGGGGGGGGGAAACAGCCTCCCCCAGCCTCCGGAGTCCCTCCAGAAGCCAGAAATGGATAATTTCCAAATTCTGGTAGGCCCACTGGGTCTGCTTTTCACCTTCCCCAGGCTCTGGAGGTTTTCCTGAAGTCTGTGAAGGCTGAAAACGGCCTCCCCAGGCCCCCCAAAGGCCCTCCAGAAGCCGGAAATTGATTGTTTCCAAACTTCCAGTAGGCCCATTAGGTCTATTTTTTGCCCTCCCCAGACTCTGTAGGCTTTCCAGAAGTCTGGGGAGGGCAAAAACGGCCTTCCCGGCCCTCCAGAAAGCTGAAAATCAGCTGACCCTAGGCCAACTGTTCGCGTACCCACAGATATGGCTCCATGTGCCACCTGTGATTTGCCATCATGGTTTTAGGCTATTTCAAATACATTATTTCAAGGAAATCCACTCAACTGAAAGGTTGTCCCAAAAGATGTTGCTGCAGATTTTAGCTTGGTTCTGTGTATTTTTACCGTCGCATTTTACATAACACCAGAATTTTAAATTGAGTTGTCTTTGTTGGATCAAAAATGTGAAATATACTCCTTCTGATTTAAAAATGAAATTAATTCATCAGAAAATATTATTTTGGGTCTATCTATTGGATCCCTCAAATGTTTTCAAAGAGATTAATTTTAGACTTCTAATGTTAATGATGTAAGAAATTTGAAAATAGACTTATGACCATTTGTTTAACAACTGTTCAAAGTTATGGCAGTGCTGAAAAAAGTGACTTATGACTGGTTACAACCATCACAGTGTGTCCAAGGATCCATATGATCAAAATTTGAGTGCTTGGAATGTATTTACAATGGTTGCAATGTCATGGGGTCATATCAGGGGTGAAACCCAGCAGGTTCTAACAGGTTCTGGAGAACCAGTAGTGGAAATTTTGAGTAGTTTGGAGAACTGGCAAATGCCACCTCTGGCTGGCCCCAGAGTGGGGTGGGAATGAAGATTTTGCAGTATCCTTCCCCTGCCACACCCACATGATTAACATTAACATTTAGCAACCACATGATTTGTTCAATGTTCACAGCAAAAAAAAGGTAAAATCAGGCACAACAATGATTACATTCTTTGGGGAGGGCGGGGCTGATGTCTCGACGACACGACATGCAATCTTAGAGCGCCAAGATTGCTGTTGATATCTCTGCTACTGGACGGTCCTTTTGGACCCAAACCATCCCGTAGAGACGGTGATAGAGAAGGGCACGTCCTGCTGATCTCAGGAACATCACAAAGTCCCTGATTGATCCTGGAGAAGCTCTTTTTTCCAGCAACATGAGAAGCAGCCATTAAGCTGCAGAAGGTTGGGACAGCCCCTGAATGGTAGAAAAGCAGGAGAGAGAGTGTGTCGAAATGGTGAGATAAATTTTTACTATTAGAGAAGAGAACACCCAAAAAGACTTAGAGCAAAATTTAAATTGAAGACAGAAGAGAGTAAGAGGTGAATTAAGCCTGTATTAAACTTAGGGCGTTATCCTTTTTTAACTTTGTTTTTTTTATGGATGGAATTTTTACAAATGCCTCTTATTTTTTAAATTGGATTGGTTTTCTTTTTTCCTTCTTCTTCTATTTTTCCTCTTTTTTCATATTGGTGGATTATGAATTTCTTTCCTTTCTTTTTTCAACACTCGGCTGGATTGTCTTTTTTTAAAGAATCTCTTTTCCCCCTTAAATTTGGAATCTAAAGAGGAGTAAAAGCAGAGGAAAAAGAAGTAATACTGCTACCTAGAGGCTGGAGGCTTGGAAACATTGTTTTTTTTCTTATTCCCTATGAACATCCGACTTATATCTTATACTTCAAGGCTTCTGATTTTGTATATTGAAAGGGATAGTGGGAAGAGTACGGATTGTTTATGCAGATGGTCTTCTGGAGTACTATCAATAGCTGGACTGGAGTGAAGAGAAAGCCTTGACTTGAAAGATTATTGTGAATTTGTTTGAAGTTTAACAAAAAAAAAACTTGGATGTTTTAGTGGTAGTATATATAACCTGGAAAAATGGCACAACATGAAGAAGAAAAAAAACTTAGATTACAAATGATTATGCTAGAAATTCAAAAAATACAAATAAGTACAGAGAATATTCAAAAGAGAATGGAGAATATAGAACAAAAAAACAGAAGAAATAGAGGGAAGAGTTGAGAATATTTACAAAATGGTGGTGAAATTTGAGGATAGAATTCAAAACAGTGTAGGAAAATATGAACAAAGTGATAAGAAGATTGTTGATATTGACAGAAAATTGAGCATGATTGGAAATGACAGGAGTGGAGTGTTGAAAGGAGAGATTAACAAACTGGAACTATATCTCAAACTTCAAAACAGGGAAGAAGAAAAGGGAGAAAATCTGGCAGAAACAATGAGAGAAATTCTGGCAGAAGCATCGGTGATAACTAAAGGCAAGTTGATTGAAGGAACAGTTGGAGGGTTTCAAATCTTTACAAGATATGTAATGAACAACAAGGTGCCAAGAGAAGTCCAAATAAGATTTATCAAGAAAATAATTAGAATACAAATACTAAAAATGGCAAGAGATATAGGATTGCACTACTACTGGAAAGACACAGTATGATGAAATGAAATGTTATAATAAAAATTATGTTAAACAGTTAAATTTAGAGTATTATGTATAAAAAAGGTAATAATAGTTATAGTTAAATAAATGATTAATAATGATAGTAACGCCGGGCGAAGGAGGGGCGGTGGCGGCGGCATGGCTGCTTTAAGCGCTGCCTTGTCTCGCAGCCAGGGCTGCTCCGGGCCACCGGCCGCTGGCACGCGCTCCTGCGAGAGCCTCTGCATAGCGCCGGGTGGCCGCGGAGAAGCTTCGCTCCGCTTCTCACCCAGCCTTCCCCCAGAGGCGGTCCGGGACTTCCAACGGCGGAGCCTGGAGAAGCAGGCCAGAGCAGCGGGCGGGTGGCAGCATCGGGGGCGACGGGGCACTTTGCATCGCGGGAGCCGCCAAGTGCCCAGGTCTGCAGCAAAGAGCCAGCCTCCTCCTTCTCCCCCACTCATCTCTCCTCTGAAGCACGCCCTCCGAAATAGCCCGCCCAACGTAAGCATGCTCAAGAAGACATGATTCGCTGCTTCCAGATCAGGAGGCGGGAGAATTAGTGCCTCTTTTCCATCTGAACTTTTTTGCCTTTTAACTCTTTCTTAACTTTTAGAAGGCGAAAAATTCCTCATGGAAAGGAGGCCCTGAGTTCTCTCGCCTCCTGCTTTGGTTAACACTAAGCAGATACCAAACCACTGTGACCTGGAATCTGGTAGCAACTATCTTGGCTTTAATTATTTTTTTAAAATATTTAAATTTCCTTCTTTTTCCTGAGGAGACTGGTGAGGCTCTGCCTCCCTTGCCTCTAGTGACTGCACGTCCCTGTTGGCCACCTAATGAGAAGGAAGGACTCCCTGGAGAAGAGCCTAATACTGGGAACAATTGAGGGCAAAAGAAAAAGGGGACGACAGAGAATGAGGTGGCTGAATGGAATCACTGAAGCGGTAGGCATGAGCTTAAATGGACTCCAGAGGGTGGTAGAAGATAGGAAGGCCTGGAGGAACATTGTCCATGGGGTTGCAATAGGTCGGACAGAACTTAGCGACTAACAACAATAATAATGTTGAATTAAGGGGCTTGCCATGTTACAAACAGCTTTGTCTTTGTCAAGTTTGAGGTACAGCAAAGAGGATAATTCAATGCAACTGGAAAGAAAGTCACTCTTATTGTAAGGAATGGATCCAGGATAAGTTTTTTTTCCTCCTTTTAGAAAGACTTTGTGCTTAATAAATGTGAAGATGACACACCTAATTCTGCTTGGTCCAAGTTACTGATAAATCCACAATTGAATTAATTCCATATAGGCGTTTATATTGGTTATGCGTGGATGTATTTTTTATTGATTTGATTATTATTTTTTTGGAGGGTGGTATGTTTAATTCATTTAACCCTGTATAGTTAGGGTTTCCCACCCCCGTGGCTGGGGTTTGCTTCTGGAGTCATCCTTGTCATTATTGTCATGTGAACTCTGTGACATGAGCCATCTTTCATCAGACCTTAGTTATGTGCTCGCTTTTGAACAGATATAGCCTCACAAGAGCAATCCATGCCTTGTAACGTATTGTTGGATTATTGTAATGCATTATAAAAAGCCTTTTGTAACATAATTGCTGGGTTCACGTAGCACATCTTACCAAAAGTCAATTATTTGTACTGTTTATTAGGATGCATAAATCCTGTGTGTGATAAAGCTGTTTCTGCCATTCTCTTGCACAGATATTTAGGGAGAGAAGAGATATGAAAGTGTACCTTGGTGTGTTATGGGCAAAGAGACACAAAGGCTTATACTTGATCTAGTTAGTTCTTTAAAAAGTGGATACATCTAACAAAAAAAGTTTAGGCTGAATTCCATATGATTGACCGACAGTGGAATTTAGAATAATAAAAAAGGATGAATACTGTTTGATTAGGTTTAAGACTATTAAAGCTAAATAATTTTGAAATGCAGTATATTTAATATGTTATAGCCTGCTGGTACTTTCAGCTGAATGATGACATTTTGTAATTCTTCTAGCCTGCTGTTTCTCAGAGCATGTAACTTTCCAACACAAAGATGTCATTCTATTAGTCTGATTTTAATTAATGTTATAGAGAAGAAGTGGTAGCATGTACACTGTTCAGAGTTGGTGGGAGTGGGCGGTGTACAAATTGAATAAAATAAAGACATGAACCACTGCTTTTGATGTTAGCAATGTGCATATTGACACATTTACTGCTGGGGAAGAATTGAATCTGTTTGGAGTGGAAACAGAGGCACCTTTGTGGGGGATCGAAAATGTCAAGATAGCAATCAATGGCCATGGAACCAAAGCTCCATCTCCTTTGACATGTATCTCACATGTGACACGTGTGAAAGAAAAGGGCTACCATTGCACAGTCATGGCTTCAATCTCAACCTGTTTGTTTCCCTCTTTCCCCTAAGGAAACCTCTGAATGGAAGTGTATTCATGCAGTTCTTTCAAGCACTACTGATCACGTTGCCAAGTCCAGAAGGCCCTGAGTATTTTTTGGTGCCAAACTTCAGGATTATGAGAATTCACACCTTTATAATGATAATTATAAATAGCAATATTTAAATTGGCAAACCAGCTTTTCTCAATGTGGTTTTGCACTTGCTTCAATGGTTCTTAATCAGTGTTCCAAAAACAGCAGATGCTTTGCAAATTCTGCCTTTAAGCCTTGTTACTAGCATTCTTGAAGTGAATTTTGCCAAATCAAAAGATGAACTTTTCAATATGCATAAAATTGATGATTGGTAATGAAGTAAAGTAACTAGATTTTAGATTTGGCTGGGTGAGTACTTCTGTTTTCTTAGATTTATATGTGGCACAATATGTTCTATTGTTTTCAAGCATCATTTCTTTAAATAAAATCAAGAGGGTGAACTGTGAGAGGACAGAAGTTTCAATGGAATTAAATTTGGCCCTAATTAATTGGTACCCCATATTTAAGTTCAGCTGCTTATCAGCTGTGTTTAAATATAATACCATCTGTCTATACATTATCTTATTCCATTGTTCTGGTCAAGGTTGCCTACACAGATAGAGTCCTTTATTGCTCTGTTAAATTCACCAACAAATGGCCCTACAGTAGCCAATAAGTCTCCACTCCATACTTCCTCGAAGGCAGCCACCCACAGTCCCACAAACAAAAGCCAGTAAGCAACAAAACCAATTCACAAAACCAGAGAGGAAGTCCAAAGGTGCAAGCTCATAGGGCAAGGTCCAGAATCAAGGTCCAGAGAGCAAGTCAAGTCCACAGGACAAGACAAGTCCATGAAGCAAAAGGCAAGTTCTACAGGGAAAGTCAAGTCCATGAGGCAAAGGCACAAGGCAAGGCACTGGCAGAAACACAAGTCAAGGCTGAGTTTTTCCAAAGCCAGAGGAGTGTATGCCAAAGCAAATAATTGTTCCTGACAAAGACAATTTTCCCCAGCTTCTCCTTAAGATAACCCAAGCCATGCATTCCTTGTGAGGAGGGGCAGGGGAACCTTCTCCAGGGCAGTCTCGCAGACCCCCTTTGAGCTTGCCTCTGCTCTACTTTTCGTGCCCTCAGATCGTGTGGGGGAGGCAGCTGTTCCTCACCAGAGGGGATCTGCTGCCACTCAACATCACTGTCTATCCCCTGTATCTATGAGGGCAGGCAGCTCTCTGTCTGGTTGCCCACCTCCCCCAACGAATGAGAGGCCTGGGGCAACATCAACCTCAACCCCTGCCCTCCTAAACTTTCCAAGGGATATGTGCCATCCCCATCAGACGGTCCCAGTTTTAACTCTTCTTCCTCCCCCAAACTGGGATCCAATGGGGCCATGAGATCCATAATATTTAAGGCATTAGTTATTTCTCATCATAATTTTTAAAAATATCTTGAAATAATTTCATTTTTCTCATTGACTCAGCCTAATATTATAGTGTTGAACTTTGTATCTTGGCGATACGATACATTTCAGTCCTATAAATAAAAATTAGTCGGGTGTTCAACATGATACAACTCACAAAACCCTTTGGATTCAAATTTAATACAAATCAAATTTGTATTTTAAAAGCAAACTTGTATTTTAAAATCAATATATAATCTAGTTATGTATCTGTACCTGTATGGTTTTCCATACAGATTACAATTCAAATTGTAATCCAGTACTCCCTCATTTACAAATAAAGCCCAATAGAACCTGTTAGAGTAAGCACATACAGAATTATAAAATTTCAAATATAATAGCACCCAAATTCTATAGTTATAAAGAATTTGTATTCAAGAAAATGTCAGCTAAAATAACTTAGATTTCAGATATTTTGATCTAAAGGAAATTATATCTGAAATATCTGTTATTTTAATGAGCATTGAAGCATATGTGAATAAGGAAGTTGTTTTTTCTTCTTTGATGCAATTATCTAGACAAAACGAATTGGCTGAGGCTTCTCTGATTTTTCCAACAACATGCATAAAATAGTATCATTAAAAATTTGAAGAGAATGCTGGATGAAGCCATAAGCCAATTAAAGGCAATTGTACTAATTAATGGTGGAAGGTGATAAACCAAAGCTATGAATCATTTGATGAAAATAACTGCTTTTCAGAATTCAATTCAGAATTTCTCCCAAAAGATGAAATGTTGTGTTTGTGTGTGTGTGTGTGTGTGTGTGTGTGTGAGAGAGAGAGAGAGAGAGAGAGAGAATGATATAAGGTAAAGGTAAAGGTTTCCCTCACAAATATGTGCTAGTCATTCACTCTAGGGGGCGCTGCTCATCTCCATTTCAAAGCCGAAGAGCCAGCGCTGTCTGAACACATCTCCATGGTCATGTGGCTGGAATGACTAAATAGTGGAGATGCATGGAATGCTATTACTTTCCCACCATAGGTGGTTCCTATTTTTTCCACTTGCATTTTTACATGCTTTTGAACTGCTAGGATGGCAGAAGCTGGGACAAGTAACGGGAGCTCACTCTGTTACGTGGCGCTAGGGATTCAAACTGCTGAACTGCTGACCTTTCTGATCAACAAAGCATCTTAGCCACTGAGCCACTCAAAGGTGAGTTCCTACCAGTTCGCACCTATTCGGTAGAACCGGTTCGTCAAATCTACCGAACCGGTTAGAAGAGGTTCCACCAGTGGACCCAGAAAGCAGGCCACACAGAAGAGGTTCCAAATTTTTTTGAAACCCACCACTACACACACACACACACACACAGAGAGAGAGGGAGAGAGAGACAGAGACAGAGACAGACAGACAGACAGACAGACACAGAGAGAAAGAGAAAGGAAGGAAGAAATAAATAAAGAAAAAAGAAAGAAAAAGAGTGAGAGAGAGATGAAAGAAAAAAAGAAAAAAGGGACAGAGAGACAAAAGGAAGGAAAAAGAGAGGGAGAGGGAGAGGGAGAGAGAGAGAGAGAGAGAGAGAGAGAGAGAACACATGGCTGGCAAGCCACTCCCACCAGGTCACATGGCCAGCAAGCCACTCCCACAAAGGAGGCCACACCCACAGAGTAGGTTCCAAAATTTTTTGAAACCCACCACTGGAGCCACCGCGTCCCTTTAATGATATTATACAGTATAATATATTTGAAGTCTGACTAAAACATGACAGTCACAAAAATGTGTATGCAACTGTGTATGTGTATGTGCATGCACACATGTATTGTGTGCTTCTGAAGAAAGAAATGAAGAGTTCTTGGTTATTCCTGATGGGTGGGATTGCACCATCCATCAGTATCTTCTCTCAACTGCTGAAGATTGACTAGATCTGTCTGTTATCAGAATGTCTGTTTTCTGGGAATCTTTCCATCTAAATAAATCATGGGCTTGATCAGCAGTTAAAGCAGTTAAAGAAGTCTACTGTGTTGAACCAAAAAACTTATTGGTGATTCCATTGAGGATTGTATACTGCATGAGTCAAAAAGAGGGCTGTGAAAATATTTACAGAACCCTCACACCTTGGATATAAATTGTTTCAACTCCTGCCCTCAAAATGAGGCTATAGAGCACTGCACACCAAGACAACTAGACACAAGAACCATTTTCCCCAAACACCATCACTCTGCTAAACTACTAATTCCCACAACACTGTCATATTACTATTACTATTAATCTTCTCATCGTTCCTATCACCTACCTCCTCCCACGTATGACTGTATGACTATAACTTTGTTGCTTGTATCCTTATGATTTATATGGATTGTTTCCTAATATGATTTGATTGCTCGCTTGTACCCTATGACTATCATTGAGTTGCTGTACCTTATGATTTGTGATGAATGTATCTTTTCTTTTTATGTACACTGAAAGCATATGCACCAAAGACAAATTCCTTGTGTGTCCAATCACACTTGGCCAATAAAGAATTCTATTCATTCTGATGCTCTCCATGTCGCTCCGATGGCATTCCAATAAACATTATTTTTGCAAATAAGTTTCCTCACCCTCTGCATTGTATGAGTTGTCATGAGCATCTACCTCTTCCTCCAGCTTTTATGCCTTTTCTTCCATGTTGCTTCTTAAACAGGACTTGACTGCTTAATTTATCTGCCGAGGGCCTCTGCCTCTCCTGCCCTCCTACTGCCTTCATGTATTATAGATGGCTGGCCTGTCAGAAGGCCCAGCTCTTGGCCTCAATAATTGATGCACTGCAGCTTGTAGGTACCTACCATAGTTATATCATCAGCAGACTGACCACTTTAGAAGGACCTCTTTATCCAAGGCAATTTGCAAAGAGAAGGGAAAATAATGGTAAATAAACGAGAAAGCTGAAAAGGCTTTAGAATGCAAACTTGAATGGACTGATTTATGCTAGTTAAATTTTTCCAATAAAGGTCATTCCAGTCTGGGGTAGAGAAACAAATCACACCCTCCTGCCCAAATCAAGATTACTCATAGAAGTCACAGCTTGTCACTAATTTGAGTACCTGAATAGGATATCTTGCATCATGTTTCTCTCCCTCTCCTTTCCTAACATAAAATAAAATACAACAGTAAGAAATTAATGAACTGGCACTCTGCTAACAATTCATGGTATTCAAAATCAGCTGCCTGAGCTGGTTATTGCATTATGTGCAATAGGAGAGTTGACCCGAGGACACTTAGGTCTGTAATAGACTTAGAAGAATGCCTCCCATTTTTAATGCTTTTCCCAGACATGAAAGAGTCACAGAAGCTTCCATCTGAGGTTTATAGGAGCCTAGAATACTCAGATTCACAGAAGATAATAATCTAAAACAAATGCAAGATGGAATTGCTTGAAAGTCTGCCATGTGCATGGAAATCAGAACTGGCAAATCCCTGTAAGAATACAATTCTCCTTGAACAGGGTAATGGTCCATCTAGCTCAACATTTTGTGAGCATGTGGGAAACAACCAGCTGCTTTCAGGGAGTTCAGATAATCGTCCTCTGTGGTTGCTCCATAGTAATTGGAATTCAAGGCATGCTGCTTCTGACAGCGAAGGATACAACAGCCATCCATCAAGTCTTGTAGCTAAGTCTTCTATGAATTTGTCCAGATGCCTAACTTAATGCCAAGAAGATCTAGTCTTATTCATCCAGAATGCAAGGTATGTAATAATCAATTTCAGTTCCAGAAAGGCAAATTTCAACTGAAGATTAGAAAAAGTTCTCTAACAGTAAGAGCAGTTTTACTGCTCTTTTATCCTAGAAAGATGGTAGATTTCTTTTCACTGGATATGCAAATGTAGACTAGATAGACATCTGTGGGGGATCCTTTAATTTGGACCCCCACGCTCTGCAGGGTTGAATGTGATATCTAAATTAAGACCAACTGATATGGGCAGCAAATTAAACCACAATGGCCAGAATGAGATGCAGAAAGCTCAAACTCTTTGTTCCTATCCAGTAATCATCAAGAGTTTTCCAGAGCGAAGGATTTAGTGATTCAGCGCAATAATTTAATGCTTGCACCTAATAGCAGTGAATTTCCCAATCCTCATTTACAGAGTTCAATGCACGAGTTGCTGTTCTTCAGATGTCATCAAATGATCAAATCAGAAGGATGGTGTATTACATTGATCTGCAACTGTGAGGTATAAATCTAAGACAAAAACATAAATTACTTTGGATATTTTCCAAATCGATTTTGTCTCATTTCAACTAAACATTCTAAAGGAGGAAAATATGTCTTTCCCAAAGTATCACAATGAGATGAGAAGGAAACCCAAGCAGGTTTGTAGCACTTTTCTAGGATTATCATACACTGATTGAAAAAAAAAATTGGAAGATGATTAACAGGTAGTGTCACGGCTCCTTTACTTAATAACCAAGAAAGAAACCACTCGGCTCCATTTTGCAGAATTAAGTGTACTTTTACTTATTATAAGTAATGAGAAGCTAAGCAAAGCTGGATCTGAGCAAAAGAGCACGAAAGCAATAGATATCAATACAAGATTCAATCCCCTCCCCTTGGCACCCCAGTCCATAGTCCAATCATATGTCTCCACACCTGCCAGGTGGGAGACATCTTCAAAAATCATCATCAGGTTGGTATGCCAGACAGTTGGCCTTGACGGGAAACTCCCCTCATCCACATGTGCAAACGAATGGTGAGAATAACTCCCAATTAACAGTCCTCCTATACAGGACCGGATTTTCCGATAAGGTAACTAGGCTTCAGCCTAGGGCCTCAAGATCAAGAGGGGCCTACATTCAAATTGTTAGCAAAATTAAAATTACACTATTCTAAAAACAGTGAACACTAAAACACTCAACCGAAAATAAGGAGAAATTCTACGCATATGACTAATAAACAAACATAAAAATGTATTGGTTAAGATCGTTCAAGCGCCGCGGCAGTTGGGGAGCCAGGCAGGTGAGGGCGAGGGGGCCAAGCCGGGCAGCTGAGCGCAGCAGGGGAGGCGGCTGGCCTCGCTGCCTTTGCCACAGAGCAGAGCCGCCCTCCGTCGGGAGGCCAGCTATATATATATTGATATATATTGATATATATCACAGTAATGATATATTTTATTGTCTCTCATGCAATTTACAAACTTAAAAATGGGAGGTGAAAGGGCCTCATAAGTGGAATAGCCTAGGGCCTCTTTTCATCTAAATCTGGCCCTGTATATAGATTACTTCCCTCACCCAAATACCATGCTCTCCTTCCCTGTTTCAATGGCAGCCAAAAGCAAGCAGCAAAACAGAGGCTGGCAGGTAGTAGTAAATAGCCACAAAAAGCTCCATGTAAGATTACTTGAATTTAGGCAGCTCAGATATGTTTGCTCTAATTTTTCACAGGCATTGAAATTGATAGCTCGAAGTGAAATACTAATCAGATCACAATTCTTGATCTAAGGTTTCAGTTAGAGCTACTAAACACCCCCCCTCCAATTAGAGGAACAGAAGAAACATCAAAGATGGATGGGCATGGTTCAGAACACAAGCTTTCTATTAGATATTAAGACTGGAGCAATAGGCTCCACCAAGGTCCTCCATTCCGGTGGGAAAATACTTGAAGCCGATTGGCTGAGCCGTCTGACAGTTCCCTATAAAAGGGCAAGCTGTTAGACAGGCCAGCACTGGATCTATACATAGTTTGCTGAATAAAGAGCTGTTGTTACCACTGGAGCCTAAGTCCTGTCTCCTCCGTTCACCCTATCTAACACTTTCCTTCTCTTTAGAGCTATTCCCAACAGGGATTTCTTTCCGTTCTTCATAGACTTTATAAAGACCTAAATGCTTGTGCTATTTAGAACCCATTCTTCTTACTTTCGGAGCACAATGTCTCACTGGGTGTTCAATGGAGGCTGTCCCCAGGTAAAGATGGATAGGTTATATTTCCTGTTGCTTGCTTTTGTAATGCAAGGAAAACAGGTAAACAATGGAGGCTCAAATAGTAAAAAGTAAAAAAAGAGCTTTCTAAGAATAAATACTAGAGAGAAATGAGACATTTGAACTATAACTTTGGTGAAGAGGTAAGGGTGGTGCCTTTTTTCCCCCTGATGCCTTCCTTTCCTGGGTTAAACAGATTAATATAGAGTTGGAAGGGATCTCATAGGTCATCTAGTCCATCCCCCTGCCCAAGCAGGAGACCTCTACACCGTTTCTGAGTCTGAAGATTGCAGTCCAATCTCTTCTTGAAAGCTTCCAGTGATGAAGTTCCCAAACTTCTGAAGGCAAACTGTTCCATTAATTGATTGTTCTCACTGTCAGAAAATTTCTCCTTATTTCTAGGTTGAATCTCTCCTTGATCAGTTTCCATCCATTATTCCTTGTCCGGCCTTCACGTGCTTTGGAAAATAGCTTGACCTCCTCCTCTCCATGGCAGCCCCCCAAATATTGGAACACTGCTATCATGTCTCCCCTGATCTTCTCTTCACTAGATTAGCCATGCCCAGTTCCTGCAACAATTCATCATATGTTTTTAGCCTCCAGTCTCCTAATCATCTTTGTTGCTAAATGCATTTGGGAGAAAACTCTTAATGAAGTTGCTTTGGAATTTTATTCTGAGACTACTTATCCCTGTCTAGACTCACAATGGGAAACTAAGTCACAATTGACTATTCCCTGTTCCAAATTCTTAATTTAATTGGTCATGAATTCTTTATTCTCTACTTGGCCTAATTTCCTTATCCTCCAGAATGAAATGAAATGTTTAATGAGACATGCCTTCTATTTTGTTACCATTCAGTCAAGTCTAACCAGGTGTATTCTCATCTTTACAGTATTGTGATAACACCTCTGAGAAGGAGAGTTCAGAACCATAACCTTTCACTGTAGACAATACTAGTAGCTTTCCTAATCTTCTTTACTATGGAACAAAACTAACCCAAAGTTTCTTTAACCTTCATTCATCGTTTAGAATAGAATAACAGAGTTGGAAGGGGCCTTTGGAGATTTTCTAGTCCAACCCCCTGCTTAGGCAGGAAACCCTATACCACTTCAGACAATGGTTATTCAACATCTTCTTAAAAACTTCCAGTGTTGGGGCATTTCTCCTTAGTTCTAAGTTGCTTCTCTCCTTGATTAGTTCCACCCATTGCTTCTTGTTCTACCCTCAGGTGCCTTGGAGAATAGTTTGACTCCCTCTTCTTTGTGGCAACCCCTGAGATATTGGAATACTGCTATCATGTCTCCCTTAGTCCTTCTTTTCATTAAACTAGACATATCCAGTTCCTGCAACCGTTCTTCATATGTTTTAGTCTCCAGTCCCCTAATCATCTTTGTTGCTCTTCTCTGCACTCTTTCTAGATTTTTTTTACATCGTGTTTAACAAAACTGGATGCAGCATTCCAAGTGTGGCATTATAAAGTGGCATTAGCACTTCATGTGATCTTGATTCTATCCCTCTGTTTATGCAGCCTAGAACTGTGTTGGCTTTTTTGGCAGCTGCTGCACACTGCTGGCTCATATTTAAATGGTTGTCCACTAGGACTCCCAAGATTCCTCTCACAGTTACTAATGCTGAGCAAGGTATTGTACCTGTGCATTTTATTTTTCTTGCCTAAATGTAGAACCTTAATTTTTTCACCTGACACCCATAGTTAAAAATAGCTTCCTCCGACTTTTCTAAGTGCTAACCAAGATCCCTGCACTGGTGTTTGAAAGCCAGGGGCATCTGATCACAGTTTTGCACCATTTGTATAATTCTAACTTCCAAACATTACCAGAGTTATGTGGGATGAGACCATTGAAAAGCCTCCTCAGTTCTGTTACAGTACCCTATGCAAGAAGAACCCTTGATCTTCCCTAAAGCATGAGACTAGCTGTCATGTTTTTTTTACCTTCTCTTTATAGTTTTTGTAAATGAATTCAAAACCTTTTGTGTTTCACAGGGCCTCATTGTGTGTGTTCCCATGCCACCATTGGCACATGCTCAAATGGTACAGGTGGAAATCAGTATCTAACAAGGAGCATCCTGCGGTGCATCTGTTCTTTTAAAACAAGATATCAAACTTTGTTCTTCTCAGCTCACTCTTCTCCAGCTTTCCTCTCCATGCGTCAGCTCTCTGTTGCATCAGAGCTAATTTAAAAGAAATGATGTGCAGAATGGAGAAAAGCTTTTCTTGAAATCAAAATTCTCTTTGAATTGGTTCAAAACTGATAGAGACCTGCTGTGTTGTTTCACTGAACTGGCTGTGTGCAAGATGTAATTAATAATACGAACAGATGCCACTTTTACTGAGGCCATAATCCTTCCTTGTATGAACGACAACCCCTTGGAGCAGGAACATCCCAGCTGTGTGGTTCAGCACATGTTTTACATGTAAGCAGCAGTCCCTTGTTCAGTTTCTAGAAATATCTCCTATTAAGAGGCTAAGAAATATGACAGTTTCATGCTGTGGAAAACTGCTGACAGTCGTGAGGTAAATGGGCTTACAGTTCAACTAGCATTCCTTCTTGTAACTAGGTTTACGTGAGAATGTTTAGGCAATGATTTCCCTTTTCTAATGAAAGCCTCTTCTTTTTTTAAAAAACAAAGTTTTTTATTTTTTTTTGTTACACATTTTAACTACTTTTATAAACAAAGTGTTGTCTTGGTTTCCCCCCCCCCTTTACATCTTCTTATGCATAATACATTTTGCATCATATTTCCATTTTACATGTTAGTCATCTTATTTTTATTCCATATTCTACCACTTAATTTTATTTTTTTCTTAATATATAGACAATATCCTTATTTGCCTCTCAAAATTGCTCAAATTTAACATATCATTTCCATCTATTTATTCTGCTTTACTATTAATAATACATATCCTCAAGTTTAATTTTATATAGTAAACATTTCATTTAATTAGTTATCCACAAGTAATAGTTTTAATCTATATCCTTCACATTGTATTCAAGTTTCAAGTTTCAAGTTTATTAGGATTTGTATGCCGCCCACTCCCATAGGGACTCTGAATATACTGTATTGAATATACATTATGCTGTTGGCTATATTTACTAACTTTCATTCTCTTCTACTAGTAAATCCTTTTCTTTCTTTCCTCCTTTCAACCATTTTCTCTTAGTCTCTCAGGAACTTCCCTAATAACAGCCTCTTCAATTACTAAGACTTCCATCAGGGTTAGTGGGTTACCATCTCTCTGGTTCGGTTGGGTTGCATTATGTTAGGTTAGGTGTAATAGTTTGAATGCAGAATTGCAGATGAACTCTGCCGACTGCCAGCAGTTCTATTCTGACTGGCTCAAGGTTGACTCAGCCATCCATCTTTCCATGGTCGGTAACATGAAGACCCAGATTATTGGGGGCAATATGCTGACTCTGTAAACTACTTAGAGAGTAAAACAGCTGTAAACCACTGTGAAGTGGTATATAAGTCTAAGTCTTATTGCTACATTGGTAAGGTAAAGGTAACGTATTCTCAAGTTAGGCTGGTTTTCAACCATCTTAAGTTTTTAACAATCTTCATCTAATTGAAACTGACTGAAAGATAAACAAATGGTAATATTCTACCCTAGGTCCACCACTGTATTTTGGAAAGGCCCCCATTTCTCCAAATCAGAGGCGGGTTCCTACGGTTCGGACTGGTTCAGCTCAGTAGGTAGTAACTCGGCTGGCCACACCCCCAAACTGGTTCTATTGGCAGTGCCATAGGGATCGCCATCCTGTTTTTTGCTTCTGCGCATGTGCACGCATCAAGCATGTGAGAAGCGCATCCCTGAGTGAACCGGCAGTAACAGAAGCTGGAACCCAAATGGATCTCTTTTTGCTTGTCCTCCACTCCCAGCCTTTGCTTCTCCATCTAGGTGTTCCATTTAGATATTCTATAGGCCTTTTATGTTCCCTGCTTTATCCAGCTTTAGAGAATTGAATTGGTTTGTGATTTTCTGCTGGCTGCTCATCTAGTGCATGGGAGAAACAGTTTCACTCAATCTGGCTCAGTCCTGATTTTAATGCAACTTGATTCTCCCTTGTAAGAAAGGGTCAGTTCAGCCTCAGAGTCAGAGTCGGGGTAATTGGAGTCCATTCTTGGACTGAAACCTGACTTGCCTGATATAGAAATGAGTTGCAAATGAATTGGGAATGACTATAGTTGTCATATATTTTATGCAGTCTATTTTCTGTGCTTTTCTTGTTCTGCTTTATTCCAACAAAGGAGAACTAAAAAGTACTCCATGCCCAGTTGAAATATGTGATCCTGTATGCAGATACAGCAGCATTATTGTTCATTTTAAAAAATTCTTACAAAACTCTAACGAGAATGTTCTGAAATGAATAAATTTGCTTGATAATAATGAGCTGTGAGCCAAACTGGGATGGTTCAAAGCACCTGGTTAGAAACTAAGAGACACTGAGTTCTAGTTCTGCCTTAGGCACTAAGTCACCTCTCAACACTGAGCCAACATTTACTCAAAGGTGCATGCATGCGCGCGCACCCACACATGCACGCACACACACATCTATAGAGCACCTTACCTAAACAGACCATCAGCTATAGACAAAATGAAGAACTATAGTAGAAGCTTTTCACTTTCTCTTTTCACATTTCTGCTTTGCATCGTTCATAATCTTTCATTACACAAGGTGGTTTAAAAAAAACAGGATAGAGTACCATTCACTTTTACTAAAAAAGAATATAGGAAGGCAGCTATTGCCTGTTTAAAAGCTATGGCAAATTTCTTACTTGATTCTTCCTGGAAACTTGTGTTTAGTATGTTTGTCAAAAGGCCCTTTGAGTTTGTGGTCACATGTATAATATTGCTTTTGCAGCATTAAAATAGAAATCAAAGAACTCCTGATTCCCTTGGAAACCTTTGCAGTGAAGAATGTTTCTTTTTCTTTTTTATCTTTCCCCAATGGGTATATTTTCCTTTGTCTCAAGTATTGGTTTTTCTCACTCTCAGAAATTAAGATGATTTAAAATCACTCCTGGATTATTTATTCGTGCACCTAGCATATTTTAGATGGTGCTACCATGCTATCTGTGATTCCTTGCCCCTCAATAGAAACACAATGGCAAAATAAGAGGATTAAGAATGGTGAAATCCAAATGAAATACAATAGAAGGGGAAATAATATAAGGTGAGCGGTATTGATTGATAATTGCTATTATAAAGAACGGGAAGCTCCTGTTCGTATTGTATTGTGTAAATGTGTTGTACGTCTGAGTTTTGTGTGTGTGTATTTTACATGTTTGTTAATTAATTAATAATAATAGTAATAATAATAACAAAAATAATAATAAATAGATAATAATCTAGGGAGGAAAATCTTAGTCTTATCAAGCCGCTGCAGTTTATCCAACAAATAGCTAGAAGCTGTCACTGTGTTACCCTAGTTTGCCTCTCCATCTGTTTAGCACTTAGATAATGCAGTTCTTTGAGAATGTAAAACTTTGAGGAAGAATTGTAAATTTTTATTAATCTTTCCCCAATTTGATGTCCTCCAATCCTTCTAGACTTTGGGTCACGTTGCCTGGAGATGACCAGAGTTGGGTCAATACTTCTGGAATGAAAATTCACATCAAATGATCTTTCATCTTTCAGTCCAGTCCTACATTCTTGGCTGGGTAATGTAACATTGTACCTGATGAAGAAATTTAGAGAAGTCAAAATAATGCATATTATTTTATGCTATTCTGGTTGGTTGGTTGGTTGGTTGGTTGATTAGTGGCTAGTTCCAACAAAGGTGTCCTACTATACATATAAAGGCAAGTGACTGAATGCTTCTCCATGCTTCTCTTTTGCCCGATAACTTATTTGAAGTGGACTCAGATCATGAAAAAGAAGAAGAGTCTAGCAGGATAAGAGCAGAAGAAATGAGAACTAGCGGTGACTGGTTAAATTCACCGGCAGATTAGCTGTCTGCCATTGAAGCTACTTTGTGCTTATCTCTTAATACTAATGCATGAAGGGAGGCACTTGCTGAGGAAAACAAACATATGGATATAAGAAGAGGATTAAAAGTTATCTTCAGCTTTCAGTTACCTTGAAAAGAAGGAACTTTCAAGGAAGGATCGGAAGATATGAGATGGCTTATGTGATTTTCCTTGCATCATCAATATCGTTTGCTTTTACATTTATGCAAACATCAGTCTGTTTGCCTATTAATTCCATACTCTGCTTTCTGGTTGGTATTTGATTCTCTAGATCCCAGACCAGAATCCTTGCCATCACCTTTCACTAATTATGCCAGAGACCAAATCTGAGATATCTTAGCATTCAAAGAAAGTGCTTTTCCTAATTAAACGAAGAGCCTTTGCATAAGCAAAGGGGCCATCCTAATTTTGCTTACAACCCTAAGCAGCTTTTCTGAAGTGTTGCACTACTGACTTTTTCTAATACAGAAGGATGAACAATTGCAAAGCAGGATACGTGTTTTGTAAAATATGTGAGCTGCATTTCCACCTCCAACCTTTTAAAGGGAACATAACACATTACTTGCACATTAGCAATGCACAGCAATACACTTCAAGGTTTCATATTCTTTTCTATCTTTAATGAAAACTCCAACCTCCCACAACTTCCATTTGAGTCATCAAGTATCATCAGCAAATATGCTGAAGTGCTGTTTCAAGATATTTCAAAGATATGAGCAGAAGTCCTGGAAAATTATTGCTTTGTAAAACTGATGCAATTCCTTTGGAAAAAGAAAATGGGAACTTTGGTTTCATTTTCAGGTGTGATAGCTACAGAGAATTCAATCCAGACATTAGCTCATCCTTCTGCCTCCTGGATGATTTTTATGGGTTTGTAGGCAGACACAAGCTAGCTTTCTTGCAACTTGATTCAGACCTCCCCACCCACAAAAGTTGACTTTGATTGCTGTTCTTCTGGGAGCACTGCCAGCTAAAAGTGTTTGGTGCGATTATCTAGTAAGGGGGAAAAATCACCCATAACAATTGCCCTTTCAAATCAGGTTGAATTTAGGAATCAATCTAAATTTTTCCTTGGAGATGCTGCTTGTATTCCAGTTTCCAGATTTATGGTTGCTTATAGAGACTTAAGACTGGTGAAAACCCCTTTCAGCTTTTCTCTCTTCCTCCCACCTTCTCTCTCTCTCTCTTTTTTATAGCCTTCCACTTTAGGAGAGAGGTAAACCCTTCAGATGCCAGTATCTTGCATTACTGACCTCCTATAAGACATTCTAGGAAGTCCACTTCTTTGTGCTAGACAAACATAAACCTACAATCTACATGCAAGGATCTCTCTTTCTGTTACACTTATTCTGAGGAAGTGCAATCTTGCTGATGAATTGGTTTTAGTATCAGTTTGAAGTGTTGATACACTACTTTTTAAAACTGTAAATGATATGAGATGAGGTTATGTGAAGGGCCACCTAATGTATATGAGATTGGACCTGAAAGCAATGAATTCTGATCTCACTTCAAGGACTAGAGAAATCTGTGAGCTTAAAGCTCGCTGGTCCTCATTGGCATTTGCTAGACGGCTTCATGTGATGTGGTGAAAATTATTCTCAGCACAAAGTAATACTGGACACTTCCACGCTGAACACTATTTCTTAAAGTGCCAATGCTTTAATACCTCTTCCCCTAGGAAGCTCATCAATAGATGTCTTGTTCGACCCCTCAGAAGTTAAATTATTTTTCACTGGTCATTTAGTAGAAAACTAAACAATTATTTCAACATCTAAGTTCAGAGCTACAGCAGAAATGTCTCTAGCTTGAAAATGATTATCTGATTGGCTAGCTAGACTATTAACATCAGAAACTGTGATAATTGCACTGTGGTAGAAAAAAAGCCATTCATCTCCAGTAAAGGATCAGTTTTTATTGATCTTAGTTTGCCACAAATACACGAAACTTAATCTTTAGTTTCTGTTTTCCAGATAATAGCTGATCAGAAGATATAAAAATGTCCTTTCAGATTTTCTTACCCAGAACAATTGCTGTGCATATTTTACTTGAACAGGAAAAATGCATTATATTAGATTGACTGTAACTTTGTTTGGAACGCTGAATCTATTGTTATTGCCTTCTCTTAATTTTTTTTCGCATCCCAATTTTTCTCATTATTTATATTCTCATTATACCCTATTATCCTTCTCATCTTTTCTACTAGCTTCTCCTACTGGTATCTTATGAATATACCATATTACTTTGTTGTTTGTATGTAACTGAGAGCTCATGCACTGGAGACAAATCCCTTGTCTGTCCAATCACACTTTGCCAATAAATCCTGTTCTATTCTGTTCTATTCTATTCTATTCTATTCTGTTCTATTCTATCCCATCCCATCCCATCCCATCCTATCATGTCTACCATTTTTCTACATGGCATTAAAAGGGTATATTTCTAACTATAGTCAGATTGCACATTTCTTAAATGATCATTTGTGATTTTAGGTTATTTTTTACAGAATCTTATTTGAGGTGGATGCACAGAAATTGTTATTTGTTGTAGAATATATGAAATCAAAATAATAAAGAATGGAGTGTTAAGTATTATAGAAATAATACTTTGTTCTTCAAAGCTTCTTGGTGATGAAAAGAAGATCAAGGCCAGTTTTCTATCATTCCCATATGCAAGATACAGGATAATGGGTTGAAATTCCAGGAAAGCAGATTCCTGGAACATTATAATGGTAAGAACAGTTCAAGAGTTAAATCAATGATCCAGAGAGAGAATGTTGTTGTCTGCATTTAAGGAGAGATCAGCCTGTAACATATTGTGGATGCTCTAATTTCTGACCAAGGGCAGAGAGTTAAATGGCCTAAATGGCTCTGTATGTAATCACAACAGTCAAAATTATATTCTGCAAATGCTCTACTGTAAACTTTGTGTCTGCGTCTCAAATGTTGCCTTAATAGACCCACAATCACAGGAGAAAGCTACTTGATATTTCTTTTACTATTTGGAATTATAGGGAGTTGAAACCCAAAATGTCAATGGACCACCAATTTGCTTATTCTTGTTTTATTTTGGAGTTCCCCTCACTTCTGTGGTGTGTAAGGAGGGTTATTGTGCAAAAAAGCTAAAATGCTTTGTGGAATCACGTTCAGTTTTAAGCATCAAAGAAGCCAGGTTAATTAGTCTAGAGAGAGAGATACAATGTCAAATGTTTGACTTTTTCCTTTTTGCTCATAAGAAATGCAAGTATCATGGGAGATGGAAGACCAACCAAACTGAAGAAATTACTATTCTCATTTGACGGTCTCTGTGCTCTGTGGAAACATAGTGCAGAGACAAGAGGACAAAATGACTTTATCTCTTCACCCAACCTACCCAACCCACCCTTTTAGTGACAAATCTTGAGCAACACTCAATTCTTCCTAGCTCAGAAGGCATTCAGATTACTTCCTAGAGAGGTCAACAATCAGAAGAAGCAGTGTGCAGCAACTGCCAAAAAAGCCAACACAGTTCCAGGCTGCATAAACAGAGGGGTAGAATCAAGATCACGTGAAGTGTTAATACCACTTTATAATGCCTTGGTAAAGCCACACTTGGAATCCTGCATTCAGTTTTGGTTGCCAAAATGTAGAAAAGATGTGGAGACTCTAGAAAGAGTGCAGAGAAGAGCAACAAAGATGATTAGGGGACTGGAGACTAAAACATATGAAGAACGGTTGCAGGAACTGGGTATGTCTAGTTTAATGAAAAGAAGGACTAGGGGAGACATGATAGCAGTGTTCCAATATCTCAGGGGTTGCCATAAAGAAGAGGGAGTCAAACTATTCTCCAAGGCACCTGAGGGTAGAAGAAGAAGCAATGGGTGGAAACTAATCAATGAGAGAAGCAACTTAGAACCGAGGAGAAATTTCCTGACAGTTAGAACAATTAATCAGTGGAACAACTTGCCTCCAGAAGTTGTGAACTCTCCAACACTGGAAGTCTTTAAGAAGATGTTGGATAGCCATTTGTCTGAAACAGTATAGGGTTTCCTGCCTAGGCAGGGGGTCGGACTAGAAGAGCTCCAAGGTCCCTTCCAACTCTGTTAATCTATTCTATTATACCTTACTTTCTTTCATCTTATTTTAAAAAAGGATTTTTAACAGGTTTTGAGTCAGATATTGGCACACGAATCAGATTGTCTTTATTACAATCACTGATCAGAACTATAAACTGTTTTATAATAGATATTACAGAGATTGCACAGAAATACATTAAACCTTCTGATTAAATTAGAAAAAAACATAAAACATGGACATAAAATACTAGTACTGAGTTGCTAAAAAGTTAATACTTAAGATTAAATCAATAAATCATAAAACCACTTTGCAAAGCTACAAAAGAAAAAAAAACTACTTTCACTTATAGAGTAATATACAATAAACGTAATATAACATTAAAATTAGATAAATTGCTAAATCATATCATCTCTTTCCCATCAGGTTGAATAATGGTTGTCATGTCTCATTTTCGGCTTCCTAGTAATATAAGCTTTGAAACAAGATTTAGAATAGTGCCAACTTTAAAGGTGAACTGCTTGGAACGGCGGAAAGGACTGTGTGGTGGAGACACTTAGCCATGCGCTTTGGGATGAACACCCTTTAAATGGTGCAGGAGTATGAATGGATTTCCAGAAAAATTGCAGACTACAGGAACCATTTGTGCTTCAGAGATGCAGACAACACAGGCTCATCCCCGACAGCCTGAGTCTGTGTTCAACAGTGAAAAGACATAGGGCAGAAAACATCCTGCAGAAAGCTCAGCTCCAGAACACAGTCCTTTCAGCAGGTCCAAGAAAGCTCTACACCCATTTGCACTATTCAGGTGACCCTGAGGACACAGGCAAACCTCCAAGTGGCCTCAATGACTCTCTAAAAGAATGCAAATGACCAGCTGTCTGCAAGGAATATACATCCTTCCATTCCCCGCTATCCAGTCAGAGCTGAAGAAGCTTCTCGGATGAGAAGTGAAAGATCTTCCAAGAAAAACAAGAAAGTCCAGTTGCCTCTTGAAAAAGCACCTTTAGGTCAACCATGACCTGGATGACTGAGAATCTCCAGTAGTATAAATTCATATAAATTAGTATGAATTCCAGAGCCTGTCTGTCCAATCCAATAAAAGGGCATAGACAATCTAGAACATGGAATAATAGGCCTGGAAGGGATCTCTGATACCTTCTAGACCAACCCTTATCCCGAGGCAGGGGTCCTCACTGTGTCTAGTGTATCAGCTGTGATTCTGCAGCAGTCAGATTTGGCAACATTTTTGTAGGTCTTGCTTTCAATTTACCTTTGCCAAGTCAGATCAGGGAAACAGTCTACACTAGGGGTTGCCAACCTTGATGAGTTGAGTTGAGGTGCAGTGAGTCTGGAAGGCCAAGTTTATTTCTTGTTGTGTCTGCATTGCTGCATTCCCAAAGGATTTATGCAACTTTCAACAAAGTTGTGGAAGGTTAGTCTCATGGCTTGAGAGATTACTAGCATTCTTACTGTAGGAAGGATGCTAGAAAAATGTGCACAGAGCTAGCTGTATGGCATCTCAACCCTTCTTTATCTGGTCTTTTTGTAAATATAGCTGAGATCAGTTATCTTAATAAATAAATTAAGAGTTCAGTATAAGATGGGCAAATCAATGTTACAAATAAATAAATGAACAAAGAGGTTTAGGGGCATTACATGCTTAACTTTGGTGCTAATTTTATAAGCAAGAGGCTTTTTAATGATACTCATTTAATCACTTTAATCACTGCACCACTGTCCTAGTCCAACTAATAAAAAAAAAGTATATAGCCACATAATTTGCCACTGGGAGCTTGGAGTCCTCATTTCTAAAGGCCAGCTGTCAAAGAGGCTGCCTGTGGTTGGTTCTGCAGGAGATGAAAGAACTGAGAAAAGAACTGTGAAATCTGAGCAAACGTATATCAGAAGTAAGTAGCTCAATCAGAAGACATGCAATGCCAGATTTCAATTGATTAAAATGTGTACGCGTACACTGCACACACACACAAACACGCACACGTACACACACACACATACACATGCACACAGGAAACAACTAAGTTATGTTTTGCATAGTGTCTCACAGATGGTAACATTTTCAATAAATGTTACAAAAAGTGCTGTACAGCTAAATTGGCATACTAAATTGGTGTCTGTGTGATACTCGTTAGAATTGACAGAGGCCGAGGCTAAGAAGATGTTTTCTTCCTTTTACCTTTTTAGCAGTGACTGCAGCCCTCCTCCAAAGAAGCAAGAGGCCATGGATGCTACCTAACAGATGGGACTGCCATTCCCAATCTAGGCTGCCTTTTGTCATGGAGGGTGAGCTGGGCCAGCAGGGCTGAATGGCTCCCTCTTCCTGCCCAGGGATCTCTCCCTCCCACTTTTCCTTTAACATTTCAAATGCCTCTCACCCTCCAATCTCTGCCAAATTTTCCCCTGCGGTGAAGGGTTGTCTATGCAACTGATTATGTCTCTGATTTTGCTTAATCTGTTGAAATGCAGAACTTCCCTGTAGAAGATAGGCTTAAGATCCAGAAGGATCTCAACAGCCTTGAACTCTGGGTCCTACACAACAAAATGAAATTCAATGATGAGAAAAGTGAGGTTTTATATTTAGACAAGAAAAAGCAAAGGCACAGGTATAACTAGGTGGTATCTGGCTCAATAGCAGTAACTGTGAGGGGGATCTTCCATAGGAGCCCTAGGGGACAACTACCTAAATATGAGCCGGCAATGTGCTGCAGCCGCCAAAAAAGCCAATGCAGTCCTAGGCTGCGTTAATAGATGGATAGAATCAAAATCATATCAAGTGTTACTACCACTTTATAATACCTTGGTGAAACCAGACTTGGAATACAGCATCCAGTTTGGGTCACCATTGTATAAAAAAAGGTGTTGAGATCCTAGAAAGGTACAGAGATGAGCAAGAAAGATGGTTAGGGGACTGTAGGCTAAAATATATGAAGAATGGTTGAAGAAATTGGATAAAAGGTAAAAGTAAAGGTTCCCCTCA
Organism: Thamnophis elegans; assembly: GCF_009769535.1. Classification (NCBI taxonomy): domain Eukaryota; kingdom Metazoa; phylum Chordata; class Lepidosauria; order Squamata; family Natricidae; genus Thamnophis; species Thamnophis elegans. Next base: position 100,505,825 of record NC_045542.1, read on the forward strand.
CACATATGTGCTAGTTGTTCCCGACTCTAGGGGGCTGTGCTCATCTCTGTTTCAAAGCCAAAGAGCGAGCACTGTCCAAAGACGTCTCCGTGGTCATGTGGCCACATGACTAAATGCCGAGGGTGCACAGAACGCTGTTACCTTCCCACCAAAGGTGTCCCCTATTTTTCTACTTGCATTTTTTACATGCTTTCGAACTGCTAGGTTGGCAGAAGCTGGGACAAGTAACGGGAGATCACTCCGTTATGCAGTGGTAGGGATTCGAACCGCCAAACTGCCAACATTTCTGATCGACAAGCTCAGCACCTTAGCCACTGAGCCACCGCATCCCAAGTGAAATTGGGTATGTATAGTTTAATGAAAAGAAGGACTAGGACTAGACTTCCTGGTATCTAAGGGGCTACAAAAAAGGACTTTATTTTGCCAAAAGTTCCTTGTAACACTGTGCCACTTTTTTCCCCACTGATTCCTGAAAATCTTACTGTGTAGTAGCAAAGTAACAAGAAGATAATAGTGAAGAAACAAGTCTTTGTCATATTTAAGACCACCTCTCTTTGGTTGTATCTACCCATCCTATTACTTCTGACAGAAGAGACATGCTCTGGCTCCCATCCCTGCCATCCGGCAGGGTCCAGGAAAACAGTCTTTTCTATCGTGGTAGCTGCCCTCTGGAAGATCATAATCTGGAGATCAGAAACACCCTAATTCTGCTGGCCATTTGCAAGGCCTTGAAGAACTGGTTTTGTCATTGATCATGGAGACCTAGAAATGTGGAGAAGCCCATTGCATTTATAATTTTGCTGTATTGTTTTTATTCTGTTAATACCCTGAGTCATATATTTTGAGTTGGGCAGCCATATTACATACTTCAATATGTACTATATTCACTCTCCAAATCCTCAAAAACAGATTGAAGATGGCTTTTTATTATATTCACTGTGACTGTGGTGCTAAGAACCATAAGCAGTAATTATTTTCCTATCCTAGGTTGATGCCGATCTTGAAGAAATAAAATTCTTTCATCTCCTCCTTTACCTCATGTTGGGTGCATTTAATCAAATGTGGAAAAAAATGCTTTTGGTTCCTTTGATATATTATACTTTCAAACAGTGCAGTTGTCTTGACGTATACATATTTGGTCATTTATACATCTCTAAGCAAGGGGAAATTCCTCAAACATTTACCTTTCCATATGCACAACCTATTATAGGGTTTGTCCCATTAACTGTAGCAGCTGTTCTTAAAAATATTCAAAGAAGATTAATGGAGATATCAAACAAGCAAATAAATACACACTTTATCTTCTGGTAACAGCATTGGGTGCAGCTGTGCTTATTAGTAGCCTGCATCCAAGCGATTTTCAGCAACTTCTGAATTGTTAATTTCTAATAACACTAGACCATCAAAGTATTATCATAGCCATATTGCAAAAATCTGGGCAACTACTCAATGACAACAGAGAAGTGGTATCTGGCACATCAGTTTGCTATCATTTAGTTGTGATTTGGGATTTTTCAGCCCAAATAGTATAACTTGTTTCTTCCTTGTTTTTATTTGGTCACTCCATATCTGAAAGCCTGACAGAGAAGAACAATGCCACATAATAGCAGTAGTATCAAACTGGTGGCTCATGGGCTGGATGAGTCACACACAGGCCGCATCCACCCCAACTCCATAAAGGCAAAAAACATCATGATACATCAACAATACATCATGTGATGTGATCAAGTTTGACACCCATGGATAATAACAGAGTTGGAAGAGACCTTGGAGGTCTTCTAGTCTAAACACAGGCAGGAAACCCTATGCCATTTCAGTTAAGTGGTTGTCCAATCTCTTCCTTAAAACCTCCAGTGTTGGGGCATTCACACCTTCTGGAGGAAAGTTGTTCCACTGATTAATTGTTCTAATTGTCAGGAAATTTCACCTTAGTTCTAGGTTGGTTCTCTCCTTAGATTAGTTTCCACCCATTGATTCTTGTCCTGCCTTCAGGTGCTTTGGAGAATAGGTTGACATCTTCCCCGATGCCTTCTTCCTCTCACTTTGTATCTCTCAGTTCCCTACAAGCTTCCCTTTAAGAATACAACCAAGGTTATACTGTACAAATTGTCTTTGGAGTTAATGCAAGGTTGTGCTCACTAAGAAATGTTCTCTGCTAACAGAGAAGAGTCTTGAAATTTTGAATTACTAGAAGTCTTTTCTCTTTTCTAAAGACCTTCAGAAATTATTATGTAATCAACAAACAGATGCTGATGGCAGATAGGCCAACACTTGAATGTGGAGGAAACCTGTTGCTTTTTATTTTGCCAATTATGTCCTTTGTGAATGATAATAGCAATAGCACTTAGACTTATATACTGCTTCACAGTGCTTTCCAGCCCTCTCTAAGTGCTTTACAGAATTGGCATATTACTCCATCCCACCCCACCCCAATCTGGATCCTCATTTTACCTACCTTGGAAGAATGGAAGGCTGAGTCAACCTTGAGCCTGGTGAGATTCGAACTGCCAAACCTCTGGCAGCTGGCGGTCAACAGAAGTAGCCTGCAGTACTGCATTCTAACCACTGCATCACTACAGCTCTTAATGACTTAATGAATAATAATGACCTTCAGATCTTGACTGGCTAGTAAAACTGATTTGGTTAACTTCTTAACCAAAAAGCCTTGGTGGCACAGTGGTTAGAATGCAGTACTGCAGGCTACTTCTGCTGACTGACTGCTGACTGCAATTTGGCAGTTCAAATCTCACCAGGCTCAAGTTTGACTCAGCCTTCCGAGGTCAGTAAAATAAGGACCCAGATTGTTGGGGAGAATGTGCTAATTTTGTGAAATGCTTAGAAAGGGTTGTAACACACTGTGAAGCAGTATATAAGTCTAAGTGCTATTGTTATTTTTTTTTTAAAAAAAAACCAGTTATTTCGTATCCCTCTTATCCTACATTAAGGCCTTGCCATTTTAGTTAAATTACTAAGAAATAATGTAATAATTTGGCAGAAGATCAATTGGTTATAATATTTATCCCCTCCACCCAACCTGATGCTCCCCAGATGTGTTGGATTATAAATATTAGTGTTGAGAGGAGGCAGGAGAGCATCTGCTTAGGAAGGCTGTTTTAAAGCTGGAAACTGGCAGACAGACCTTGCAATCCATTGTCTGGTACTGTAGTGCAGCAATGGACCATCAGGAAGACAAGGAAGAAATGGTAAGGCAGCAAATAAAAAGTACCATAAAATCCAATAATTATGATACTGCTGTGGTCAAAACATAGCAATATTTTATAAACTCTGAAACCAAACTTAGCTAGGTTAAGAGAAATAAAATCACAATGGTTGGATAATAACTATAAAGAAGATGGATCTCGGTGGCTTGGAAATATGACTAGATGGCATGTTATCAGCTTCAGCTTTATAGTGAGAACAATGTAACCAAACATGGGACAATGTTTCGGGAACTCCTTCAAAACAAAGTCTTTGTTCAGAAGAGTTGCCTTGATATCTACTGTCAAGAACCACTGACATGGGGCATGACATCTGTTCTAAAGTTGTAAGATGTTATTTGGCTTAGATATCTAGCTAGCTTAAAAAAGAGGAGTGACTGCTAGTAAGGCAATTTTGGGTTTGACAGCCAAATCTGATTGGGCTTCTAAATCCTTGACATGCTGTTTAAAGGCAGTCACTGCACCATCATATCAGACCATCTTCAGGACCACATTAAGCCAGAGTCTACAAGTACTTCAGTTTCTCATGTAATATTCATCCTTAAGATGAAAGTGATAATTTAAAATCAGAGCTGTCAAACCTACAAGAAGAAAAATATGAGTTTCAAGTTTGGTCACTCCAGCGTCATGATGTAAGACCATATTAGGAACAGATTATGTGATCTAAAAGATGTTCCTTAGATTGTAAAGGGTGAAGGAATTGTTCAGTCCTACTTGGGTTTCAAACCAAAAAAAAAAGTGTGCCTCCACGCCAAATGAAAATAATTGTAACGCAGCACTCAGTAATATCTCTAATATGATAAAAGGGTTTTAAAGATATTGCTAATTTCTGTGCATCATGAACAATGTATTTAATTTGTGCTCTGCATTGGCCAGTGGCATCAAACATTACCTCTAAATGCTTAAAGTTTTAACTTGTTTGTTTGGGTGCTTATTTCATCACTGGGCATGACTTTGGGGACACTTAGTAAAAAAATAAAAGCTTTGTTTTTGTTTCATTAATGTTGAATGCTTCTGTACTATATCTGCAGCTCACTTTAGTCCAGTTGGTGTTTGAAATAATAGCATGTAGGAACATGTCTAACCTTCAGTTTTAAGGGATCATAAGCTGGATTATTCATTTTGGCCATAAGAGGGTTGATGTACAAATTGAAGAGCAGTAATGCCAAGATGCAACCTTGATGTGCTCCTCTGCCTTTCCATCTCCTAATTGTTCCCATCGTATTTTTGCCATTTTGTCCTCATAATCCTCAGATCTCAAATGCTTTCATTATATTGTTGCCTTTGTCCAGCCCAGCCTAGTTGAAGTGCAGAGAATGACAATGCTTATTCTTTCTGCTAAGACAGCTGATGGCTGAGTGAACCACCCTCAGGGTTTATTTGTAATTTAACAAATGCCTTTTGTTACAATTCCTTTTCATTTTCATCCAATGTTACCTTGGATATATTTTTTTTCAACCCATGTATTCAAGCAAGGTACCCTGAATGAAATTCATGCCCAGGGCTATCAGATTTGGGTTGCAAAAGTCCAAATGATCACTAGATGGCAACAATGGTCCAGTGGAGGTTTTCAGCTCAGAAATGGTAGTCCTATTCAAGCATAATTTCTTATTCAATATATTTATAGCCTCTCTTTCTCTACAAACACAAGCTAACTTGCACTGAGATTTCCCTTCTCTGTATCCTCACCATAGCAAATCTGTGAGGAAAGATGGGCTGAGAGAAAATGACTGGCCCAAACTCACCTCGAAGATTACCATGGTCTCCCCTACCCTAGTCCATTACTTTTCCATAGACCATAGCTTTTCCATAGCTAGTGTAGAATTCTAAGAATACTCTTCTAGTGCATCTGGAAGGCATCAGGTTGATGAATTTTATTCAAACTGCCAATACCTCTCTACCAGAAGTCTTTCTGCTAAATGCCAAGGACTTCTCTGGGAACCTTCTATGCGGACAATACATAGATTATGAATAGGCCTTCTATGTAGAAAGTAAGTTTCAGCTAAAGTTACTTATTACATACAGTGGGGAAAAACTGCCCAGATTTAGAAGATTTCTTTTGCACAATTCTTAATAGCCACATAGGGACGGTGTATCTAGTCATTCTAAGAATATATAAATCATCAGGAAGTTTATGATAGCCTTCCCAAGCAGGACTCTCTCTGATTATAGGACTCATCATCCTTATCCTTGGTTTGAGTAGATGGTAAAAGATGTAGTTCCAAATAACTGGACAGATACAAGATGGAAAAGGATGGTCATGTAGGAAGTTAAAACCCATCCCTCTGCTAGAAAACTGAAATATCCTGGGAAATATTGAAAAGGCAGAATATTATATTTCCCTGGATCAGAAATGGAGAAACATGTTTTTAGGCATGAAACAGACTCACTCTTAATAGCCTCCACCTTTGTCAATGGGCCATTAAAATGCCCAAGCCAGGGAGGATTTAGTGCAGGCTATCATCCCGACCCCACCGCCTAGGGCGCTAGCCACTCAAAAGGCCACACCGGCACCAAACTTGTATGCCCAGGGGGAGGACCTCTCCACAGCAATCAAAGCAGCACTCCCAATGGAACAGTGGTTTCAAGAAAATCAAATGTTATTAACACAGCGAGAGGGTCTTGCCTTGAAGGGGTCAAAGTTATATGTACCAAGTGTGGTATGGGTGGCCGTGCTGTGTCGCTGCCACAACGTTCGCTCAGCTGGACATTTTGGGTTTCTCAAGACTATACATTTAGTAAATCGCCAGTTCTGGTGGCCCCACATGAGGAGGGACATAGAGGAATATGTAAGGAGTTGTGTTGTTTGCACTACCATGAAGGCTCAGCCTGGCTGGCCTCCTGGACTTTTACAGCAGGTGGCAGATCCAATTCGGCCATGGGAACAGATAGCCATGGACTTCATCGTAGATTTACTGGACAGCCAAGGGAACAAGGTCATTTGGACGATAATAGACCTGTTCTCCAAGCAGGCTAATTTTGTAGCATGTACCGGCCTTCCAACTGCTAGGAAGCTGGCCAAACTGTTCATTACCCATGTTTATAGACTCCATGGCATCCCCAAAGGGATAATTTCAGTGCAATTCACTGCCCGGTTCTGGTGCAGATTCATGGCAATGGTAGGGTCATCACAGGGACTTAGTACAGCCTTCCACCCCGCAGAGAGTACAGCCTTCCACCAATGGTGCTGAGGAGAGAGCAAACGTGATGGTGGAGCACTATTAAGATGTTACATCTAGTACCAACAGAGCGATTGGGCTGAACTCCTTCCCTTTGCAGAGGTTGCATATAACAATGCAGTGCACAAAATTATAGGGTTTACCCCATTTCATGTGGCTACAGGGCAGGAGTTCATCCCAATTCCGGAGTGTCCTCAGGTGTGCCCAGATGATATGACCTTACAGGAGTGGATAGCCCGGATGCAAAAGCTTTGGAAAGTGGTGAGGAATGTGTTATGTCACTCTTTTGCCACATATAAAAAGAGTGCCGATAAAAGGCGCAAGGTGCAAGGACCTTTCCAAGTAGGCCAGAGGATATATCTCTCCACTAAATATCTCAGGCTACTGTTGCCATATAAGAAACTCGGGCCCAAATTGGGCCTTTCCCAATCGTGCAAGTGATCAGTTCAGGCATCTGATATCAGAGAAGACCTGCTATGGCCGAATGCTTTAATCCCCAAATGCTGTCTCCGTGGTGGGGGAGCCGCATGTCAGCTCTGGTGAGTCCAGAGGCCTGGAGCTGCCATTGAGGGGAGAAATCTGGGCCAGCTGTCAAGACTCACCAGGCTTCACTCGTATGCAAACAGCTGAGTAAATCTACAAACCTAGTGATAACTGACTGACAACAATCCATGATTAATTGCCGGGTGGTGTTTGTTTTGGATTACAAGGGAATGGGCGTGCGCACGCACGAGATGCAGGTTATCCTAATTACTAAGTAACTATAAAAGGTGGTGGTGAGCACCAGGTGGCATCTCTGACAATTTATTCATTGCCTTAGTGCTTTGTTGGTCAGTTCGTGCCAAAGGAAGAATACAAACTGCATTTCAAACCGTTTCTGTGTTTGTCTGTTTTCATTACCCTTTGGAACCTGACATTCTACATAATAAAGACTTCTCCCCTTCAGCTCCAGGGTGATGGGATTAAGGCATGATAATATTAGCCTTCCACAGAAACTCACCATGTGGTATCTGGAAACTCAAACTTGGTCCCATGGGAATCTGACAACAATCAGAATACATTTCTTACACAGGAATAGGAAACAGAGAGGTGGGGCTGAACAGAGAGTATAAAACCAGGAACTTTTAGCTCTTCTCTTCTCTTCTTCTTCACCCACCATTGAAGCATGTGATCACCTTTTCTGTTCAGGACTCAAGCCATGTGATCCTGTCCACCATTAAACCATCTTTCCAAGCAGCCTCCATGTCTCCAGTGTCTTTTTCCCCACTTGGAGCTGAACCCAGAAGGACATTTCTTCCAACATAGCAATGATTACCAATCTGGATGGAGTGGGTGGGTGAGTGTTGCAATGTCATCACAGGGGGTCCATAAAGGCTTGAAGAAATTTTATGATTTAAATCTTGAGTTGTCTTGGGGGTCTGTGGCCACCAAAGGTATTTAAAAAGGTCCATGGTAAAGAAAAGAACCACCAGTCTATAGCGTTTGAATCTGGAAAAAGTTTGCAGTCTACTTCCCATCATCCGTACTTATCCAAGGAGTATTATGTTAATAATTTACAGAAACAAGAAATGAAAAGCTGGTTGGGGAAAAATGACTTTGTATGTAGTTGTTTGCTTTTGATGTAAATTTTTGATGTATTTTTAAAAAGCTTTTAGAACTTTAAGTAAGAGTATTTAGTTTATGAACTGGAAAACAGCCTTGTTATTTTCCCTGGCAATGTGCTGCCAAAAATATTTTTAGTCATCCTGGATGAACAATCGCGGAAACAATGAACACAAGTTTTTCATTTATTACATTTCTGTTTGGCCTAATTAAAAAGCATTAAATCCTAAAACACCACTCTACTCCATTTGAGGCTGTCATTTTTTAAAAAAAATTAAGGTTAATCGGTGTACGTTCAAGCATGCTACATGAATGTTGATTTTTCTTAAAGTTTTTTTTTAATAATTGAAATTCATGACACAATTTCCTGATTCAACTGAGTTGGCTATTTTATAATACCCGTTATATCTGCTGCTATATTTTCTAAAAGCCCTGAGACTTGGGAATATTTATCAAGTCCCCTTGGAAAGAAAACTATTTCAATAAAATGAACTGGGCAAGCACAAGACATTAAAAAGCCTTTGTCTACCCAGATAGGTTTCATATTCCACAAATTCCCATTCCATAGTTCTCTAGCCTTTTTTGACATTAATTGCTGCAGCTGAGGATGATGGGAATTAAAGTCCAACATATCATCAGGTTGTGGAACAATTACTCGTATTTTTTGGAGCATAGGATGCACTGGAGTATAAGACGCACCAAGATTTTGAAGAGGCAAATTAAAAAAAAGTTATAGCACTCTGCAGACCTCCCCAAAACAGCCTGTTTTTCACAAAACAGGCCTGTTTTTGTTCAAAAAAGAGCATGAATAGCCTTTAGGAGGTTTATAGAGTGCTCCTGGGCAGTATCCCCCCCCCCAATGAGCAAAAAACAGCCAATTTTTCACGAAAATGGGCCTATTTTTTGAAAAAAAAAAAGGGGGGGCACCCATAGCCTTTAGGAGGCTTATAGAATGCTCCTGGGGGCTGGAAGGGCAAAACTGAGCAAAAATGGCCCATTTTTTGCTCATTTCTGCCCTCCCCAGCCCCCAGGAGGATTCTGAAAGCCTCCTAAAGGCTATGCACAGCCATTTTGGTGAAAGGGGCAGGGTTTAAGGAGGCAAAAATGCTGTATTCAGTGTATAAGACGCACCCAGATTTTCAACCTCTTTTTTAGGGAAAAAGGTATGTCTTATATTCTGAAAAATACAGTACTAAAAAGCACTACCTGCTTTAACCATACCTCAATAATGTAAACCCTACTGTCCATTGCATAAGACCATTTATTCCTCTTTCCCCACAACATACATCCTTTCTTCCAATTTCAATCCCTGGGATGGGGGTACGGTGTGAAGTTGCACTGGTTATATGATTTTCCTAACTCCACCTTGCACACTGTGCACCATTCCTTATTGTGTTGTGTCTATGGAGATTCTCAGTCATCCAGGTGAGAAGTTCTGAAGCTTCTTGGATGAGAAGTAAAACGTCTTCAAGGAAAAACCAAAGGAAGTCCAGTTGCCTTTTGAAAAAGCACCATTGGGACTTATTGTGGTGGTTATTATTTCTTCCAATGACTGTTAGTATGTTTATTTTCGATGGCTTTCAAGCATTTCACCTGCATTGCTGTGTGCCATATAACCGAAAACAACAATGGCTTGCAATTCTGTACCTAATTGTACATCCTCAATTCTTTTCAAGCTCAGCTCTTCTGATCCTTCTTTAGCTACTCCTCCTTCACTGTAACAGATTTACCTTCTCCAAATGTTCAGTTGAAATGTTCCCGTTCCCCGTCAGGTTCTCCTGAAAAATCCTACTTAATATTAATACCCAAAACATTTCTGTAAGTTTTGTTTTCATTTTCAGTGCTATAAATTAGTTTTACTTAAGCCTTCAACTTGTTGGACTGTAGATCCCCATCTCCACCAAGGACCTCCAGATTTGAACCCTAATGTTGCAAGCTGAAAATAAAACAGTTCAATGGGATACCTTGTGGAAGCCTATTAGGATTAAAGCAAAAAAACCCAAGTTGTAATGAATGTTCCACACACATATGCACACTCGTGTGCATGCACACACACAAACCTGTATTTTATAATAGGTTAATCCAAATCTTTGGTTTGGATTAATGATTCAACTCCCCTCCCAAGTAGATGTTGACTGACGTATGTATGTTCTGTCTACTTCTTAATGGAGTCAGCATTCAATATTTTGTTTCAATATGCACAAGGACCTGTGTATTCATACTGCTTATTTTATTTATTTAAAGCACTAAAACCAGAATTTTTTAAAACCAGTATTAAAAACTACATTTCCCTACCAATCTGAATACAGTTTCATATGCCCATTTGAAGGATCTCTGCCTTGTCTCAATTATTGGTAATAAAGTTCTGGGATCATTATATTTTTCACATTTAGAAAAATGCATTCACAAAAATACAGACTTATATAAAGATCAGCAAATCATATACAACAGGAATGCTCACTTTTATAGGTGGGGAACAACAATTCAAAATGTAAATGGCATGGATATGATATAGAAAAAAACCTCTTTGAACTCTCAGTTTGAGTTTCCTGCCATCAGAGAATCTTCCCTGAACTGACACCACTTGGATGTATTGATCATTATGGCCTTCTTGTTGCTTGCTTGCTTCTATATCTGCTGCTACTTGGGGCACACTTTTATTTCAATTTAATATTTCTTTGGACAATAGTAATTGCTTCCAGTTGGGAATAGTAACTCAAAAAATGTGTCCACCAAAATGCTAAGTAGCTAACGAGATCCAATTAATGTGAGAAGCTCAAAAAGCCAATGAAGTAAGAGCAATTATTTCTTGGATTCAACCTGCCCCTATTCCGAATGGGTTGGCATTGTTAAACAACTTTTCAGTGCAACTCTGGGATGGAAAGGGAGAGGAAAGGGGCCAGTTGTCTTGCCAATTTCAAAACTTTCATATATGTAAGAGAAACATCTTCCTCTTGGAATGGTTATACCAAGACTGTATCATGAATAGTCATGATTGGCAAACTAGCCCATTTGCCTCCGAATAAGGATTTGGTCATTTGGAAGAATGCTATTGGAGTCCGGTAAGCAATATGTATGACCTTAGTGTTGTGTGTGTGTTGATCCCGTAAAATTCCATGAAGGATGAATGACTGGCCCAAGGAATGTGACTTTTGGCTTGACAAAACAAAGAAGAGAAAAGAGCATGTTAGTTTCTTCTTGCTTTGTTAGGCTGCAAGTCATTGTTGACTGCTGGCAATTGTCTGTGCTAGGACATGAACATTTTCAGAAATTATATGACCTTGTCTTTTTCTTTAGGGCTGAGAGAGAATCACTAGCACAAAGCTCGCCTAGTTGGCTTTATGTTTAAAGCAGGACTTGAACTCATTGTCTCCCTGGTGCCTCAACCATTGCATTAAATTAGCACTTGTTCCCAGCTTTAATACACTTCAAATAGGCAAGATTTATCATTAGGATGGTGGCTAGGATAGACTCATTTATAGGAGTTCAAATGAGTCTGGAGGGCACCAGATTGGGGGAAATCTAATCTAATCTAATTTCATGGCTTATTTCTGTCAAGAGAAATAGCAATAGCAAAAGGACTTAGACTTATATACCACTTCACAGTGCTTTACAACTCTTTCTAAGCAGTTTACAGTCAGCCTATTTCCCCAAACAACCTGGGTCCTCATTTTACTGATCTCAGAAGGATGGAAGACCAAGTCAACCTTGAGTCAGTGAGAATCGAACTGTCGAACTGCTGGCAGCTGGCAGTCAGCAGAAGTAGCCTGCAGTACTGCAGTCTAACCACTGCGTCACCACAGAAATAGACAGTCCAGCATACAGAGGTGAAGGACCTCATTCTGTTTTAAGAAAAGCTCTTGGTCAGTGCAGCATTCCTTTTCATCTTTTTTTAAAGGTAGCACTCCATGTTTTACACACAGTTCCATTATACATACCGAACTGATGAGCCATGATGGTGCAGTGGTTAGAATGCAGTATTGCAGGCTACTTCTGCTAACTACCAGTTGCCTGCTCTTTGGCAGTTTGATTCTCATCGGCTCAAGGTTGACTCGGCCTTCCATTTTCCGAGGTGGGTAAAATGAGGACCCAGATTGTTGGGGGCAATATGCTGACTCTGTAAACCACTTAGAGAAAGCTGTAAAGCACTGTGAAATGCTTTATGAGTCGAAGTGCTATTGTTATTCACTACTGCACTGTTTTTCTACCCATTTTAGAAACTAGCAAATCAACTGAAAGCAGATCCATTTTACACAAAAAGGGAATATAATTTTACTGTTCAGATTTTCTTCTTATAGCCTGAATTTACACATACATGCATCTGCTCATAATGGAATGTGTTCTGACCCCACCCCATCCCTCCAACCTACAAATCACCCAGACACAGGCTTGGCTGTTTGCCACTCTTTAATCACAGATTTATCGACTCCTTTGGCTGAAGACCCAGACAAGACTCACATGCAAGGATAGTTGGCAGGAACCCAAAATCCAACAGGCACAGATACAAGATAGACAGAGTATTCCAATACTGTTTCAAATGGTTGTGTCCTGCAAATGACCTCTTCCAACTTCTTCACTAATATACTCTCTTGGGAGGGGCCAAGCCACAACCACCTGGGCTCAATTATCATCTCTGAGTCTGCCTCCGGAGCTGCTGCTTCTGTTTCTCCGCTCTTCTTAATCTTGCATCAGGGACAAACTGCCTTGAATCCTCCCCACTGCTCCATGCCTCAGGTGCCTCCTGGTGGTCAACCAGCCTCTTTGGTCCCTGCTCTGAGTCTGAATCCTGCCCAGGGTCCTCCACATCTTCCCTGGCAGACTCATATGGTTCCTCGCTATCCGAGTCCATCAACAGCTCAACCGGATCCTGCTGGGCCACAACAGGAATGTAACCTCACTGCAGAAATCCAACAATTAGTTGCAGTACAAGTGCCAGAAAGAGTTATTCAGTCTACAGGGACAAAGTGAAAAGGTGGAATAATAGCTTTGAACAAGGGGAAGGGAATCACATCTAATATGGTACAGTTTTAGATAGGTTTAGGCTATGTTTGCATCTTTTCCTAGTCATTTTAACATAAATATATTCCAATGAACTGCAAATATTCAAGAAAGCTGGAACTACCAAGTCTTCAAGCAGGGATAAATTTCCATATAATGGTTCTTGTGCTGTAATGGTTAGATTTGCATTTGAGAGGAATATATTTTTCAAATTACCCAGAGAAGGAGAATACAGGTAGGCCTCCTCTTAGATATTGCAGAGCAGCTTCTTATGATTGCACTGTGACACATCTGGGATCTGCCAGGTTACAGTTTAGTTGTAAATTATCATCTGAACTGTGGTGCTAGATTGTTCTTGTCTGGTGATGGCTTTGTCATGAATTGACTTGAGCCAAAGCTGATATAAGAGCAAAGAGAAAACAATTTATCCAAAAGTGAGCAGAGTTTAATATTGTAAGCCTGTTTCCCTCCTTGATGCATACAGCTGTTCACAATGAAGCCTGGTTTATTCTGGGAATGGATGCTGATTGGTGAGGTGGGGCAATTTTAAAAAATAGGATTAGTAAACATTTCATATTTCATGCTCTCCATAGTCTCTAATTGCCTCACAAATATGTCCTGGCAACCATTTTTTTCTGCCTTGTCTTCATGATATAGTCCTTATCTCATCCCTAGCCTGCTTCTGAGGCAGCTGAAAGACATAGTTGCAACATATCTTTGGTTTCTCTGGTTATAAAACAGGGGTTTGCTTTCTTCTGATACAATACTTGATATGATTTTGCAGGCTTCACTGATGATGTCACAGTGAGAGGCTGGGATCTATCCAGCTCCTATTGATCATCATAGGTTGCTGTTCTGGCCCCCCCTCCGTCCAGTAATGAACGCAGACACAGGCTTAGCTGTTTGCCACTCTTTATTCACAGCAATTATAATCCTGTTGGCTGAAAGCCCAGACAGAACTCACTGGAAAGACGTTGGCAGCAACCCAGACTCCAATAGACACGAGAACACAAGGCAGACCAGAGAAGGAGTTCTCCAGATTACTATGAACGGTTGTGTCCTGCAAAAGGACTCCTCCCAAAGTCTCTTCTTATATATTCTCTTGGAAGGGGCCAAACCACAACCACCTGGGCTTGATTATCTCTTATGAATCTGTCTCCGCAATTGCTGCCTCTGTTTCTCCGCCCTCCGTTGCCTGGCATCAAGGACAAACTCCCTTTGATCTTCCCCACTGCTCCATGCCTCAGGCGCCTCCTGGTGGCCAACCAGCCTCTCTGGTCCCTGCTCTGAATCTGAACCCTGTCCAGGGTCCTCCACATCTTCCATAGCAGACTCATAGGGGTCCTCACTATCAGAGTCCATCGGCAGCTCCAATGACTCCTGCTGAGCCACAACAGGTTGCTATGAACATGCTCCCTCTCCTCCAATCCCTGAGAAGGGTCCACTATGTTGTAATGGAGGAACTAGAGGAAGAACTGTAATTAAGACAATGGTCAGACAAAATAAATTTGAGTCTGAAGAAGAAAGATTTGAAACAGCATCTCAGGCTTGACCTTTCCTAGTAAATAAAAGGAGGGAGAAGAGAGGCACATTCAGGTTTTCAAGATTCTATTGCTATAACCTTGCAATAAAAACAGTCTTTGCATTCATAACTTTGGGTTCTAGTTAGTCTTCCTTGACCAGGATTCTGCAGAGGCATTTTCCCATGAAATGTCTGACTAGCAAGCACTAGATATCAGATCAGATCAATTTTTACTACCAGTTCTGTGGGCGTGGCTTTGTGGGCGTGGCAGGGGAAGGACACTGTAAAATCCCCATTTCCTCCTGATCAGGTGGGGCTCAGGAGGCAGAGAACAGATAGGGGGCGGGGCCAGTGAGAGGTGGTATTTACCGCTTTTCCAAACTACTCAAAATTTTCCACTTCTGGTTTTCTAAAACTGGTCAGAACCTACTGAATACCACCTCTGTATCAGATATTGGGCAAATGCCTCTTATCAGGTCTTATCTCAGCTTCATATAAACATGGGTTTAGCATTCATTTGAAAGAGGACAGGATCTTTTCAAAAACATGGAATAGGCATTCTTTTGAAAAACTGCTAAATCTGTCTTTAAAAAATAAGATTAGAGAGAGTGATGGTTATTTTTCTAATAGCAGGGAGTAATGCTTAGGATAGGGAAATGAAGCTATGGGAATCAACCAATTGCTTTCCTTAATTTGTCCTATATTAAAACAATAACGATCATACCAGCCACTGGTTTTATTATTGTGATATGATAAAACCTGGTGATTGAGACAACAAATGTTACACTGGCATATTTTTGTGCTTTAGCATATAGTCTTTACAAGCTGTCCCCCAAGGCATATTACAGGACTGAAATTGAGTTGGCCAATGTTTGGAGGGCACTTACTATTTGGGGGAACCATGATGTAAAATGGGAGGCCAAGTTACATATAGTAGCAGGCCCAAGATTTTCTATTTTGTTTTGTTTTTTGCTAGCATATAGCAATAGCAGTTAGCAATAGCAGTTAGACTTATATACCGCTTTATAGGACTTTCAGCCCTCTCTAAGCGGTTTACAGAGTCAGCATGTCGCCCCCGCAGTCTGGGCCCTCATTTCACCCACCTCGGAAGGATGGAAGGCTGAGTCAACCTTGAGCCGGTGAGATTAGAACCGCTGAACTGCAGATAACAGTCAGCTGAAGTGGCCTGCAGTACTGCACCCTAACCACTGCGCCACCTCGGCTCTGCTCTTCTAATTAAGGCCATATAGTGGCCTTAATTAGAAGTATCCATAAAGTATGGTTAAAAAAAGTCAAAATGATGACCAAAAAGCATGACCCATTTTATGTGCCATCACACATGCAACACACGTAGAAAGGAGAGAGAGCTTTGACCACAGCATTGCAGTCACCATCTTTACTTTCTTTTATCCCTATTTTATGAACACCCTTGACCTCAGTTAATGCAGGGAAAAGTGCAAGCTTACTTATTACTAACTGGAAACCATGTGTTGTAGTAGTTAAGAAGTTGGTCTGAGGAAACCTTGAAGCAAGTCCATTCTCAGCCCAGTAGTTCCCTGACTGTCTTTGTTCTATAGGAGTTGCTTTCTCTTAGCTCACAACTGGCACACAAGGTTCTTGTTGTGAGAAAAAAATGATCGGCAGGTATGCTGGCTTGAGTCCCAGAGAAGAGACAAATACAGGTGACAAATAAGTAAATAAAGGAACTATCCAATTTTGCCATGGTTAATGGTGGACAACAACATCCACTGTCAAATAGCCTTGGCTTATTTCAAATCTCCCTAGATCAGGGATGTCCAACGTGTGGCCAGTGAGCTGGATGCATCATGCGCTGGCCACACCTACCCCCGGTTTAGCAAAGGGGGGGGAGTTGTGCTACAGTCACGTGACGATGCCATGATGATGTGAGTTTGACACCCCTGCCCTTATTGTACACTTATTGTAAGTAGGAAGGTGTTATGCCAAATGGCAACAGCTGCTGAAAGATCACTTTGCTGATCAGTAGGATGGCCAATTTGAAACATTGACTTCAAATATTTATTTCAGTAATTAAAAGTGGGTAGACTTCTGTTTCAAAGTTGATGGATATGCAGTGGGGAGCGAATGGGGAGCTCGTGTGGTGGCTGCGCTCTGTAATTACAGCTCAGAGATGATTTCTCCAAGGACTAAAAATGAAAACCCATCTCGCATCTGGAGAGCTGGCATCCTCCATCAGCCCCATCTTCAGCACACAACTCCTGCCTCACACTTTGTTCAAACGTTGGGACATGTTGCTATTTGGAGCAATGGGTTCTCCAGCTGCTTTATTGTGCCATTCAATGGCCATCACCCTTTGATCCAATCCGAAAGCAGCTGCTTCTGTAACACAGCTGTGATAGAACGCATCACGTCGCCTAACTTGGGCATTCTCCCAGGGAGGTGCTATTTTTAAATGTGCTGTTGATAATATTCCAAGTGAGGTTTGTACTCCTGGGCAGCTGGGATGCATTAGGATTGGGGGGGGGGGGACCAAGCTGTTGGCTAGCGGAGTTCTTCTCCCTTAGGATGAAGTAAAAAATTATATCTAAAAGAAATCATGAAGGCAATCAAGGATTCTTCTTTATGAGCTTTACCTCACCCCAAATCCTAAAACAGATCAGGAAGGCTTGAAGCAATCATGGGTGTTACATGACAGAACAGAACAAAAGAACAGCAGGGAACTAGATTGTTCGATCATATGAAAGTGATAGAAGCAGAATAGAAGTTATGTAACATGTCAGCATAGATTGATAGCCGAGGTAGGCAGATTTCTAATATAAGGAAGTTCAGATTTGCACAGAATGTTTTGTCAGAATTACTGAATATTCTGAAATCCCAGTGGATATTCGTAGGTGTTGTATTTCAGAGTGTGGATAATTTGGGATTTAGGAAAATATGGTGATTATTTTATGTCCTGGAATGGTAGAAAAAAACAGGAAACGCTACTCCAGCCACAGTGAATGCCTTGATATTGCTGGGCTGTAATTGTGACCATCATTCACCATTGGTGTTGTTGGATGTGAAGAATTTGAATTGTGTTTCAACCACATAAAAGGCCTCAGTATTGGGTAAAACTAAAGAATCTACTTTCTATAAGGCTAGAGGATGGAAAATATATGACATTTTGATGAAGTATATTTATAAATCAAACTACTGGATAAGGAGGAACAGACCTTTAGCACTAAGTCTGCAAAACAGTACTACTATCACTGAAAAACATGAAATATATCCTCCAGCCAATTTATCAAAACAGTCTAGACAATCACACGAATTAAATATTTTTGTTGGTTCTACATCACTTCAATATGTGCTCACATATTACACATAATGTAGGCCATGATCTACCTTGAAGACCATCACTATGATTAATATCAAAGGATCATTACTTTATTAATAATCTTCCCCCTGCCTGAAATCCGAGCAATAGATATCAAAAATTAATAGAAGCCATAAGAACCGTGGTGGCGCAGTGGTTAGAAGGCAGTACTGCAGGCTATTTCTGCTGACTGCCAGCTGCCAGCAGTTCGACAGTTCGGCAGTTCAATTCTCACTGATTCAAGGTTGACTTGGCTTTTCATCCTTCTGAGGTGGGTAAAATGAGGACCCAGATTATTGGGGGCAATATGCTGACTCTATAAACTGCTTAGAGAGGGCTTCAATAGCACTTAGTGCTATTGCTTGCTAAAATTATCAAAAACTGGATATCAGAGGTGCTCTAATAGAGCATGGACTGAGCAGAGGATTAGATTAGAAGGCTTTTAAAGTATGGCTCTATGTGTGAAGCCTTCCACATTGCAAACTCTATTCATACTCCAAACACCGAACCTCGTCTTTTAACTGATCTCACAGGGAAATTTGGTTCCTTCCTTTTATTATATTCAAATCACTTCTGCAAGGAAGAAAACACTGGAAGACATCATGGAGATCCTGCATATCAACTCCTTAAATGCCAGATATTTGACTTTCCTTGTCTGCTCACATATTTATGGAAAACCAAAATGGTCTGAATCAACCACCATAACAATATTTGTTAATACAGAAAGTGGAAAATAAGATATATTGGTTACTTTGATTTCAACTATCTTTTCAACAGGGAACTTTGGCTTCGGGTCAATATTTTGGGAGGAAATATTTTTAAGGAGAATTATAATTTTTAAATGTCCACAAAAATGTGATTTGTGAATATTCACATTCTGGGTTGTATGAAAGAAGGCTATGCTTAAGTGACAAGAATGTCAATACATTTTTATCCTGGAATTGTTCCATCTATATAAAACTAAAGGTGTTGCACATTAATAGCTGCTCGGCACCAGTAATGCACTCGCAATCTAAGTGCTTCTCAGAACACTAAAAAAATGGATCAGTTACTTTGCTTTACAAAGTAAAAATCCATTAACTGCATGTTAGTTTCTTCTTGCTTTGTTCAGCTGCGAGTCATTGTTGACTGCTGGCAATTGTCTGTGCTAGGACCTGCAGTTTTTTGGCAACATTTTCAGAAATTATATGACCTTGTCTTTTTCTCTAGAGCTGAGAGAGAATCACTAGCACAAAGTCACCTAGTTGGCTTTATGCTTAAAGCAGGACTTGAACTCATTGTCTCCCTGGTGCCTCAACCATTGCATTAAATTAATACTTGTTCCCACCTTTAATACACTTCAAATAGGCAAGACTTATCATTAGGATGGTGGCTAGGATAGACTCATTTATGGGAGTTCAAATGAGTCTGGAGGGCACCAGATTGGGGGAAATCTAATCTAATCTAATTTCATGTCTTATTTCTGTCAAGAGAACTAGCAATAGCAAAAGGATTTAGACTTATATACCACTTCACAGTGCTTTACAACTCTCTCTAAGTGGTTTACACGCAGCCTATTTCCCCAAACAACCTGGGTCCTCATTTTACTGATCTCAGAAGGATGGAAGGCCAAGTCAACCTTGAGTCAGTGAGAATCGAACTGCCGAACTGCTGGCAGCTGGCAGTCAGCAGAAGTAGCCTGCAGTACTGCATTCTAACCACTGCGTCACCACAGAAATAGTCCAGCATACAGAGGTGAAGGACCTCATTGTGTTTTAAGAAAAGCTCTTGGTCAGTGCAGGATTCCTTTTCATCTTTTTTTAAAGGTAGCACTCCATGTTTTACACACAGTTCCATTATACATACCCAACTGATGAGCCATGATGGCTCAGTGGTTAGAATGCAGTATTAGAATGCAGTATTACTTCTGCTAACTACCAGTTGCCTGCTCTTTGGCAGTTTGATTCTCATTGGCTCAAGGTTGACTCAGCCTTCCGAGATGGGTAAAGGAGCCAGATTGTTGGGGGCAATATGCTGACTGTGTAAACTGCTTAGAGAGGGCTGCTTAGAGAGGGCTGTGAAGTGGTATATAAGTCCTATTAATATTGCTCTCTATTACCATCTCTGTTCTCCTCTATGTACATACCAGAAGTTTTGTTGCTTGTACACTGTAGGGTACAAAATGTTTCTGCTATCTAAAAGATTTCAGAGAATATTTTCCAAATGCAGGCTAAAATTCTCTTGCTGAGAATTTATTTTGGGCAAAGCATTTGCATATCACTGGTCATATATTATAACACCATGTGGATTAGAGATAAACCATGTGCCTAATCAGACTCTCATAAAAGGGAGAGGGAAAACTCTTCTTAGATAGATATAAACAAACAGGGAGGGACTTAGAGACAGTTTCCTGCCATAGATTGATGACCATGAGGCTAGGTAATCCCACAGAGACAGCTGTATACAATATTTACTATCCAACCTCAGCAATTTTCAGAACTACAGCAAGGTCTAGCCTAGACACAAGGGCATGAAGTCGAACCTAGTGTTTTTATCCTTTTTATCTCAGTGACTTTGACAAGTTCAGGTATGAGAGAGATCATATGGAGTTCTTATTGTCATAAGTGGAAAAGAAAATTATTTAGCATCCGTTAGGAATTCCAGGTGGAACTGGGAGAAGCCCTTTCCCTGAGAGGTTAGTTCTCCTGCTGCTCTCTCCATGTCCAAAGTCCCTGATGGGCTGGCTGCTAAAGCACACACTTGAAAATAAATCAGGAAGACTGTAATTATGGGGGAATCTGTCTGGCAAAAACAAAGAATGCTTATCAACAGGAAATACGCATGTGTAAAGCTTGTAGCAATTATGGGTAGTTAGACAACTTGCAGACCTCATCTAAAAGTTAGGGATGGCCTACAGCAAACGAAATGTGTATTAGATAACTCTTGGGGCATTCATTAGCCAAGGCTTAGGAACAGGGATAGCTAGAGACCAATAGAACAAATTGTAGAATTATTACTAAAATGTTGATTAGATGATATTTCTTATTATCCCACTTTGTCCTGCCTTCTCTTTTAGTGAAGATGTGTAAAGCTTTCTTAAACCTTTGTTCTTGGTTCTTGACCTTCTGACCAGGAACCCTTTTCCTTGGAGTACTCCAATAAAAAGCAATCAGAAAACCTGCACCTTGTGTCTGGCGTTCATCATTGGCTTCAGAACCAGGCTCAGACCTGAATTGGGGACAACATTCCTCAAACCATATCCCTGGGCTTGGCTGCTAAATGCTTAGCTTAATCATCATTTCTCTCTATAGCTTATAGAGAACTGTTTTTTTGGATCCCTCACCCCATCCCTCCATATTCAAACAGAGAGCTTCTTTCCAGTACACAGTTAGCACATGTTTCCACATCTGAAAGTCTTCTCCATCTATAGTCAAAGCCTTTTGAATGTTTTACCTTGAACCATATTTCCATATTCATTTTACCACATGAATGCCAGTTAAATAAATGTGTGCTCCGTCCCTGGTATTGTGTGGCCGTAGCAAAATAAACGATAACTTTGAATGTTAACAGTATTGCCTCAGCACTTAAATTTTTTCTTGCTTGCTTGAACAGATGTGTGCCTAACCTGAATTAAAATGCCCCATAATTTAAAAACAATTGAAGAATTGGCAGAACAAAACATGAAAGTTGACTGGCTAACCTACTTGCAAATCAAAAATAAACACAATAATGATACTAAAATATATGACATTGAAACAGAACCACACGAATTGGATAAAATAATTCATAGCTCGGATAGAAAGATGATAGGGAGAATATATAAATTTCTCCTGAAGCATAAAATGGAAGAGGAAATCGTGAAAGAAAAAATGATAAAATGGGCACAGAACTTTGGCTGTAATATTGAATTGAATAAATGGGAAAAAATTTGGGGAACAAACTTAAAAATGACACTATCAGTTGCATACAAGGAAAATCAGTACAAAATGTTTTACAGATGGCACCTGGCACCAACAAAGTTAGCTAAAATCTCAACAAATACAGTACCTCCCCAAAATGCTGAAAATGTGAATCAATACATGGAACATAATAGCACTTATGGTGGACCTGTGAGGAAACTAAAAATTTTGGAAAAGGATCAAAAAGTGGCTAGAGATAATAACAGGATTTAAAATAGAATGGAAACCTGAAGTTTTTTTTATTAGGAATAATGACTGTGAAATATAAAAAAGAAATTCAGTATTTAATATTACATATAATTATGGCGGCAAGGATTGCCTTTGCCCAGAAATGGAAAAACCAATTAATTCCAAGCGAAGATGAAATAATAAGAAAGGTTATGGGCTGTGCTGAAATGGACAAACTAACTAAAGAAATCCAGGGAAAAGAAGAATCAGAATTCTACCAGATATGGGATAAATGGTATAGGTGGATGGAGGAAAGAAACAAGGATCAATGAAGGAAGACAAGAAAGCCCAAAAATAGTAGTTAAGGAGAATTAACACACACACACACACGTATGTATGTATGTATGTATGTATGTATGTATGTATGTATGTATCCAATTGGTTTAAACTTATTAGAGGTAATCAGCCAATATAGCAGACAGAGAAGTAAGACAGAGGGGTAAGAATGGTAAAATGCAAATGAAATATAATAGAAGGGGAAAATATAAGATGAGCGATATCAATTGGCAATTGCTATTAGAAAGAACAGGAAGTTCCTGTACGTATTGTATTGTGTAAATGTGGTGTACGTCTAAGTTTTGTGTGTGTGTATTTTACATGTTTGTAAAAATTTTTTAAAAATAACATAAAAATATGCCCCATAAGAAGTGGACATTGTAATAGGAGAGCCATGTTAATCCATGGCAATGTTTCTTAACCTTAGTAACTTGAAGATGTGTGGACTTGTAATAGAATACTGGACGATCACTGAAATATGAGCCAGCAGTGTGCAACAGCAGCCAAAAAAGCTAATACAATTCTCGATTGTATAAACAGATGCATAGAATCAAAAACACATGTAGTATTAGTACTGCTCTATAAGGCTTTAGTAAGGCCACAACTGAAATACTGCATCCTGAAATTTGATCACCACATTATAAAAAAGTTGTTGAGACTTTGGAAAAAGCGCAAAGAAGGGCAACTAAAATGATTAAAGGAGACTAAAACAGTTGCAGGATTTGGGTTTCACTAGTTTATAGAAAAGAAGGTCTGGGGGGGGGAACATAATAGTAGTATTCCAATATTTGAGAGGCTGCAACGAAGAAGAGGGGGGTCAAGTTATTTTCCAAAGCACCAGAGGGCAGGACAAGAAACAATGGATGAAAACTAATCAAGGAGAGGAGCAACCTGGAATTAAAGAGAAACTTCCTAACAGTGAGGACAATTAACCAGTGAAACAGCTTGCCATCAGAAGTTGTGGGTGTTTCATCACTGGAGGTTTTTAAGAAGAGACTGAACAGTCACTTGTCTGAAGTGGTATAGGGTCTCCTGTTTGAGCAAGGGGTTAGACTAGAAGACCTCTAAGGTCCCTTCCAGCTCTCTTCTGATAGATAGATAGATAGATAGATAGATAGATAGATAGATAGATAGATAGATAGATACATAGAAGAGAGAGAGAGAGAGGGAGAGAGGGAGAGGGAGAGAGAAAGAGAGAGAGAGGGAGGGAGGGAGATTTAGCTCATGTTTCATGATTCATTTGCTCAGAAGGACTTCAAGACCCAGAATTCTTCAGCAATTAAGGATGAGAAACCCTGAAATAAACTTAGAAAACTTAGAAATAAGTGTTATCTTCTTAGGCACTCTTCTCTAATGATATTGTAGGCAGTATCTTACAGAGTAGTTGGGACATGTGGGCTTCTTGTTCATGAGTAACTGTTAACTAGTCAGAAATCTGATGTTCTCTTTCTGCTTCACTCTGATGTCTAGCCCATTCTGTCCAAGCCTTTCACTCACAAAATGTACTCTTCCTCAAGCCAGTTTTCATATATTGGTGAGGCACGGTGTAACCCGAGAATGTCTTGCTTTCATTTTCACGCCTTCCTGGTAACTATCAGCAGCTGTATAAATTGTTTATTTAGTTGGAAGATTTACAGACCTGCCCAACTCATAATCATGGCTCTGCACAGTGAACACCATATAGTTGTTGGATTTGAAGCCAAAGTGAAATGATTTATCTGTAACTATTAATTTAAGCTTCTACCTTGCCTTTCTCTGCACCTTACCATTATCATCTCCTCTCTCTCTCTCTCTGTCCTTATTGTAGTGACAGCACAAGGAGTAATCCCATTTTCAAGATCCTGAAATTTCAATTTTAGTTTTATACCAAATTACTTTGGCTCCACAATCTTTAATAAAGTGTAAGCTTCTGTCTGATATTCCTGTCATCAGTACAAGTACTTTCTTTGCCAGAATTGCCCTTGGTAATTCTGTTACCAAGTTAGCTCTAGGTGACAATATTCTCAAGAGGGTCTAAGCAGATTGAGGTTTTTTTGAATTCATAATCAGAATGCAAGGAACTGCATAGGAAAAAAAATGTGAGATATCTGCATAGAATGGGGGAGAACTGGTTTGGCAGTAATACTTATGAAAAGAATCTGGGTTCAACATGAGCCAACCACATGCTGCCTGTGATAAAAAGGCAAATTCTATCTTGGGGCACTCTAATATGGTCCAGACCATAGGTAGTAACTGGTTCACTTCGTTTTTTCCTGATTAGACTCCACTTGGAGTACTGGGTCCGATTCTGGACCCTGATGTTCAAAAAATTGAAGCAGAGGCGAGCTATCAAGATTGTGAGAAGTCTGAAGATCCAGTTCTTGGATGGATAATTAAGCATCTTGGGTACATTTAGCTTACAAAAAAACAAAAGTAAGGTGTGATATGACACCAGTCTTCAAATATCTGCAGGAGATCACAGAAAAGAGTGCATTCATGAACACTAACTAGCATTTGGAAGAGACAGTGAAAACTCCTTGAACTCACAACACATGGACAGACTCAATCCTAGTTTCAATTGGGTAACTGTGAACATCCTAGAGCAAAATAAATCCAAGTATGGTCTGTAAGCTTGGAATACAGACAAATCAGCCATCAATGGATACTTAGAGATAAATCACATTTACACACCATTTGAAAGAGAAAATAAAAAGCTTAGAAGGAAAGAAAAAGGTCAGAACACTTCCTCCCCAGCAGCCAACATCCAGATAAATAGGGATTTAAAATCAAACCATAAACAACAGCCTAATGAAAGAATTTTCAAAGACAAAACTACACCCCACAACAACACTGGCATGATGAGCAACTATTTATAAACAGGGAGCAAATCCAGAGGTGGGTTCCTACCAGTTTGCACCTATTCGGTAGAACCAGTTCGTCAAATCTACCGAACCGATTAGAAGAGGTTCCACCAGTGGACCCGGAAAGCAGGCCACACTTACAGGAGAGGTTCCAAAAATTTTTGAAACCCACCACTGGTCCTTGGATATGATTATTCTACACTATCATGCTCAAATTTATAAAACTCAGTGCCTCTGTGAAAGGTAAGGATGACTACTGCGTTTGTGGTGCAATTAGAATATTGCGTGTGTTGAAGTTGTTTTAACGCAAATCAAAGATGCCTTTTAAAAAACAAGTTTACATCATATTCTTATGCATGCCAGTGCCGTGTGTGAGGTAATTTAAGGTGGTTCTGACATGTGTCGTCGGCATCTTCATATCCGGTCACATGGGCGGCAAGCCACTCCCATCTGGTCACATGGGCAGCAAGCCACTCCCACAAAGGAGGCCACATCCACAGAGTAGATTCAAACAATTTTTGAAACCCACTACTGAGCAAACCCCAAACTTGTTAACACCAATGATGTTATCTGGTTGGATAATGAAATGTCGGCAAAGCTCAGAGAGTACCAAAGATTCTATAGTTCAGCCCTGAGCTAAATGTGAACTTATTTGACAGTTACATATCAGGCTTTCCTGATACTTACGCTGTTGCTAACTAGCTGTCCCACTGGACCATTTTGCAAAGCAAAGTGCTTCCATCCTCTCATGATACTACACCTGAGGGTTAGCCAGTATAAGAATGAGAAAAGGAAAAAGAAAATGTGCTTCGTGTGACATTGGTTACATCATAATCGAATGGTATCCATGTTGCTGAGAGAGTTTTCAAAGGGGATTCAAACAATTCATGGCGGAGTTGGGAATGGAGCTGCCCACCATGGTTCTTTGGTCGGGAGGACTAGGTGGAAGTCCGTCTTCAGAAGCAGGTCGGGGATATTGCTGCCAAGCTTGCAGAGATATCAGGATGGGGAGGAGAATTCAAGTAGATTTTTGCCTTTAGTTCCTCAAGAGGGTGTAGGAAGTTAGCACCCACCCCTCTCCTAGAAAAATGAAATATCCTGGGAAATATTGAAAAGGCAGAATATTATATTTTCCTGGATAAGAAATGGAGAAACATGTTTTTAGGCAGGAAACAGACTCACTCTTAATAGCCTCCACCTTTGTCGATGGGCCATTAAAAGGCCTGAGCCAGTCTTCTACATAACAAAGATCTCCCCGCTTGAGCTCCAGGGTGATGGGATTAAGGCATGATTAGCCCTTTACCCATCTTTCCACAGGGCACCTGGGAAGAAGCAATGCTCAACCAAACTTGGACTCCAAACACAGCCTACAGAGTTGCCCCTGCATGGCCCCATAGGAATCTGACAACCAATCAGAATACAAGCTCAGGTTCAAAGCCCAGAGAGGGCATAAAACCAGGGACTTTCAGCATCTCTGCCTCTTTTCTTCTTCATCCAACATCTGGAAGCTTCTGATCGCCCTTTTCTGTTCAGGAACTCAAGCCATGTCCACCATTAAACCATCTTTCCAAGCAGCCTCCATGTTTCCAGTGCCTTTCCCCCCACTTGGAACCAAACTCAGATGGACATTTCTTCCGACAATTGAAAAGGATAAACATCAGTGTAGGTTTTATCATTTCTCAGACCTGGTTTCTAATCTTCTTGGACTTGGACTGTATATAGAAGGCATGCTAGGCAACTGAACCACTTCCACAGGACCTGCCTCTGCAGACTTCCGAGGATCCGGTGGCAGGACAAGATGCCAGACACAGAAGTCCTCTCCCTGCCATCAGCTCACATTCTGCTGATGAAAGCCCAGACATGCTAGTAGGCCATGCTGCAAGGATGCCAGATCATCGCATCCCTAAACAACTCCTCTATGGTGGGCTGTCTCAAGGAAAGCGATCACACAGGGGACAAAGACATGCTGAAAGCCTCCTTCGAGTCCCTGGATCAACCAAGATCAACCAACATGGTACGTGTTGATCAGAGGTGGGTTCCTACCAGTTTGCACCTATACCGAACCGGTTAGAAGAGGTTCCACCAGTGCACCTGGAAAACAGGCCACACCTACAGAAGAGGTTCCAAAATTTTTTGAAACCCACCACTGGTCCTTGGATATGATTATTCTACACTGTCATGCTCATATTTATAAAACTCAGTGCCTCTCTGAAAGGTAAGGATGACTACTGCGTTTGTGGTGCAATCAGAACATTGTGTGTGTCGAAGTTGTTTTAACGCAAACCAAAGATGCCTTTTAAAAAACAACTTTACATCATATTCTTATGCATGCCAGTGCTGTGTGTGTGAGGTAATTTAAGGTGGTTCTGACAAGTGTCGTCGGCATCTTCATATCCGGTCACATGGGCGGCAAGCCACTCCCATCCGGTCACATGGGCAGCAAGCCACTCCCACAAAGGAGGCCACACCCACAGAGTAGGTTCGAACAATTTTTGAAACCCACCACTGGCGTTGATCCACCAAGGCCACCAGACATCTGTGGACAGAAGAACAACCAAAGCACAAGAGAAGCGAGCACTCCGCAAAGCCAGAGCTGCAAATGCTGCAACAATGGTGCCCACACCTGTCTGCCCAACATGTGCAAGAACATTCCGTGCCCGTATAGGCCTTACCATCCGCCTGCAAACACACCATGGGCAGCACACAACACGTTAGATGTCAAGGTCCTCTTCGAACACGACAGACGAACATCAGATTCATGGGACTATCTTTTATTCAGGAAGTCAAGGCAGCGTATATAGTGCTCCTTCCCCTCATTTTTCTCCACAACAATCCTGTGAGGTAGATTGAGGGAGAGTGTGTTAGCTTTGTTGAGTACAAATAAATTGTGCAAAGTTATTGTCTGAGTCACGTTCAACTTATGCCCTGGGTTTCTTCACCCTGGTGCCTCTCAGGGCATGTTTGGCTACAATTCTCATAATTATAGTATTTATAGGAGTGGCAATTCAACATTATCTAGAAGGCCCCCGATGGGAAAACGATTGCAGTGAAGCAAAACATAGTACAAAATTCTGAGCTATCAAGTAAGCTTATTCTGAGTTACACTTAAGTTGCAGTCACAGAGCAGAAGAACCTGCGTCAGAAACGGACTAGAGCCATGTCACTGGACTCAGTAGATGTCTTCACGCCTGACAAAGAGGATGGGAGGAGGCTTGATTGCACAGCAAAGTTAAAGACTAGGTCTGAATATGAATATATATTCAGAATGATTCAGTGTGACATTTAAAAATCTCTTAATGTACTAAATTGAGGAGGCAATCAAGAAGTGTGCTGCTAAGGATATGAACACATTTTTTTTGTTAATAAAATGTGAATCAATCAAGGATATTTTTATATATCCATCAGAGGCAATGTCTCTGTTTTTTCTCCCTTTCACTCTCAACGTTTTGTGTACCTACCTAATTGTAAAGTGACTCAGGCACCAGGTTCAGATGGGAGGGTTAGCAATAGCAATAGCAGTTAGACTTATATACCGCTTCATAGGGCTTTCAGCCCTCTCTAAGCGGTTTACAGAGTCAGCATATCGCCCCCACAGTCTGGGTCCTCATTTTACCCACCTCGGAAGGATGGAAGGCTGAGTCAACCTTGAGCCGGTGAGATTTGAACCGCTGAACTGCAGATAACAGTCAGCTGAAGTGGCCTGCAGTACTGCACCCTAACCACTGCGCCACCTCGGCTCTTAAGGGTTCTTAGGTCTACTTTTGGTCACTTGGTTCTCAATTATAGATAGTCCTTGACTAACAACAGTTCGTTTAGCGACCGTTCAATGTTACAAAAATGTGACTTATGACCGTTTTTCACATGACCATGGCAATATCCTAACAATCAGATGATTAATATTTGAACACTTGGCATCTGGCTCTCTAGACTCTAGAAAGAGTGCAGAGAAGAGCAACAAAGATGATTAGGGGCCTGGAGACTAAAACATATGAAGAATGGTTGCAGGAACTAAGTATGTCTAGTTTAATGAAAAGAAGGACTAGGGGAGACATGATAGCAGTGTTCTGATATCTTAGGGGTTGCCACAAAGAAGAGGGAGTCAAACTATTCTCCAAGGCACCAGAGGGTAGAACAAGAAGCAATGGGTGGAAACTAATCAAGGAGAGAAGCAACTTAGAACTGAGGAGAAATTTCCTGACAGTTAGAACAATTAATCAGTGAAACAACTTGCCTCCAGAAGTTGTGAATGCCCCAACACTGGAAGTTTTAAAGAAGAGATTTGAGAACCATTTGTCTGAAGTGGTATAGGTTTTCCTGCCTAAGCAGGGGGTTGGACTAGAAGACCTCCAACGTCCCTTCGAACTCTGCGATTGTATTGTATTATTGAATTATATATGACGGTTGCAGTGTCCAAGAGTCACATCATCCCCTTTTGCAACCTTCTGACAAGTTAAACTCAATGAGGAAGCCAGATTCACTTAACAACAGGGTTACTAATTTATCAGCTGCAATGATTCACTGAATAACTGTGGCAAAAAGATCATAAAATGGGGCAAAATCCATTTAAAAATGTCTCACTTAACAACATAAATTTTGGGCTCAATCGTGGTTTTAAGTCGAGGACTACCTGTATTAAGTTCCTCAGTCTCATCACAGGCTTATTCCTATACAGGTAGTCCTTTAACTGAGACCCACAACTCAGTTGTTATGTGAAGCAGTTGCTAAGTGAAACCGTGATTGTGCTTATGCTCTTACTTCAGCTAAATAAGGCAGGCATTAAACAAGGACGATCTGAATACGCAAAGGAAGTTCTCCATTAGTATCAAGAGAAAGTTACCAAGTGGAAAAATAAGACAGTGAAGCCATATACCTCTGTGCTGTATTTTCTGTGAGAAAAGGACATGGATGCAACCTTTGGTGATTTCCCTATGGCTGAAAACAGGAGATCTTGGTTTGTGGCAAAGAAGGAATTGAGCTTGGGTCCATTCAGATATACATTTGCTGCCAAAGTAAGCATAAAATACAGCCGCCCGAACAGGGACTTGAACCCTGGACCATCAGATTAAAAGTCTGATGCTCTACCAACTGAACTATCCAGGCTCTTGTGCTTTGCTTTCTGACCTAGGAAATTTTGCAATATCGATCTAGAGATCTTAAACACATCAGCATCACCTCTCTCCTTTGGAGCTTTTTATTGCTTACAGAGTTGTGTCTGCACTTTGAACAACTGTTGCTTCCCTCCACTACAAACACCTGGAAAATGTTTACAGGGTTTTTTTTTAAATAAAAATATGGTATGAATCAAGACACTGTGATCTCCAGAGAAACTCATGGGAACTACTCTGGCTTCCAGATGTGTTGGTCAATGAAATGGAAACCCAACATACTAAATAGCCTTAAATTGAAGAAGGATGTTCCAACCATTTCCAGCAATTATCAGCTCTGCCAAAGATGGGGGAGCAGGGGAGAGCTGTTGGCTGCTAACTGACATATGCTAAAACTACTAATGCCACTAAATGCTTATGTCCCAAGCCAACACATGAATTCTCCTCCCACCAGAAACTGCTTGGGGCAATACAAATACTCAGCCAGCCAGTTAATTTTGGTCCTCTATAGCCTTGTATAAATTACTTTCATGTCATCCAGCATACGATTCCTAGGAACTGAAGATGATAATTGGCCAGCTTGCATGGAACAGGAACTGAATACAGTTTGGAACATTGTGAGAAATATTCTCAAATGTTCTGAAGGTTATGAGGCTTGTTAGGCTAGAAAGGAAGTTTGGGCTATTTCCAGGTGTTTGTTTTAATACAGGTAGTCCTCGCTTAACGTCTACACCTTCAAGTACCCTTCAAAATTTCAATAATGCCGAACAAGGGGACTTACCAGTATTCTTTGTAGCTGCACGTCGCAGCAACCCACATGGTCACAGGATTGCAATTTGGATGTTTGGCAGGCAGCTTCCATTTATGAAGTCACAGAGTCCCATGTTTATATAATTGGAGTTTGCAACTTTCCTTGGAAAAGAATGAAATTCTGACTGGGTTTTACCGATTAAACTGGTGGATATTTATAGAAATGGCTTGTTCATATTATAATGAAAAAGCAAAAAATTGTGATTTGATGTAAATGCCTTGTTTTACTGTAACAGAGAGAGAGTTGGCAGTCAATGCTTCTTTTTCTTTTCTTTTTTTTTCCTTTTCTTTCTTCACTTCTCTCCCCTCACCCTGATTTTCTATTTACTTTGTATTTTGTATTTTACAATAATTTATAACCCAATAAAAATGTTAAACACGGAGAAGTTTGCAACTTTCCTGGCTGGCTTTCAACCAGCAAAGTCAATGGGGAAGCCAGCAGCAGGTTGCCTATGGTGATAGCAATAGCAATAGCCGTTAGACTTATATACCGCTTCATAGGGCTTTCAGCCCTCTCTAAGCAGTTTACAGAGTCAGCATATTGCCCCCAACAACAATCTGGGTCCTCATTTTACCCACCTCAGAAGGATGGAAGGCTGAGTCAACCCTGAGCCGGTGAGATTTGAACAGCCGAACTGCAGAACTGCAGTCAGCTGAAGTAGCCTGCAGTGCTGCATTTAACTACTGCGCCACCTCGGCTCTTATCATATGACCAAAGGACAATGCAGCACAATGATGGCTGGGACTACTACAAATTGCTGTTATAAGTCAGTGCAACCATGTGAAGCAGGGGTGAAATTCAGCAGGCTCTGAAATTTTGAGTAGTTTAGAGAACCAGCAAAAACCACCTCTGGCTGGCCCCAGAGCGGGGTGGGAATGGGGATTTCGCAGTATCCTTCCCCTGCCACACCCACCCACAGAACCAGTAGTAAAAAAAATTGAATTTCACCACTGATGGGAAGTTGTGCCTTGTAACTAAGTCGCTAAACGGGACAGTTCCCTGTACCTATTACCAGTGGTGGGTTCCAGCTGGTACGCACTGATACGGGCGTACTGGTGGCCACTGGGAGCAGCGGCCACCATACCGGAATGATGTTTTGGAGGGCCCATCCGCCCGCCCACGTTCCTTACCTGTATTTAAGCCAACTGGGCCATTTGTGCACACATGCGCAGCGCACAGCGTCTGTGTGACCTCTGCCGAGCAGCTGGAGCCTCGCAGGGCGGTGGATGTGCATGTGTGCGCAGTGCACATGCCTGAGGTGAATGCCCAGCCCTGTCGCAGCATACCAGTTGCGACGGGATCCAGAACCCACCACTGCCTATTACCATTGGTAATTGAAGACTGTTTATAATCTTGTTAAAGGTGTGTGTTGGGGGAAGACAATGAGAGAGAGAGGGAGGGAGGGAGGGAGGGAGGGAGAGAGAAGGCTGAGTACGCACTCCATGATCCTGCTTGTTGCAAGTGCCATTAGAGAAGAGAAGCAACAAAAACTACCGCCAACTACAGAAGCTGCTGCCGCTACCAAAGAAATGGGAACAAACAAGAGCCCAGTGCTGGAGCTGTTCATCTGGAAGCAAATGCACAAAGAAAAGGCAGCTGGGCAGCCAGCCGTATGAAAGAGGGAAGAGAAGCTGCAATTATCTGCCGTTCCTTCCTGTCGCTAAGTAGAGGTTGTGACAAGAAATTCAGTCATCCGAGATGGCTGCACAAAAGCCTCGGCTTCTTTGTGGAGGGAGGGGAGCCCAAAGGTCAGGTCCACTCTGCCCAAGATTGGTGTTCTTGCTCTCCTCCCAGCAGAAACTAGGCGTGTTACCCCCTGTCCTAGATTTTGATGGGCAGCTCATCTTTTTGGCTTGTCTGCAACAAACAGAATGATTACAGAAGGCCTTTGTCCACATTATCTCGTTAAGGCTTTAAAAAAAAAAATCACCCCAGTGGGTCACAGTGCATTCCACATGAATGGCAAATTGCAGAGCGGCGGTTCCGTTTACACTTGTGGTGGAATTAAACACGATGCAGGAAACCTCATCAGGGTGAGGGGAAGTGCTGAGAGATGTGAGGGAGTTGAATGAGGCAGTTCCAATAAAAAAGGAGGGGGCAGAGTTCAGGCCTGGTTACCGAATCCTTCCTTCTTGAGCATTTTTCCCATGAGGGGGCATCTTGCTCAGATGCTTTTGTCCTCTCAAAGCATCTTTAGCATTTCCAAGGACCTGGAGCAAAATGGCTGGAGGAGGAATTACTGTATGTATGGGGGAGGGGGGGAACCACTGCATGAAAAGTCATCTGTCATTTTGAAAAAGAGAAACCGTTAGGCAGAGTGAGGCAAAGGGAGTAAGACTGCTTGGTATCAATGTGTTAAAATTGTACAAACCACATGTCTCGCCGTATTTGCTTCACTGTCAGGTGGGAAAGACCAGATCCATACTTGAAGTACTCCAATTAAACTGAACAACAAAGTTGGAAGGAACCCTGAAGGTCATTTAGTCCAACCCCCCCCCCCACCCAAGCAGACCCTACACCATTTAAGACAGATGGCAATCCAGTCTCTTCTTGAAAGCTTCCAGTGAAAAAGCTCCCACAACTTCCGAAGGGAAGCTGTTCCATTGGTTGATCATTCTCACTGCCAGAAAATTTCTCCTTATTTCTGGGTTGAATCTCTCCTTGATCAGTTTCCATCCATTATTCCTTGTTTGGCCTTCAAGTGCTTCAAAAGATAGGTTGATCCCCTTCTCTCTGTGACAGCCCTTCAAATATTGGAACATTGCCTTCATGTCTGATATATTGCTAAATACCCTAGGCACAGGAATCTTCTCAGCTAATGGTTAGCATCTTCTTGGAGTTAAATAAGGGTTTACGTAAGGGGGTAGACTTACTCCACTTATGGCTCAGTGGTGGGTTCCTACCGGTTCAGACCGGTTCGCCTGAACTGGAAGTGGTTTGGTGGTCTGGGTCACTGGAACGGGCAGCAACGCAGGCCTGCCATGCCCCTGAACTGGTTTTCTGGGCAGCGCCATAGGTGCCGCCATCTTTTTTTGCTTCTGCGCATAGCAATTTTTATTGCAATGTGCATGCGTGTACATCACGCATCAAGCGTGTGTGTGGTGCGCCCATGAGCAAACCGGCAGTAGCGACTTCCTGAACCCACCCTTGTTATGGCTATGTAGGGATTCTAGGCAGATCCCTCTTTTAACTCCACCCCCAGGTTCTACTACTCATTCTATATTCTCTCTGGGTACAGTGACCATATCAAGTTGGAAAAAAATAATAAAAGATAAACTTGGAAAAGGGACAAATCTAAAACAGGTTCATAAAGATTTTTTTAAAAAAAATGTTTTTGCTTATAATTTTGTTGTATAACTGAACATTCAAGAGAAAAACCAAAACAATAATTAATTAAACTAAATAAATTTAAAAGAGAGTTTTCTGAAAATAAAAAACTGTTCTTTATAATAACAACTGCATGTCAAAGAATCCTCCTCTGAAAAGATCGGCATTTAGAACAATCATAGCTGTCTCTTTCTCTTTGCTTCCATCTAGTGGTCATAAAGATTTTTGCAGCCAAGACATGCCCTGAAAGGGCTACTGTTCTGATATAATCTTTATTGCTAGACTACTAAAAAATACTTTTCTCTTGATGAAGGGAGCTTTAAGATCTGACTTCACATTCACGCGCTCTACATGGGGCAGCTCTTGAAGAGCATTCGGAGACTTCAGCTCATCCAGAATGCAGCCGCACGAGTGATTGTGGGTGCACCTCGGTACACCCACGTTACACCTATCCTCCGCGAGCTGCACTGGCTACCGATTGGTCTCCGGATACGCTTCAAGGTGCTAGTTGTCACTTATAAAGCCCTTCATGGTATTGGACCTGGGTACTTGAAAGACCGCCTGCTGCCAATTACCTCCCAAAGGCCCATTAGATCCTACAGATTAGGCCTCCTCCGGGTTCCTTCTACTGGCCAATGTCATCTGGCTACTACCCGGGGGAGGGCCTTTTCTGTGGCTGCTCTGGCCCTTTGGAACGAACTCTCCACAGAGATTCGGACCCTCACCTCTCTCCAGGCTTTCCGCAAAGCCGTTAAAACCTGGCTGTGCCGGTAGGCCTGGGGTTGACGAGTTCCCTTCCCCTCTCAAATCGTGTGACTGTTGATTGGCTTTTTAAATTCTCTTTGTACCTTGTTTGTTGTATTTCCTTCTTGTTTACCCCCCACCCCTTGGGTTTGTTAGCTACCCTGAGTCCCTCTGGGAATAGGGCGGCATATAAATACAATAAACCTTAAGCCTTAAACCTTAACATAGTTCACCCAGGGAGCTTAACAGCTTCAGAACCTCAGACTTTGAATTCAGATCTCCATATAAGATATAATTTATATATGATGATTTCCTGCAATTATTGTATAATAATATAATAATTTCTATCATTTCTATCATGGCCACCAAATATAGGTGGTCCTTATTTAGCGACCAGAATTCAAACTAGCAACCTAAATGTTGTTGCTAAGTGAAACTGGACCATGCTTATGATCTGCAAAGGTTGTAAATATGAGGATTGTTCACAAAATGTCAGGCCTCTTAGGTAAATCAGACAGGAAACATGATTAGATGAATTAATTCTACTTTATTGAAAGGTTACATTAAGGTTCGAGAAAACATCAACCTTGAGAAAATTGCTGTGAAACTGTATTAACTATATAACAATATATAATTTAACTGTATATTAACTATATTTATTTAAGGTCTGTTAAATTAAACCAAATGATTTTTTTCTTCTTTCCACATGTTGAATTGTGCCCAACAATTCCCTTTCAAGGGCCAAGGGCTACGCTTTTTTTCTAAATAGATATGTATCTTAGACATAAAAAACCTGCCTTTTGTTTCTGTAATCCTATAAACTGTCAACTGGGATTAAGCTCCACTGAACTCAGTGAAATTTGTTATTGAGAAGATATAGAATGGATTTCACTGAAAATCATTGCACTCTTCCTCAGCTCTTTCTTTTCTTTCTAATTGTGTACAGATAAAAGATACTCAAATCGATTCTTGATATTTCATGGCAGGCATTACTACATCTTTCCCAATTGCTGTGTTTTAAATATGGGGCGTTGATCCTGAAGCCCCTGATTGCATGTGGAGTAGGTAAACTCCAACTCTCAGAAATAAAAATTCAGGCATCCTTGGATGAAATTTTGAAATGCTTCCGACTCAATGCCTAAACATTGAGCCGGTCTACAATCGCAAGAGATAAAATGCTGCATTCTCAAGTATAATTTGGGTCTTCGGTGTCTATCCAAATTCTGTTTTATCATATTGGGAAATTAATCAAAGCATGTGCTTTGACTCGTCCTTCTTTTATTTTCGGCACTTAGCTCTCTTGCTGCTTTGAATGATCAATCTGAATAATGTCTTTTCATTCTGAGCCTGGGTTAGCCTAGTGATGACTCATAGGTAACCTGGCAACTTGTCCTAGAGGCTAGCACGTCTCTTAAAGAAAGAGAAGTAAGTTCCTGAATAATGAAATGACCATGGAACTCTGAAGAGATATGCTTTTAGAAACACGGGAACAACAAACACACTTTAAACTCCGCATTTGAATAGAAATAATTCATTGCATTCAGTGCTTTCATATATCCATTTTTTCTGTACAGTAGAGTACTGGTAGCTATCTACCCACTGTTACCTTGGTGACAAGAGCCTGTAACCTTGATTTTTTTTTTTTTTGCCCAGTTTCTAAGCTATGGTGGCTTCGAAAAGCATTAATGCTTTAGGATTGGAGTAAAAATGGTCTTCTCATATACCCAAGATGACATCAAATGCTCTTTGGAAACCCAAATCCTGGTGGGCATATGTAGATTTTTTTTAAAAAAAATCCTGGTACCTGGATATTAACCCGGAGAATAATTCCCCTTACTTGTGTATACCAAGTGGAACTTCCTCTTCCAGGCAACCTGGTCAAAAGATCCATTTTGCAGCATCTTCTGCATTTTTCTGGAGGCGTGTTCTCCAAATGCCTGCAATCCTGGTCCTAAGGATCACTAAGCCCACAGACCTAAAATACAGCAAGTTTACAATGAATTTGTGAATTTCCAGCTATGGGTTCATCTCTTTCCCTGACATATTTCAAATGAAATATTGTGGCACGAGGTATCATGGTGCTCACTCATGGCTTCCTCCTGCTGCAGTTTAATTTTATTTAGTTTATTCAATTTAGGTGCTGCCTGACTCCAAAACGACTCTGGACAGTACACAATGAAACCAAATAAAAGAGACAATTCAGTATAGAATAATGACATTGTGTCAGAGAAGAAGAACTGGTAGCAAGTCTAACTAACAATACCTTTGTACCCTGAACATTTGACAGGCACTCTAATCGCCTCACTCCAAGGCCTGGGAGAACATCACGGACTTTAAGCTTGAAAATGGGTCAAATCAATCGGGAGCTGTGGAGAGGGGAAAAAAACTTCCAGTGCATCTCTGTGGGAAGGACAGGTGGACAGTCATTCTGAGCGCTGGTAGCAATCGCTTTTGTTCTTCTCCTCCCTGTCCTATAGCACAGTGTGACATGCATTTATTTATCTGCAAGACTTATAAGCTGTTGCAAACAAAGCCATCGTTGAGCAGTCTACCCTATCTTTCTCTGGGCACGTTTCTGCAAACGCACTCAGATACACCATGTAAAGAGAGCATACACCTCCATCAGTGGTGGGATTCCAAACCTTTTCCTACCAGTTCTACAAGAGAGCGCTTCGCACGTACAGAACTCAAAGACCGCCCTCGGTGTCAGCGCTGATGAGTTGAGCTGGTTTTTTTTTTTAGCTCAGCTGAAGTGTGGCAATACGCTCTATCGCGCAAATCAGCTGAGCTAAAAACCAAGGGAATATAGAATAGGGAACGGCGGGGGCAGGAGGGTGGGGCCCAGTGGTAGGATTCAGCCAGTTCGCACCTATTCGGGAGAACCGGTTGGTAACTTTCTAAGTAGTTCAGAGAACCAATTGTTGGAAGAAATCTCCTTTTGTTTTTTCCACTTTACAGGGCTAATCCTGTAAGGAAGGCAGGAAGGAAACATTCTAGTGTTGTTTCTAGCCTAATCTTTATTGACCTGCTTACAGAAACTGCCTCTCCGGTTAACCCTTATTACATTGTAACAGCTAAGGCGAAGCGCCCATCGACCTGAGTGACCTTGAGTTGGCCAAGCCCACCCAGTCACATGACCACCGAGCCCCACCTACCCAGATGGTCATTAGGGCAGAGAACCGGTTGTTAAATTATTTGAATCCCACCACTGGTGGGGCCAACCAGAGGTGGTGTTCGTCGGTTCTCCAAACTACTCAAAATTTCTGCCACCGGTTCGCCTGAATCAGTTCTAACCGGCTGAATGCCACCTCTGACCTCCATGGATGTACACAAGTTACTTTAGTACACAGAAGAAAGGGAGTCGTTTCCTAAGATCAGAGTTTATAAAGAAATTTTTTTGGGGGGGGGAATCTTTTGCATTGTGCACACTTTCTCACTTGTATTAATAACCTGCAGCATTGCCATTCACATACCAATAATTCCTATTGGATTCAATGGCAGTTACTCTCAGATACTATGCACATATAGAATTCCCATCAGAAGATATTGAGACTGCATTGTAAATCTTTTCTGCATGTTTTTAATCATTGCCCAGCCGTTACACTGATGGCTTAGCTAATTCTACTTGGGCAGCTGGCTTTTTCTTTTTATGTATAAAATTTTTGCATTCCTTCAATTGTGTAATCAGTTGAGTATTTCAGTTCACAGAGGAAATGTTGTATGGACACGTGATATCCAATGATCTGCAAGGCACGTTTTCTTATCCATCTGATTAATGGAATCGATGCAAAGGCTCATCCATACAGCTGCATCACTCCACTTCCTCCGTGCAGCCCCTCCCATCCAAGAAATGGGATGAAATCATGTCAGCATGAATTGTACTGCCCCACAGCCAACCCTTCATGTGCATCTAGAGCTGAGCCACACTGTGCTGTGCTGCTGTTCGTACAACACCTCTTGGCAACATTGGAAGACTTTGTTGAGTGATATTCAATGTCACAATTGTGAGTAAAAAAGTATAAGTGCAGAACATGTGCTGGGATGGTAAATGTCATTCCAGCCTCATGTTCAATTTCCCCACTACTATTTAAAAAAATTAAAAGATATAAAAGATATTTGCTGATTTATCAAACTTATGACTACTAGATATAATCACAGTTCATCTTGTTTAAGTGCAACATACAATAATGATGGCAGGGTGTGTGCAGCCCAAAGATTTCTTGGAACCAGAGTTCATTATAAGGGTCATTTTGTTTAATGAAGAAGGGCATTCAGCTGTGGAATCACTTAGGTACATCATATATTTTGTCCAAAATTATTACTTACATGTCAACTGGGTTGATTTGTTGATCACTGTGGGGCAGCAAAGAGCTAATTCTTTTTTCTTGGCTGACACACACACACACACACACACACACACACGTACCTTCATAGTACTTTACAGCCTTCTCTAAGAACTTTACAGAGTCAGCCTATTTCACCCAACAATCTGGGTCTTCATTTTACCCACCTTGGAAGGATGGAAGGCTGAGTCAACCTTGAGCCTGGTGAGAACTGAACTGCTGAACCACTGACGGCTGGCACTCAGCAGGAGTAGCCTGCAGTACTGCACTCTAACCACTGCACCACCACAGCTCTTAGTGGTAGCATTGGTAAGAGTAGTTGTAGAGTTGAAGTTTGGGAAATCAAATTATCCATTCTCCTGCCAAACTTGCCCCATATATAGAGCTAGATGCTACATTTCTAGATACTAGAATTATACAGTTAAGTTAATATTCTTTGATTTTGCATGGCTTTGTTTTCTGTTATTTTCCTGAATCTACCTTTAATGATTTAAGAATTGCTTTTATCCTGGCTTCCCAGTATGTGTGATCTCCTTACCCATTATGCGACCTGATGGAATGAAACAGTACAATTAGAATCCTTTGTTTTAAGCCAAATCACTAAAAGGATGATATTGCTGTTGATACAGACATTCTTATAGCCACGGACCCTGTTCTGAAGATTAACTAAGAATATTGGCCTACATTATAAATATTATTGACTGATAGTGGCATATTCTTGATGAACGCCATTTGGGAGTTTGGTTGGATTCTTTTGCTGGCTTCTGGGCTTAACGTGACACATTCTGAGTTGTTGCAATGAATTTTTCAAAAGAACCTTTTCCTCTTACCAGGCGTCCCAAAGCAAAAATACTATATTTCTATACCCTACTGCTATCCTTAAAGGCTCCATTGTAAGTGTGGGCCAGCGAGCGAGAGACCCCTGAGGAAGGATCATGAAATCAGCCCCAAAGCCTCCTATGGAGCTGTGACTAGAAACAGAGTTAGCCTGAACATTACATCTTATCCAAATTGAGTTAAAGAGCGAGGGGAACAAAAGAGCACAAAAAAAAGCTTACAAATTCCTGCCAGCCCTCCCACATTTCAGAGAAGTTGTGCAGCATATGAAATGACTACATTTGAAAGAGGCTTTTGATTTTCCTCAGCCCCTCCCAAATTAGAGGAGAAAAACTCTCCATAGCTTTGTGTAATAGCTATTAGTTGCACTGAGTTATTTGAAGGCTGTGTGTACATATTGAGGGCTACGTACTGAAACGAATTGTGTGTTTGGGCCTTGAGCTTTAAGCTTTCACTCCACATGCCTGCAGTTCAAACACAAACAAACAAATAAACAAACAAACCCTTAGAAAAGAATATATGTAGATCAGGGTTGAATTGTGGAGCCCTTGCTGTCCTCTGAGCTTATAGATCAGTGTTTCTCAACCTTGGCAACTTGAAGATGTCTGGACTTCAACTCCCAGAATTCCCCACCCAGCGAATGCAATCTTGGGCTGTCTTGACAGAAGTATCAGGTCAAGATCTTGGGAAGGAATGTTCTGCTCTGTGCTGCCCTGGTCAGACAATACCTGGAATACTGTGTCTCATTTTGGACACTATGATGGAAGAAGAACCCCGAGGAACTGGAAGGGGTACAGGCAAAAATAACAAAGATGGCGAGAGAGTGGGTGACAAAATCTTATGAACAACATAGGAAGTCTACAGGGAAAGGTTGAACAGTCATTCGCACCCTATCCCCACCTCTGAATCAGTGGTGGGATTCAAAAATTATTACTACCTGTTCTGTGGGTGTGGTGGACGTGGCATGGCTTGGTGGGTGTGGCTTGGTGGGTGTGGCTTGGTGGGCTACACCCACTGTAAAATCTTCATTCCCTCTCTACTCCAGGGGAAGGTTACTGCAAAATCCCCATTTCCTCCCAATCAGCTGGGACTCAGGAGGCAGAGAATAGATGGGGGCGGGGCCAGTCAGAGGTAATATTTACCAGTTCTCCGAACTACTCAAAATTTCCTCTACCGGTTCTCCAGAACTGGTCAGAACCTGATGAATACCACCTCTGCTCTGAATACATATGAGGTTTTAATCTCTGAATCATGAGATATGGCAAATTTGGTTTTGCACCACCGCAATAAAGTGAATATCACAATAAAGTGAGTCACAATAATTATTTGGTTTCCCAGTGCATATAGTTTACACTATAGTGCAGTTTATTAAGTGTGCAATGGGCAATGTCTAAAAACAATGCACACACAGTATTGTACAACAATATACAGCAGTGAAAAAATACTTTATTGTTTAAAAATGCTAATTATGCAATGGGCAATGTCTAAAAACAATGCACACACAGTATTGTACAACAATATACAGCAGTGAAAAAATACTTTA
Source organism: Thamnophis elegans (assembly GCF_009769535.1). NCBI lineage: Eukaryota > Metazoa > Chordata > Lepidosauria > Squamata > Natricidae > Thamnophis > Thamnophis elegans. The sequence goes on from NC_045542.1 coordinate 100,547,670, forward strand.
TTGTTTAAAAATGCTAATTATCCCCTGAGCCTTCAGCAAGTCGTAATCTTTCTGCTGGTGGAGGGTCTTGTAAAAAAGAAACAGTATCTGCAAAATGCAATAAAGGGAAGCACAGTAAAACAAGGCTTGCTTGTATTCTGGAAAATGAAGATAAATGAACTGTAGTAAATATATTCCTAGCTACAAAACCAAGAACCAAGAGAGTTGAGTATGGGAAAGGGAAAAATTGACGGGATAAATAAAATGGGACCTTGTATTCCAGTGGTGTCAGGTATGGGGAGATATAATGGTGGGAGGCAGGGTGTTCTGACCTAGGCTTCCCCCAAAAGCACAAAGCGGATTCCTGGTCCCGACAAAACCCCTTTTATTAAAAGAATGTGAATTCCTCTCATTCACATTCAGCAAAGGCCTGGTAAACAGTCTTTCAAAGATGAATTTATGACCACAGATCTTATCTAGCTTGGAAAGCTGCCATGTAAATATTTTCCAAATGCAGTATTGTGCAAGGAAAGACTTGGCACAGAATCTCTGAGATTCAAGGACAGATTTTCACACTCCTGAAATGAATAAATGAATGAATGAACAAGTGAATTGTTTCCTGCAAAAGCCCACTCCCCTTTTGATCCTCTTTTATTTCCTATGGGAGGGGCCATTCACTGTCCACCTGTGGCTTTGCTCCCAAGTCGATCCTGATTTCTTAGCTGTTCTTTTCTTCTGGCAGCTCTGTGCCGGAAACAGGCTCTGCCTCACTGCTGTCTAGCTCCCAAGGCAGCTGAGAACTGCCAGATGGCCTTTCCCCCTTCTCTGCCTGATGCAGAGCCCTTGTCCGAGCCTTCCCCAGCCTCCAGGACTAGCCATGTTCCTTCCCAACCTCCTCACTGTTCAACTCTGCTGCCAACTCTGCTTCCAGCTCTGCTGCAGGTCAGGGTGTTTACTAGGAACATAACACCGATGCCATTGAGCTCAACCTCTTTATCTGGTCAGCGGATCAACAGTGGTCCAGGTCTCAGGCTGTTGCTTTTAAATGCCATGACAATCTCAGTGGTGGCTCCTTTTTTATGGAACATCATTCCCCCTCAGGCATGACTTTCCCACACCTTGTTGATTTTCTGAAAAATTCCCAAAGGCCTAATTTTTGACATCAGGCCCAGGGCCACGAATGGAGGTGGAACTGATCAAGCGGTTGATTTAATTGCTGCTGTCATGAGGGGTGTAAAGTCCTCGACCTGCAACCAGCCGAAAGTCCTTGATCTATGACTGACCACAAGTCCTCAACATATGACCTGTCAGCCCGGCAACTACAGGACGGCGCCTATTGGCTGAGACACGCCTGACTGAAGCGGGACTTTTACTTTTTCTCTATTGGTTGCTCTGCTTGACAGCTCAAGTATAGTTGTCAAGCAGAGCGTGGTGATGAAGTTGTTCTACCGTTTGCTTGCTGTTAGTTAAATAAAGAGTTGTTAAACGTTACCTTAGAGTATCTGTCACCTCTCTTGCCCAGTCTTCAATAAGGGGGATAGGTGGGGTTTTATGGGCTTTTAGGTTATGTTATGGGTTGTGGAGCTGCCACCAGACTCCGACAGCGAGGGGCCCTATGAGTCAGCTCTGGAAGATGTGAAGGACCCTGGACAGGATTCCGACTCCGAGCAGGTCGCAGAGAGGCTGGTTGGCTACCAGGAGGTGCCTGCGACCAGTGGGGAGAAGACAAGGGAGTGTGATCCGGACGTCATGCATTGGAGCAGTGGGGAGGAGCCAAGGAAGTTGTTCCTGGATGCCCGGCAACGAAGAGCTAATAGGCATAAGGAACAGTTACACAGTTACAGGAGATAATTGCACTCAGCTGGTGGTAATTAGGCTCCTCTCAAGACTATAAAAGAAATGATTGTCCACACGCCCCTTTGCAGAAGTCAACATATTCACTAAAGTTGGAGAACTTTTGTGGCTAGCTTGGCAGGCTGGATTGCTGCCAAGGTTAGTCTGTGCTGGATTGCTGCCAACGTCTTGTCTGTGCTGGATTGCTGCCAACGTCTTGTCTGTGCTGGATTGCTGCCAAGGTCCTGTCTGTGTGTCACTAAATCCTTGCAGTATCTTTGTCTCGCCGTGCTTTGGTGTAGGACGAGGGGGGTCAGAACAGTTATGTATTTCTAACATAAGATGCCAGAATATAAACTGACAGCAAACAGGACTCCTTACTAGCACTGATGAAGTTACCTAGTTAGGGTAATGAAACGTAGGCAAGAAAACAAACAAGCTCGGAGAGCACCAAGGACCCCTCATGATTTCTAATGTTGTAAGGTACCCAGGGTCATCTGTGTGCTGAGTTGGGCAGCTATATAAATTTGTACAATAAATAAATAAAATCACAACAGCTGATGAAATACCAGTAACATTATTTAACATCTTCCAAGATGTGCATGTGGTTTTTAAACAGGTATGAAAAACACTGCAGTAACCAAGGGAATGGAAAAGATGAATTTCTTTTTTATCAGGAAAGGATAATGCTAAAGTACTGTCTGTCACCTCTAGTTTTCTCACCTGCTACTGAGATTATACTCAAGAGTTTGCAATCCAGAGTTTAACAGTACATTGAATGAGAACTGCCAGATGTACCAACTGGAGTTGGAAGAGGCGGGGGTAGTTGAGATCACATAGCTAACATTTAGTGAAGGAAAAGGAGTTTCAAATAGATGCTTATTTTTGCTTTATTGATTATAAAACTTTTTTGATTGTTTAGGTTACAACCAACTGTGGATAGCCCTTAAAAAAAAAAACAGAAATACCAGGCCACGTCTTCTGTCTATTGTAGACTTTATATGGTGATCAAGCAGGAACAATTTGAGCATCATATGGGGAAACTAAATAGAAAATTTGGAAAAAGAATGTGCCGAGGTGTGTAATAATATTGTGTCACCAGTGGCACTTTGAGCGTCAATGGTGCAGTGATTAGAGTGCCGTACTGCAGGCCACTTCTGCTGACTATTGGCTGCCTGGAAGTTGGCAGTTCAAATCTCACCAGGTTCAAGGTTGACTTATCCTTCCGAGGTGGGTAAAATGAGGGCACAGATTGTTGGGGGCAATAGGCTGACTCTGTAAACAGCTTAGAGAGGGCTGTAAAGCACTGTAAAGAGGGACATAAGTCTAAGTGCTATTGCTATTGCCATTGCTATTTGCAGGGTGTCACCAACATCTGAAAAATGGCATGTAAACAATCTGGATACAAGCCCTACCCGCTTTTGTATTTGTGTGTAAATGGCATGTGCATGTGTGTATACAAAAAGGGAAGGGCTTGCACAGTGGTGGGATTCAAATATTTTAACAACCGGTTCTCTGCCTTAATGACCAGCTGGGTAGGCGTGGCTTGGTGATCATGTGACTGGGTGGGCATGGCCAACTCAACATCACTCAGGTCGATGGGTGCTTTGCCTTAGCTGTTACAATGTAGCAAGGGTTAACCGGAGAGGCAGTTTCTGTAAGCAGGGCAATAAAGATTAGGCTAGAAACAACACTAGAATGTTTCCTTCCTGCCTTCCTTACAGAATTAGCCCTGTAAAGTGGAAAAAAACAAAATAAGATTTCTTTCAACAACCGGTTCTCTGAACTGCTTAGAAAGTTACCAACTGGTTCTCCCGAATAGGTGCGAACTGGCTGAATCTCACCACTGGGCTTGCACATTGGAATCTTTCTCCCCCTCTGCCTATGTCCCAAATGCCTATGACTGCCATTTATTTAATTACAGGTCGTCCTCGACTTACATTTCATTTAGTGACCATTCAAAGTTAAAAGAGCATTAACAATTGTGACTGATTACTGCTTTTCACAGTTACAACCTTTGCAGCATCCCTATGATTATGTGATCAAAATTTTCCCACTTGGCAACTGGTTCGTATTTATGATGGTTGTTGTGTCCCAGGGTCATGTGATCCCCTTTTTGTGACCTTCTGACAAGCATAGTCAGATTCAAGGGAAGTCAGATTCACTTAACAACTGGGTTACTAACTTATCAACCGTATTGATTCATTTAACATCTGTGGCAAGAAAGGTCGTAAAAAGTGGCAAAATTCATGTAACAAGTGTTTCACTTAACAACTGAAATTTTGGGCTCAGTTGTAGTTGTAAATCGAGGATTACCTGTATACGCAGAATATAGCAAGAGGAATACTAGCATAGAAGAAATTAAAATTAAAGCTGCTACGTTGAACATCTGCAACTTCGCATATTTTGTTGATACCACTGTGATGGGAGGAAGCAGGGACTACAAAAACCATTTCCATATGTATGGGCTGGAGGAAAAAAAATCATAATATGTATTTATACTAGAGAAAGGGAGACAGGGAAGAACTATGGAACCAATGAACTAATTCCCCAAGCATATGAAGTCTTGTTTAAGATCTTGCAAAGGAAAATAGAGCCATAGATGCAGAAATGCCGAATGAATAGAGAGGCTTCAGGGAAGGCAGGGGGACGTGAGATTATACAGCTGACATAAGTTGGATAATGGAAAGAGTACAAAAAGAAGCTTTACCTTTATTTCACTGATTACAAAAAGACCTTTGACTACAAGATTATGCCAGAATGTGGAACATTAAGACTAACATGAGTATCAGACCATCTGATCAAAGATGTAAGAAATCTCTGCACAGAACAAGAAGGCTATTGTAAAAAAAATTGAATTTGTAGAAATGGAATGATTCTGAATATAACAGGAAATGAGACATTGATGTGTATTCTTCCCATCAGGCCTCTTTAGCTTCTATAGGAAATATTGCATCAATGGCACCTCTGAGAAAGATAAATGAAAATAGGAGATGGAAGAACTAACAGTTTGAAATACGTAGCTGGTACCACTTTCTTAGCTGAAAGGAAACCCACTGTGAAAAGAAATAGAACATAAAAAGAGTTAATGTTAAATATTAAGGAGACAATGGAACTGTCATCTCAACCAACAGACTTGTGAATTTACAACTAATTGTGAAGAAGTAAGGGTGCTAGATACCTTTCTTGGGCTCAGAAATAGGTATTGTGCTGGAGAAGAAAGGAGGCAATTAAGTTCTAGGAAAGCTTTATGAAGAATAAGAACATTTCAGTGATAATAAACATGGGGATGATACCTTATTTATTTTTCTTTATAAAGTGTATATGCCACTTCAGGCAAATATTCTAAGCATCTTACAACTTAGTGCAATACAACAAACAACCTTAGCAAAATAACAACCAGTAATTATTAAACCAGCAGGCGAAGAGTCAGTATCCAAGGAAACCACAAGAAATACTCTCATAAAATACACTCACACTAACATCCATTGGTTCAGTGGAAGTGTAGCATTTTAAAGCCCCCCCCCCTTGAATGTCAGCAGTGCAAGGAAGGCAGAGTATTTCCCCAGCTTTTCTGGGTTGGTGGCCTGGAGTGGGGGAGAGAGGGGAAAGAGGGAATGGTTTTGTGGGACAAGCAGGCAAGCAACCATTATGCGCCTGAGGGGGGCCACAAGCACCAACACTTGCGTGAGTTGGGCTGCGAGCACTTGCATGTGTGGGGCTGCAAGTTCCTGCAATGCTCACGCGAGTGGGTCCCAGTTGCGAATAGGCTGCGGCCCGGTAGTTTACTTTATTGGTTAACGTTGAGCCATGGATAGCTGAATCTTTTGTGGAGGTGGTATTCAGCAGGTTCTGACCAGTTCTGGAGAACCAGTAGTGGAAATTTTGAGTAGTTCGGAAAACCAGTAAATACCACCTCTGACTGGCCCCGCCCACATCTATTCTTTGCCTCCCAAGTCCCAGCTAATTGGGAGAAAATTCTCCTTATGTATTCTGAGAGTATATGCACCAAAGACAAATTCCTTGTCTGTCCAATCACACTTGGCCAATAAAGAATTCTATTCCAATCTCCCAAGAATTTGTTAAAATGTGTTTAACTGAAGTATGAACTTGATTGCGAGGGCTTTAAACTAAATACTTGAGAGACAAAAAGCCTGAAGTAGATTCCTCAAATTAAACCTTATGTACTACAGAAGGAAGTGGGAGAATGGAGTCATTGAATAATTTAACAGAGTCTATTAAACTATTCAGTGAACACTGACATTAACAGTGGTTCTTAATGTTTGCGGCCCACATTGTCTGTACACTAATGCTCAGGATAAGGACAAAAAAACAAAATGAGTTTATGATTTAATATGTATAGTGGAGAACTGGTTGGATGACCTTCCTGATTGGAATATTCAGAAGGGACAAAATGATAGGAAAGGAAAAGAACATGGTATGTACAAGTACTTACATCTGCTTTGATATCCAAAGTGAATAAATATCATTTTGCTGTAGATAGCATCTAGTTAAAATAATGGAAGAATAAAAACAATATTATTATTGATCTCTAATATCGTGCACCAATCAGCCAAGGAGATGTGGATGAAACTGTTCAAAAGCAAAGTGTACATCTTTTAAATAGTACCGATGCAGTGGTGGGTTTCAAAATTTTTTAGAACCTCTTCTATAGGTGTGGCCTGCTTTGTGGGAGTGGCTTGCTGCCATGTGACTGGGTGGGAGTGGTTTGCCAGCCATGTGACTGGGTAGGCATGGTCAACTTGTAAAATGTGGTGAAACTCACTTAACAACACTCTTGCTTAGCAACCAAAATGTTGGTTCAGAAACTCTGGCATTTGAAGCACGCAAGTTTTAAAGCTGTCAAGTTACAAGACCCTTGCACCCCTAACCCTCTAGAAAAAGAAAACCACAGGGGTGTTCAAACTTTACAGCTTTAAGTCTTGTGGACTTCAACTCCCAGAATTCCTCCTCCAGTCATATTGGCTCAGGAACTCTGGCATTGAAGTGTGCAAGTCTTAACGCTGTTAAGTTACAAGACCCTTGCTCCCCTAACCCTTTAGAAAAAAACCCCAGGGGTGTTCAAACTTGGCAGCTTTAAGACTTGTGGACTTCAACTCCCAGAATTCCTCCTCTCGCTCTTCATCTTGATGATGTGCAGACGGGTGGGAGGAGGGAGCTGGAACCAGTTCTAAATGGCCCTGTAGATTTGTGGAACCTCTTCTATAGAAGAGGTTAGAACTGGCAGGAACCCACCCCTGTACTGATGAGAGGTTTTAATTACCTCCAATGTCTGCTGGGAGACAAATTGTGACAAACAGGATTCTTCCAAGAAATTTCTGTCTTTTTTTGCTGACAACTTTCCTCTTCAGAGGGTAGAATAAGATACAATAGGTTCAGCTATCCATGGTTTAGGATTAACCAATAAAGAAAACTTAAATAAGGAACTAAAAGTAGCAGGAACAGAGGAAGAAAGTGATCGTGTAATGATGGGAGGTCCTGATTTTAAGGAAAACTAAGAGTGGGCGTAATCAAACATACAATGGATTTCAAAAAAGCTGAATCTATTTAACTCAAAATAGTTTAATAAATTAATAATAATGAATACGATTCCACAGCAGGAAAAGTTAATAGGAAGTGGTGCTCAAGACAGATGGGAGTTCCTAAAAAAGATAGAAAAGGTGCACTTGCAAACAATTCAAATTCAAATGAGAAAGAGAAGATAATAACACAAAAAGTTTGGTGAAGATATGAAAGCAAAGCCAGATCCATAGAGTAGGAAGAAAAGGGAACAAGCCAACCAGGAAAAGTAAATGCAGACAAGCTATAACTCTGCAGATAGTATAAAAAAAGGATGAAGTTTAGATTAAACTGAAGTTGACAAAAAGATAACGTTTATTTTAGATGTGATCAAAACACAAGGGAAACAAGCTACTCAGAGTTAGAATACAAGTTGCTGAGTATATGATGATGGCAAAGAAATGGCAACAAAGAAATGGCAATTCCTACTTGACCTCAAGATTCCCTAATTTAGGCAGTTTTATTTTTCCATCAAGCGTTTATAAAACAAGAGCACAAGGACAAAGTTAAGGGTTGAGATGATGGTAAGAAAATATATTTCTTATTTTAAATACTTAACTATCCAAAGAGATAAACTCCATCCTAGCATACTGGAAGAACTGGTGGTCGGGCCAAACTTTAGATGTTTGAAAAATCTGGACAAAGGGTAAAATTCCAGAGGACTGGGGGAAAGCAAATTCATTTACCTTCAAGAAGAAAAGAGAAAACCTAGAGATCTACCAAGCCTAGTAACAATATCTGAGGATTTTTTAGAATGCACTATAAAGATGTCAAGCCATAATGGCATCTTTAAAATAACCCTGCATTTCCTGGACGTGCAGTATGTATTTTCAAGTCTTGCCATCATAGCATTATCACAATTTTTGACTGGATAATATTCTGAGTGAAAGTTGAGGATGCTAGAAGACATGATATATCTTGCTTTTAGAAAAGCATTTGAAAAGTGTTCCACAACATTCTGATTAACAATCCAGTTTCATGAAGCCAGATGGTAGGATAATTAAGTGGATTCACAGCTGTATTCACCGAACGTTCATCAATGGCTCCACATCAAACTGGAGTGAAATATCAAGTGGAATGCCACAAAATGCAGTCCTGAGTCTTGTATAATTTAATATTATTTTTTTTAAAAAATGGATAAAAAGGTAGAAAGGGAAGAACTGTTCCGCAATGCTTCAAAGTCCCGAGTATCGTATACATGAGTGCCCAATTAAAGGGATTAATAGGAGGAAATAATCTGTTAAATGGCAATTGGTATTCTTTTTTTCAATTCCAAATATGCATGGGAAAAAACAGCTTCGCTGATAACAGTTCATATCTATTCAGTGGAGAAAGCAGGGAACATTTGATTATTTGTTTGAAAAGACTTATCTACTGTTTGGGTCAAAGTGATTGTCCTAAATTCAAACACAGTTTGGATCCAACATATTTTGTCCATTAAAGTCAAAATCTTCTAAACCTAGATCCATTAAATTGAGGCTTAATACTAATTAATTCAAGTTACAGGAAGGCAGATTTTGCTTGAATGTTAGAAAAAGCTTCCTAACAGTAAAAACAGTTATCAGTGAAACCAATTACCTAGAAATTGTTAGCTGGTCTCTTTTTCACTTGATGCAGTCAAGTGGAAATTAGACAGCTATTTATTAGGAATACTTTAAATTATTCCACTGGCCAGCAGATTGAACTCAAGGGCCTAAATGGCCCCTTTTAATTCTATCATTTTATACTATGGTGGGACAGTTGTAAGAGGAACAATTTGTGGCCTTTGGAATCCACAGGTTGTCCTTGATTTACTATTCTTCATTCAGTGAGGATTCTAACTTATAAAAGCACTCGAGGGGACATACAATCCCCTCCCAAAGTCCCAACCATTGCGGTGTCCTTGCGATCACATGTCAAAAATTCATGTGCTTGGTAGTGCGCCTTTATGACTGATTCCAGAAGCATTGCAAGTCTCCCTCACTGCAGCTAGGATAAGGTGACCAGATTTTCAGATTGGAAAAGAGGGACGCCCTTGACCGGGGGGGGGGGGGGGGGGGGGGGGCCTTGATTAAAAAAATTTTTTTTTGTCAAAAGGTCACCCCAGGACACTGAAACCAGCATAAATACGAATCTGTTGCCAAACAAAATTTTGATCACGTGACCATGAGGATGCTGCAACGGTCGCTAAGTGTGAAAAATGGTCGCAACGGTCGCTAAGTGTGAAAAATGGTCATCAGTCACTTTTTTCAATGCCATTGTATCTTCCTGATTATTAAAAGTGCAAATTCACTCAGTGTCAATCATGACTCCTGAGTCCATTTCAAAGTATTGTGCATAGAAATTTTAAAAATGGCTTGTTTCAATTTATTTTGGATAGAATCTTTTTTTAAATAGTTTAAGACAATTTAAAAAAGAATCAACACAGAATAACACTATTTTTAAAAATCATATGCACAATAAATAAATATTATTTTAAAATACATTAAAAAAATAAAAGAAAAAACCCAGCTCACTTACCAGCAGGCAGGCAGAGTCAGCAGATCTTCGTAGGGATGGATGGAAGCACACAGGGAGCCTATATATTATATATGCAACTGCAGTAACAATGACAATGATGAAGGATTGGATTGAGTTAAAGAATAAAAGAATTCTGATCTTAGAAGGCCATGACCTGCAGGCAGGCTGGCATAATTTCTTATGGAATGAATGACAAACATAAAACGCACAAATACTTTCAAAATCATTTAATTAGAACTTTACTGCAACAATGGCTCAAAATCAAAAAAATCCACTATGTGAAAACCCCAAATTGGCTATCACCAACAGAAAGAACGACACACCCAAATTTTACAGATTGGAACAAAATTCTAAGATACAGAGATCTAATTGACAGACAGGGAAATTTAAAAACAATTGAAGAATTGGCAGATCAGAATATGAAAGGTGACTGGCTAACCTACCTCCAAATTAAAACTAAATACAATAAAGACACTAAAATATATGGTATTGAAACAGAACCACACAAATTGAATAAAATTATTCAAAGTCTGGACAGAAAGATGATAGGGAAAATATACAAATTCCTCTTGAAGTATCAAATGGAAGAGGAAATTGGAAACTGTAAAAGAACCAATGATAAAATGGGCACAGAACTTTGGCTATAACATTGAACTAGACAAATGGGAAAAATTTTGGGGAATAAATTTAAAAATGACACTATCAATACCATACAAGGAAAACCTTGTTCTTTCAATCCTTCCAATATTTTTTTCCTTCATTCCCTTGTCTGTTTCAATATTAAGTACATTTCTTCCTTTCTTCCTATAATTTTTTCCATTTTCTTCCTTATATTCTTTTCCATTTCAACATTGTCTTCCTTTTTTCCTTCCTTCCTTCCTATACGTCTTTCCATTTTCTTCCTTATATTATCTTTTCTGTTTCAACAGTCTTTGTTTCTTCCTTCCTTCCTTCCTTCCCTTCCTTCCTATACTTCTTCTTTCATTCATTATATTTTCTTTTCCATTTCAATATTAAGTGTAATTCTTTGTTCCTCCTTCCTTCTTTCAATCCTTCCAATACTTTTTCCTTCATTCTCTTTTCCTTCAATATTAAGTGCAATTCCTTCCTTCCTTCCTTCCTTCCTTCCTAAGTTATTTCCATTTTCTTCCTTATTTTCTGTTTCAACATAAACTGCCTTCCTTCCTTCCCTCCCTCCCATCCCTTTCTTTATGTTTTCTTCATGCTTTCTTTTCTTTTTCCTCTGCTCTTTTTAAATCCCCCCCCTTCTTCTCCTCCTCTACATTTAGGTTGGATTAGTTTGTTTATTAGTTAAGTCAAACGTTTTAATAAAAGTTTCATCTTTTAAGATTCGTCCAACACATCCAATTGTAACCTTAACAGAATCCCATTGATTCACGAACGGACTCCACAGAAGGAGGAGAGGTCGGGACAGCAGCGGGGAGCCCCAGAAGCCAGAGGACGTTCTCTGCTGGCGTCCGCCGCTCCCCCGACATCTCTTCCTTCCGCGGCGAATCCCATTGATTCACGAACGGACTCCACGGAAGGAGGAGAGGTCGGGACAGCAGCGGGAGGCCCAGAAGCGAGGGGACGTTCTCTGCTGGCGTCCGCCGCTGCCACGACATCTCTTCCTTCCGCGGCGAATCCCATTGATTCACGAACGGACTCCACGGAAGGAAGAGAGGTTGGGACAGCAGCGGGAGGCCCAGAAGCGAGGGGACGTTCTCTGCTGGCGTCCGCCGCTCCCCCGACATCTCTTCCTTCCGCGGCGAATCCCATTGATTCACGAATGGACTCCACGGAAGGAAGAGAGGTCGGGACAGCAGCGGGAGGCCCAGAAGCGAGGGGACGTTCTCTGCTGGCGTCCGCCGCTGCCACGACATCTCTTCCTTCCGCGGCGAATCCCATTGATTCACGAACGGACTCCACGGAAGGAAGAGAGGTCGGGACAGCAGCGGGAGGCCCAGAAGCGAGGGGACGTTCTCTGCTGGCGTCCGCCGCTCCCCCGACATCTCTTCCTTCCGCGGCGAATCCCATTGATTCACGAATGGACTCCACGGAAGGAAGAGAGGTCGGGACAGCAGCGGGAGGCCCAGAAGCGAGGGGACGTTCTCTGCTGGCGTCCGCCGCTCCCCTGACATCTCTTCCTTCCGCGGCGAATCCCATTGATTCACGAACGGACTCCACGGAAGGAAGAGAGGTCGGGACAGCAGCGGGAGGCCCAGAAGCGAGGGGACGTTCTCTGCTGGCGTCCGCCGCTGCCACGACATCTCTTCCTTCCGCGGCGAATCCCATTGATTCACGAACGGACTCCACGGAAGGAAGAGAGGTCGGGACAGCAGCGGGAGGCCCAGAAGCGAGGGGACGTTCTCTGCTGGCGTCCGCCGCTCCCCCGACATGTCTTCCTTCCGCGGCGAATCCCATTGATTCACGAACGGACTCCACGGAAGGAAGAGAGGTCGGGACAGCAGCGGGAGGCCCAGAAGCGAGGGGACGTTCTCTGCTGACGTCCGCCGCTCCCCCGACATCTCTTCCTTCCGCGGCGAATCCCATTGATTCACGAACGGACTCCACGGAAGGAAGAGAGGTCGGGACAGCAGCAGGAGGCCCAGAAGCGAGGGGACGTTCTCTGCTGACGTCCGCCGCTCCCCCGACATCTCTTCTTTCCGTGGCAAATCCCATTGATTCACGAACGGACTCCACGGAAGGAAGAGAGGTCGGGACAGCAGCGGGAGGCCCAGAAGCGAGGGGACGTTCTCTGCTGGCGTCCGCCGCTCCCCCGACATCTCTTCCTTCCGTGGCGAATCCCATTGATTCACGAACGGACTCCACGGAAGGAGGAGAGGTCGGGACAGCAGCGGGGAGCCCCAGAAGCCAGAGGACGTTCTCTGCTGGCGTCCGCCGCTCCCCCGACATCTCTTCCTTCCGCGGCGAATCCCATTGATTCACGAACGGACTCCACGGAAGGAAGAGAGGTCGGGACAGCACGCACAGAGCGGGAAAGGCAGCACCAAAGCCTGGCCGCGAGCGAGGGAGCGCGCGGCGAGCAGCGACGCCGGGCTGCTTCCTCCTCCTCCTCCGCCGCCGCCTTCACTACCCAGCAGACAAAAGCGAGGGCGGCCGGCGGGGGCTACTTTCGCCGCGGCTGTCAGTCCCGGTGAAGGCCGCGCGTTGCTTAGCCGCCGGACCCGTCCTAGCCCTTCTGGAGAGCGCGGCGCATTTGCGGGAAGGTCGGAAGGAAGCACAGGCTGTGCTGCGCTGGAACGGGCGGCAAAGGAGAGCGAGGGAGCAGCCGCCCGAGAACTTCCACGTGGTTCCAGAGCTTTTGCCGCTGGCACGGGCGGCAAAGCTCTGGATGGAACCACAGGGGCTGGCTGTGAACTCCGCAAAGCCAAAGGGAAGGGGGCTGTCTCCTCCCCCCAGCGCCTCCCGATTCCCTCTCTCTCAATTTTTCTTGGCTTCCAGCTGCTCTCGCCTTCCTCCCTTAACAGTTAGATATCGAGATGTCCCCTGGCCCTGAAGCTCCTGAACCATGTGGAAGTTCTCGGGCGGCTGCTCCCTCTGGGGCAGGAGAGCTGGGAGCAGCCGCCCGAGAACTTCCACGTGGTTCCAGAGGTTTTGCCGCCCATTCCAGCGCAGCACAGGGGCTGGCTGCGAACTCCGCAAGGGGGCTGTCTCCTTCCCCCAGCCCAGCGCCTCCCGATTCCCACGGTACCAAATTAGACAATACAAAACATGATTTACTCACCACCAGTGAGTAAGCGCAGCTGCCCAAAACAAAGACGAAATAAAATGGAGACTCGCGCATGCGTCCTCAGCTAAGGAGTCCAGCCAATCAGTGAGCTGGTTGGCCAGCTCACTGATTGGCTGAAGTCCAGCCAATCAAATCAGTGAGCGGCAGGCTGGGCTGGCTTAAATTTGTAGGTGGTGGCATAGAACAGAACGATGAGCCAGCCCAGCAGCTGATGGGCGGGAGCTGCGAGCGCCAAAAAAAGCGTGCCTTTTAAAAAAGCGGGCGGGACGCGGGAAAATGCATCAAAAAGCGGGGGTGTCCCGCCAAAAGCGGGACGTCTGGTCACCTTAAGCTAGGAGGACTCATCTATCTCGGCCCACTGGCCTGTGGAAATCTGCCAAGGGCTCAGAGATCTCAACTGGTAGGCCCAGGGCGTGGAGTTCTCCCACCTTAACACTCTCTTGCAAGGTTTGAGCCTTCTTCCCACCCAACCATGTGGGTCCGCTTACCTTCCCTTTCTGTGGAGCTGCTGACAAGCACGCCCAGTTGATGTGAGGTGTAGCTACTCCAGAAAGCTAGACAACACAATGTTTCCAGTGATGGAAAGAGCCTCAGAACATCCATGTTGCTGATGTTCATCTTGCAATGTTTTAAGACTCTTTCTACCTTCAGAAATATCTCAACCAAAGACTTCCAGCAGTGGGGAATAGAGAGGAAGACCTGTGTGCCAATGGGTGCTGGTTCTCCTCGGGCCTCCCCAGCCCCATAAAGCATTCATGAATGGTCATTTAATGACCACAATGCGGGGATCTGGAGTTGCAGTCACTGAATGAGACAATCATGGGGGTGCCTCACTTAATGATTGCAATGACATCTTACCCAAATTGTTGGCTGAATAATTATACTATACTTATAGAGCACTGTAAGAGATTAGGAAACTGTATGGGAAGTACCAGAAAAGGTCAGGGAGGTTTGTGGGAATATGCAAGAGATGCCACTTTGGTGAGCGTGGTGCCAGTAGGGAAAGGCACAGGTTGGGGGTCTGTAGTGAATTTTTCTGTCTATATTTTTTGGAGGGATGGTTAATATTTTTTAGGGGTTTTTTCATTGTACAATCTTGATCTTTGTTTTCTTTTGAAAACAAAGTGATGGAGGATTGTACTTCCCTATTTTAAAATACTAAAAAAAAATATGGTATTTCATTATATATCAGAAGGCTGAGAGCATTATTATTTTTTAGGAAAAAAAACCAGCAATAACATTTAGAGTTCAAGACCTGAGCTACATGAGCTTTGTGATCTATATAATAAAACATTCTTCAAGTAAACAAATATGATGCAGAGAACAAGTGTTTTGGGGATTTATCTCTCTAGTCTCCCTAGGTGCTGCTTTAAATGTCTTTGTTACTTCATCTAAAATATATATATTACTTAGTTCAGCACTACAGCCAAGGAGCTCATTTATGTTTCAAAAGCAAAGCAAACAAATATTGTGCCAAAATAAATGTGAGCACTTGCAGCACATTTGGGAATGTCCAGGTGAACGTTAAATTGGCCTATGAATAAATAAAGCAGTTAATTTGGCTCCAACTAAAACTAATTTGATTTGGCCACATTAATAGACTGATGATAACAGCCACCCTTTTCAAATCATGCACCATTTACTCCAAAGTTTTTTTTTTAAGGGCAGGATGCATCGGGGCTGAGATGGTTGCCATGGAGGTTATGAAAATCTGAACCCCCTTTGACCTTATATCCATGGAAATGGAAGAATCACAGCACTAAAAGCTATGGAGATTTCAATACCAGCCCTGAGTGCAGTCCAGAAGTTTAGAAAGGACATTGCTGGGAGCGGGGAGTAGATGGGCACCCACATTCACTTTGTTTCTACAATCCATTTATTTCTTACCTCTAAGCCCCAACCAACCCGAGAATAATCATGGTTTAATTGTCCCAAAAGATCACGGTACCACCATCATCCTGCCTTGTTGAGCTGCTGAAGGACTTGCAACTTACTTTCCACTCATTGCCGCATCAGATTTTAGCAGCGCATGTTCAGTAATGCAAGTCTTCCAGTTGGATGAGTCAGCTTCTGTACAGATTTATCAACAGCAACCCAAGCTCAAGGTGCCCAGGAATCTACCTATCTGGGCCCAGGGATGAGGCCACGGACCTTTTCTTCTAACTGCCCCCCCATGCTCCCCCCCATGACTGTAAGCAATACAACATGCATGCCCTGGCTTTATCATCCTCAACTGAATTACCTCAACTGGGCGCTGGAGGAGCTGCCCTGTGCGCCTCTCTTGGGGAACAGAGTCTGCATGAGGGGCAGAGCCACCTTTTCCTGTGGGCAAGGAGGTGATGGATTGAAGATAGAGGATGCTGGCCAAGAGTTGGCAACACCTTTTCTAACAGCCAGAAAGGAAGTTATGGAAAGGATGAGTGAAAAGGAAAGGCCTAAAGAAAAGGAGTTAAAGGAGGAGCTGGGGAAATACTGTAGTTCTCAATATGCAGATATCAGCATTTTCTTGCACAATGATGATCCCCAAGAAAAAGGAGCATGTCCGGGTAAGGAAAAATATTCAGAGATTAATTAGGATGTGACTGTTATACAAACCATCCCCCTACATTCCAGAAAAACATTCCCAAAACAGAGGATCCCTACCAATGCCTGGAATTTGGAGAAAACGTCAGTCAGAAAAAGCACCTGAATTCACATCAGAGTGTCCATGAAGAAAGGAAGCAGCATCAATGCATCATCTGCAGAAAGAGCTTCAGAAGCAGTCCAACTCTTACTTCCCACCAAAGCATCCAGAGAGAGGGTAGAATGAGGTTTACTCGGAGCAAGGAACCAAATTCCAGGGGGGAAAAGCCCGACTGGGAATAATTCATGTAAATGCTTGGAATGTGGGAAGAGCTTCCGCTCTGCAACTCACCTCACTTTCCACAACAGGATCCATACAGGGGGAAAGCCATATGATTGCACGGTGTGTGGAAAGAGCTTCACTCAAAATGGCAATTTCAATTTACATAAGAGAGTCCACACCAGAGAGCAGCCGTATAAATGCACAGAGTATGGAATGACCTCAATCCCCACTCCCCAGCATTTTATCGTTCAGCATCCTCAACACCCCATGTACACCACCACATCTGGAGACTGTAGCCTGCAAGAACAGACCTTCTGACAGTCCTCACCAGTCATGCTCTTCCCATCCACCAACATCCTGCTACTTCCTGGGGAGAAGCCACCATTTCTGAGAGAGTTGCCTTCTCTGTGACAGCTTCACCACCTCTTCCTACTCTTCCTGGGATCAAATCTGTCAGTGTTTCAGATAGACTTCTCCTCCGGCGACATCAGGCAGCTCTTGTTCCTGCCAGTTTTCTCCTCTTAAAATTTCCCTCTGCATCCATTTGCCTACAGACACCATTCCAAACCTCCCTTCCCTGTCTAAGCCAATCTCACTTCACATTTTTCTTTTCTTTTATCCATGAGAATAAACCCTATAGCAATAGCAATAGCAGTTAGACTTATATACCGCTTCATAGGGCTTTCAGTCCTCTCTAAGCGGTTTACAGAGTCAGCATATCGCCCCCACAGTCTGGGTCCTCATTTCACCCACCTCGGAAGGATGGAAGGCTGAGTCAACCTTGAGCCGGTGAGATTAGAACCGCTGAACTGCAGATAACAGTCAGCTGAAGTGGCCTGCAGTACTGCACCCTAACCACTGCACCACCTCGGCTCCCTGGAACCCTACTCTTCCAAGGGGAGGGAGATTTGCATGGAGGGAGAACTCCTTTCGTCCCTGTGACTGTCTCACATTCACTTTAACTACCTTTCCTGTCTAGTAGTTATTTCCCCTTCCCCTCCCTCCAATTCATAGTTATTTTCCTCTTCTGACTTTTTGACAGGACCGTCATCTAACAACAATCCTTCTGCCGCCATCTTCCAACTCTGAACTCCATGGGTTTTTTTTTCAAGGTTAGTACAGACTTGCTCTTCTTCAAGGCTGCTTCCCGTGGGATATTTTTTCCAGCTCCTCCATCATCTCTGACAGTTAACAGAAGACTTATCAACAGTGGTGAACAACATGCCACATTGAAACCGTGTTATGCCCTAATACAATGTGTAAGACACATTTGAAAGGAGGTTGACATGATGTTCCTGGAAGAATTCTTCAATGTTATAAAATTGGAGCAATGGGGTTTATCATAACAGTAAGGGTATTAAGCAGCATACTACAGCTTGTTTTCAAGTCAATGCAATGTGTGAACCTACCCATTAGTTGTGCTATACGTAAAGAAGGCGGTTGTGGTTTATTTAACAAATCGTGACTAAAATATTGTTAATATTAGGTGATAGTGACTCTAAAGAAATTATTGCATAAAACAGCCTGATAGGAATTCATAACAGTAAATTTATTTTTCTTTATATACAGATGCAGCCACAGGCTGCCACATTAAATTACTTCACAGTAAAAACATATTCCCACACTCAAACCACCAAGTATTCTGAAAGCAACTCTTTCCTAAAGCTGTAGGGAACCTGCCCTACCTTTTGAATTTATTTCCACCTTTTCTGAGCACAGGATTCAGGTCACAGAAGTCCTTGGATTACAGCTTTTATGAACTCACAGGATGTGCAAAAACATATCCAGAAGTTCCAAAGCCTGACAGTCAAAGTGTCCTGCTTATACCCAGCAATGTGCCTCCAGACCTGTGTGAGGTATCACTTAACACTCAGAGGCATCCTCTTCCTCACTCAGTCCACTAGAATCAAATGCTTCTTCCTGACTGATTATAGGGGGAAAGGGATGGCCATGATCAAGGTTGACGTAAGTGACATTGAGGTTAATGTAATGGTCTCCCTTTAGACAGCCTAAAATATGCTCCACTTCTTTGATCAGGCTGGAAAAAGTTGGCCGCTCCTCAGGATTTGGTGTCCAGCAGTTAAGCATTATGGTATACCTGTCCAAAATAAACAGAGTGAATTAGAGCTATGAAAACACCAACCTTGGCCTTTGTATCTCAGGATGCCATAGTCATGTACACAAGGGGTCTATATCACTGACATTCTCATAGTAACTAAAGGCAGAGGCTCCCTTCAGTTCTGCACTGTAGTCTTATCTCTTGACTTTTTATTCCTGCAGGATTCTAGTTGGAGACTTTATATAACACTGTTCTAACACAGAAATAGCATAATTATGTTATGCTGGATTAAGAACCAAATGGGAATTGTTAGCGTTGGAAAATGTAGAAAATGGATCCAACAGAGTGTAATGAGGAGTGCAAAAGGGGAAGGATATGCTAAGATCCAGATGATCATGAGAATTCCACGGAATACTTCTCTTAAATAGCCCCTTAAGATATGACCACATTTAAGAGATACAGCATAGATACTTCAGTGGGTTAATAGTTTGGGGAAAGCTGCTGTAAGAACACAAGTTTCACAGAACTAAGAACAAAAAACTAATTAACATTCCCATTGTGCTTTTTTAAAAAGTTAATTAATTGCAGTACTTAATTGAAATTTACAAATTAGTTTATCAATTAAAGTTCAGGAATCCGAAGACCTTTTCTGGTACTTCCCATAGCGTTTCATCTCTTTTACAGTTTTCTCCTTGGCTAAGCTAGCAGAAGGGTCCAATTGAATACTCACAGAGAATCCGGGCAGTATTCAGGCTGGGGCAACCTTCTTCCTTGCAACAGGTAGCAGGTAATATCATAGGGATCCACCTCAGGATATGGAGAGGCCCCTCGTGTCATTAGTTCCCACATGAGGACCCCAAAGGACCACTGGTAAGACAACAGAACAGGGGAAGTACAGATGTCAATATGAATGGGACACAGAGAAAACGCAAACCATCACGAGGGTAGGCAAAATCTCCAGCTAGACCGTCCTTTCTCTGCAAATTGCAAAGGGAAAAGGACTCTGTTGCATATGCATGTTTTTCTGAGACTAGCATAAATTGGAGTCCAGGTAGATCCTCACACTAAGTAATGCGTGCTAGGAAAGTTATACATTCTTAGCAGGAGCTTTCATAATGGCCTATTTTGCATATCCCTCACATAAAACTGTGGCTGTGTTGCCACAACACATTAACAAATCAAGGTATAGCCATTCAATCCAATTCTGTGGGTTGAACAACACTACAAACCAAAATCTATTTATAACAACTGGGTTCAGCAAAACACTAACAAGGAGTTGGCTAATTTGTGGTTCACCGTTTCCTGTGAGTGCAGACCATGTAGCCAGGACAACAACAACCGGGGGGCAATGTTTTAGCAGCCTGGGCATCAGATGCCCTTGCTTGCACTTACTACATCTGACTTGGTGGTAAATTTTTGAGTTTTCAAGCTCTCAAGGGCCATCCATTTGACAGGCAGCTTTGCCCTGCGGTGTTGCCGGATGCTGTAATATTCCTTGTCAAAGATATCTCTGGCCAGCCCAAAGTCTGCCACTTTCACTGTATAGGTCTCATCAAGCCTGGATAAAAAAAGGAGAATGGGATTAGGAGCAATGCAGCATGTGAACTCATCTTATTTGGCATCATGAAGGAATTCCAGAAACACCCTGGCTTAGTTTATGGCAAAAACTTAGTCCGTCTAATAGAGATTATTTCTTAGGCATAGCATGTCACATGAACATGGCAATTGTATCTCCTACCCCCGACTTAGGCGTTACCCTGTTACATGCAGTCAGACAATGGCTGTTTGCACAATTTATTTGATCACATCTGTTAAAACTCTAGCATGTATGCATCAAGCTAAACTTGGCTCATTTTAACTTCAGCTTGTGCTTTGTAGCTTAACAAACTGTGTGGATCCAACCCATTTGGTTATCTTATCGATCAATATCTTGTTTAAATCATAAAACAGGAGCTTTTGAAGGACTCATTTAATCCTTCAAGTCCAGTTGCCTGACTAGTGCTAGTGGGTCATTGGTTCCATTGTCAAACTGCAGGAAGTTTTTCCTAATCTGCCTTCTTGTCACCTCGATCCATTGTTGGGCACATTGATCCATACGGGTATAAGAAAATTGGCCTTGACCTTTTACTGAGTATGCTTCCTCAGATACTGGGAAATTACTAGCATACTTGAAGAGCATTCGGAGACTTCAGCTTGTCCAGAATGCAGCCGCGCGAGCGATTGTGGGTGCACCTCGGTACACCCACGTTACACCTATCCTCCGCGAGCTGCACTGGCTGCCTATTGGTCTTCGGATACGCTTCAAGGTGCTAGTCATCACTTATAAAGCCCTTCATGGTATTGGACCTGGGTACTTGAGAGACCGCCTGCTGCCAATTACCTCCAACAGACCGATTAGATCCCACAGATTAGGCCTCCTCCGAATTCCATCCAATTCCATCCACTGGCCAATGCTGATTGGCTACCACGCGGAGGAGGGCCTTCTCTGTGGCTGCTCCGGCCCTCTGGAACGAGCTCCCCATGGAGATTCGGACCCTCACCACCCTCCAGGCTTTCCGCAAAGCCTTAAAAACCTGGCTGTTCCGACAGGCCTGGGGCTGATGAGTTCCTGTCCCCGCTCGAATGGTGTAGCTGTTGATTGTTTTTAAAATTGTGGTGTTGTGTTGTCTGTTGTCTTTCTTTTTTTCTGTTTGTTTCCCGCCCCCCTGACTTGGTTTGTGAGCCGCCCTGAGTCCCTCTGGGAATAGGGCGGCATATTAATACAATAAAAGCGAAAAGCGAAAATCGAAATACCATCCTCTCCCCTTCCCATCACCACCCTCTGACTAAACATTCCCAGCTTCTTCAAACTCTCTTCAGATAATTTACTTTCTATTTACCAGAAAAAAATAAGTCAGAAGATTGAGCATCTTGCATAAATGGTATAAAGTTCTGAGGGAAAAATAAATTGACCCAAAGGAGGAATCGAAATGAACTAGTTTGAAAAGTATTTCTGATAGGCTTTTCCCATAGCTAGTCATATGGGGAGATATATTTTCACACAGGTGCCTGCCCACAGCACAAACAAGCCTCAGCAACCTCTCTGGCTTGTCCTTGCCAGATTCCCCACATTTTATTATTCTGTGTAGATACACCCATGTTTGTACTTACATGCAGTTTCTGGCCGCAAGATCTCTGTGCACAAACTTCTTCTGGGCCAGATACTCCATCCCCTGAGCCACTTGTAGCCCAAAACCTATTAAATCCTTCACAGTGGGGTTCTGATGGAAAACAAACAAACAAACAAAACTGTCTGACACCAAGGAAACCCACGAGGAGTTTTCCATCTGGCTTTGAAGTTTATGCACCTCAAGAGAGCAGAGCTGCTTGCTTGCGGTTCCCACAAGATAACCCAGCTGAAGTTAATTTCAAGGCTGCTTCAGATATTGGACAAATTTTCTAAGAAATTTGGCTGAGAAACTGAGTGTATCCCATTCACATATGATAGATGACAAAGAACCCACGCCTATAAATATAAACAGCAGAATTGGGGCCAGGGGAATCTTCTCTACTCTGTGCACACATGGCAAAGCAGACACTAGCTCACTGCTTGGCAAGATAGGAATAGGATGCGCATAATATAACACTCGGAATTGAAATGGAAGAGCCTTCTGAATTTTTCTTCCATAGCTTACAACCTTCTCTTTCACAGTGTGCCTGCATGGCCCCCTAGTGGTCAGAAGCATTCACTGTCTTGCCCTTACTCAAAGGAACATGTACCCACACTTAACCTACTGCTCCTTTTCCATGAATAATGCTTTCATGTGATCCTGGATTTGAATATAATAGCTGCAAGGAAAACCTTGGGAGGATAAATATTGTTGTTATCAGCTAAATTTGTTTTTTAATATTGAACTCCTCTGCAAAGGGTGGCTGATATGTTTAAGCTCAAAAGCCACCTGCAAGGCAAAACATCCATTTTTATGAAGCAAGGGGGAGGCATTTTTGAGCTGATCAGCAGTACATCACAAGTGGAAACTGACAACTGCCTAATATTTCACAGAATGTTTACAACAAGAATGAAATAAGGAACAGAAGAGATGAGTTGGAAATTATTCCAAGACCCAAATGCAATAAAAATATGAGGTGAAGCTTATACGGACAGTTCCTCAAAATAATGTGGTGAGAAAATGTTTATAAGATAACAACCACAGTGGCAATAGATTGGAGGCGGAAGAGAAGCCTGCCAATAGTAAGAATGCTACCTTTGATTGTTTCTCCAGGGTGGGAAAATAGACTATAAGATGCTAGCATATTCCAGCCAATTGTCTGTGCCAATTAGATTGAGGAAGCTCCATCAGACATCAGCTCATGTTCCTCCTGTTCTATCTTTCTCAGGGTCAGCAGAAAGACCCAAAGCAAAGCAAGCTCTCTTCTGAAAACCCAAAGTTCCCATCTCATTTCATCAACAGAAAGTACTGCTGATAAGAAGATTAATTTCTTGTAGGTGTCTTTCTGAAACCTAACCTAAAAGATTTACCTTACAAAGACTACAATGCAGTGGTGGGATTCAGCCAGTTCGCACCTATTCGGGAGAACTGGTTGGTAACTTTCTAAGTAGCTCAGAGAACCGATTGTTGGAAGAAATCTCCTTTTGTTTTTTCCCACTTTACAGAGCTAATCCTGTAAGGAAGGGAGTGATGAAACATTCTAGTGTTGTTTCTAGCCTGATCTTTATTGCCCTGCTTACAGAAACTGCCTCTCCGGTTAACCCTTATTACATTGTAACAGCTAAGGCGAAATGTCCATCGATCTGAGTGACCTTGAGTTGGCCACGCTCACCCACTCACATGACCACCGAGCCCCACCTACCCAGATGGTCATTAGGGCAGAGAACCGGTTGTTAAATTATTTGAATCCCACCACTGCTACAATGCTACAGGATAGATTTAAGGACTTCTATCTGCTGCATCCAAAAGCCAGTCCCACTCTCTGTACCAATATGGTGAGGTTTAACAGGGAGGAGATGCAAAGCCTGTACTGATTCACCAGAAGGCTGTGTCAACTGTGTACAAGCACATGGATGAGGATGTCACAAACAAAACAAAAAACACACCACAACTGAAAGAGAAAAGAAAAGGCTGAATGCATCGTCTCTGGGTAAGCTCTCCCTTAAAAACAATTTCAATTTGCAAAGAAGAGATAAGTAACTCCAAACCAAGGGGCGATTCAGAAACAGAAAAGTGACTTGCATTGAGTGTCACTCAAAAAAGGACACCAAGATCTGGCACCACGTACCCTCTCCTCCGAACGGATAAAATGTCGGAGATCTCCATGCTTCATGAAAGGGAGAACCACCAAGGGAAGACCTTCCTTAGGCAAGGTGATCCCAATGAGAGAAAGGACATGGAGGTGATGGAAGCTCTTCATCAGAATCCCTTCCTTCAGGAATTCTTCTACTTCCTCCAAATCATTAATTCCTAAGAGGAAAAAATGAAAAGATAGGATCAATATTCTCAGTGGCAACACCCCACCCCTCCAAGATTTAAGAAATTGTGAAACTGTGAGCAAAAGTTTCTGAGAAGTGAGCTTGTAAACATATAAGCTGGAGCAAACGATCCTAGGAAAAAACAGCGTATCGAGAGCCTTTTCGAACTTCCATCAAGCAGAGGAAGTCTGCCAATGGGAATAAGGATGGAAGATATTGCCAGAGTAAAAAACAAGCATACGTTACAATACTGGACTGGGTTGGCTCGTAGGCATCTCTACTTTTTATGTTTGAAAGGACTAACAAAGGAGGAATGGCTCCACAGATTGCCTTGTGTTGATTTAAGGCTTAATTCAGATTATTAGAAACAGAGTATTCTTACTTCCCTTGGCCAACTCTCAGTTTAGAATTAATTCCTTCTCTCCTTATGAGCTTCTCCAGAGATACTTTAATGGTGTTGTCTTACAAACACAAAGCTGTGAGCTGAAGTATTTGTTTGTCTGTTTATTTATTTAATCCTGCTGTTATTATTTTAAAGTTGAGTGAATTGGTACTTCCCCACTCCCCACTCCTATTCCTCTTACTGTATTCAAAAACATTGATTGATAGGGCATTGCAAACTGGCAGCAAAACTCTGTTGCAGAAAATACCATTAAAATGACTGATTAAGTAGTTTTAAAATTAAGAGCCACTTGCCACGACCTAGTTAATGTGCTATTTACCTGCCCATATGCCAGAACAAAATGTGTTTCTCCTATTGTCAATTTCTCTATAAATTCTCTTCTGACTTACAATCAAACAGTGGATTCTTTGATTTGGGCATGCATGACATGTTAAGCAACATTGATTACACCCTCTGGCTCGGTTATCCTCCCTCCACTGACAAGACATCACAAGACTGCTGGGCTTATTGATGCCTTGATGGATAACTGGACTCATGGGGTTAAGTTTCTGTCAAAACCTACCATCTCCTCAAAACATACCGAGCAGACAAAAAACAGGCAAACCTCGTTATTTTAAATGTACCCCTTCCTGGAACTGAGGATCAGGTACCTGGTGTTAGTTAATAGTTAAACCTATTAGACTGACTTGGACAAAAGAAGCCACCAGAGCAGACAAGATGCTAAGCTTTTCTATTAGCTGCTGCTTCAGAAGTGTGCTGGCAGCTGTGCCATGTTTCCGCCTCCGGAAGAAAAAGAACGGAGGAAAAGGAAAACTCTGTTGGGAAGAAATGGGCACTTAGCAGCTGAAAATGACAATAAACTTGGCTTATCCTGCCCATTTTTGGGTCAGTTGACTTGCACTGCAGCTACAAGTGTGACAGGCCCTGAAACTGCCATTGATTTTTACTGGGTGGAGGCAAGAATACTGATTTAACACTGGCATATTTAAGCAGGACTTAAGGCTACCTCAGATATGAACCGAGGAAGCGGTGAAGACAACCCCAGGGGGACCTGACAGAATATTCTTAATGCCAGGAGCTGTTTACATTAGTGACAAGATGAAATGGGAAAGGCCCGATGCCCCGTCTTCTCATGCTATGTTACAGAACAAACTTAAGAAGAATGCACAGAACCTCAATACTCCCCAGCCCCACTTTGCCCCCTTAAAAGTTATCTCAGAATTTATCTGGTAATAAAAATGCCGGTCTTTGCCTTTGAAACAGAATCTGCTTTAGTCTAGCTCTAGGTGCACGATGCCTCTTTGCTCAGCAAAGTAGTAAAAACGTCTCATAGTATAACATAAGCAAGTAAGCAAAAACAAACAGGACAGCACTGATGTCTGTAGAAGTTGTTTATGCCAAGATGGAAGATACTCTCCTTTTGTAAATAAGTGTGTGTGTGTGTGTGTGCACGCGCACGCGCATATAAATTCAAGTTAGTGTTAATTCTTGGCAAAGACCTAAGGGGGAACAAGAATTCATG
Organism: Thamnophis elegans; assembly: GCF_009769535.1. NCBI lineage: Eukaryota > Metazoa > Chordata > Lepidosauria > Squamata > Natricidae > Thamnophis > Thamnophis elegans. Next base: position 100,573,611 of record NC_045542.1, read on the forward strand.
GTGCCCTGGTTTCTAGCCTTGTGCTTTAAACCACTAAACCAAACTGGCTCCTTATAGATTATGGAATACTATTTTTTTTTTAAACAAGACATTATTGTGTCTTGTATTTTATCATGAGCTTAGGATTCCCTAAATTTCTTTTCTACGTTAATAAACTAGTTCATTATTTACTAGTTCCAGATTTATTAATTAGTTTCATAAAAGAAAGAGGAATTACTTACGGTTTAGGGATTTAACAGCACACCGAATCTCTCTCTGGGATGAATCTGTGTAAGTTCCATGGTAAACGCTCCCAAAATGTCCTGGATGGAAAAAATAACAAAATTTACAGATAGGCACCAATATCAACATTAGCAAACCCAGATGCTATACAACTTCTGTCTGTGCTGGAGCCATCTTAACATCAAATTACAATACTATAAAGAGATACAATTGTTTTAAGTGTTAAAAATATACCGAATCTGAAATAAAAAAATAGATTTGCCCCAACTAACAGATAACTCAGTGCCAACACAATTTATATCCAACTATATCAATACTCAATCATATTATTTGACTTAATAGCATACATTTGTCTCAGTTTTAAGCTATCTAACTTGCTTTTAATTTTTTTCAATTTAGCATGCCTACACATCATCATACTTTTGCCTGTTTATATAGGCAAGTGCAGTTGCATGCAAATATTTAAGCACCTTCATCAAAGTGTATGTTTTAGTGATTTCCTAAGTGAAAGAAACTAATAAAATACACTATCTACGTGGTACAGGTAGTCCTTGACTATGACCACAACTGAGCCCAAAATTTCTTTTGTTAAGTGAGACATTGGTTAAGTGAGTTTTGCTCCATTTTACAACTTTTCTTGCCACAGTTGCTAAGTGAATTTAGATCTGCTATTGACTTTGTTTGTCAGAAGGTCACAAAAGCTGATCACGTGACCCGGGGATATTGCAACAGTCATAAACATGAATCATTTGCCAAGCATCTGAATTTTGATCACATGGTCATGGGGTTGTTACAAAGGTTGTAGGCGTTGTAAGTGTGAAAAATGGTCCTAAGGCACTTTTTTCAATGCCGTTGTAACTTTAAATGGTCACTAAATGAACTGTTGTAAGCAGAGGACTACTTATACAAAGTTAATACACAACAACTTTGTGTATATTTTAATTTCATACTTATTATTTTTGCCTAGCTACTGTATTTACAAGTTCAAAATAAGAAAATAAATACGTTAAGCACAGAAATTTGCGTACACTTCCAGTTCATTCAATATTATTTTATCTTTTATTTCTCTACTGTAAACCTGTTAATAAGGTTAAAAAGGTGATTGATTCTTTTAGGTTAATAACTAGCCAGATAAAGACATGAACAAATCTTTGCCCCTTCTAATCTTACAGATTGTGATTGTTATTCTGTCTACTCTTCTATCAGTTCTCAGAACATCTATGAATGAAGACAAAATTAAAGCTGTAAAAAACCTCCTAAACATTTCTAATTACAACTGTCAAAACCATTGTTAGAAAAATGGAAATTACTTGGAACAGATGTAAGTCAAGGCAAGATCTGGAAGACCAAGAAGGTATCAACTAGAAATGAATGAAGACTTTGTCAAACATGAAACAAAGAAGTAGGAAGGGAATGGGAATACTTGAAATAAAAATAGGATTTTAGGAAGTGTCATTTTAGTCATTTATGTTCAATGAAAGTTATTGCCCTAACTTAAATGCCATTTTTATCTTGAGATGAAGAAATCATAATTATTTTTAAAATTGATGCCAACTGATTATTTGTAATAATTACTGCTCAGATATTTTATAATTTTTCTAAATGATGCAACCTATTCAATTTCTGTTTTTAAAGTTTTGATCTATATGGTAAAGACAGGCTATATAGTTGATATCCTTTTGGAAATCAGATAAATATACATGCTATCATTGAATTCTAATATGGATTTTGGATGCAAATCTCCAAGGTGTCTTCACCATTTCTTCCCACCCACCCCCATTCCGATTAACCTGTATTCTACAATAAATACCAACATAAACCCCAAGAATTTCAGAAGGATTTAACCCTATTAACCTTATTATAAGTGATCACACAGTAGAAACATCACAACAATAAAACAAATATGTGCATATGTAGACACATACACTATTGAAAAAGTATTGCAGTGCTGTAAGAATGCAGGAAACAGCTATTGTAACAGTACAATAAAAAATAAGCTAAATTGGAGTTCTTATTAGAAAATACCAGGCAGTGAAGAAATGTCAATCTTTATTTTATTTTGTCACAAAAAGAAATTGATTCCTGGGAGATGGTTTAAAATAATGTGCTCATTTAATGAAAGAAAGAGATACGATATTCTAAATTTTGGTATGAACTACTAAATAGTCCTGGATAATCTTTTGTAACTACCGTACACAGGCCTATAATGATCTAAAGAGTAAAGAAATGAGGAACTTTAAAAGATGGAAGAACCAGGCATTTCCTGGCATATGGATGCAGTGGAATTAATGGAATGGCTGGAATTCATGTAAAATAAAGAGAAATGAAAGAACTGGGGCCTAGTCTGAGTAAGTAAATCCAGATCTCTAGACTTTGGAAAGTGCTTCTAAAATCAAAAACAGTAAACAAATGCGGTCAGTTTAAAAATAAGCAAATAACCAAAAACAATGAAGTTGTGTCCAACAAACATTTCCTGTTCTTCATACTCAATCTTGTCAGACTGAGCAGAGAAATAGATATTTGTGCTCAAGAGCAGTGAGCTATATTATGCGGCCTTTTAAATTGATTTAGATTGCAGTGAAGTACCCTTTTGGACAAAGCATAAGAGTATGGCAACAACAAATGCCTTTTCTTTCAGTTCCTCTCAGATTTTCACTGCGCTTTCCATTTTGATTTGACAGCAAGACAAATTCTCCAGTGATCTAGCACTACATAGCCTAGTCCAGAGCAAACCTTTGATTTAATGGACCACTCGGGGAAACCCAATGTCCTAAACCTGAATATTTATTAAACATGAATCTAAAGTGTTTCCAACAATGAAAATAATATATGTAATTATGTTTTTGCCACAAATTGTGTCATTTGGAGTAAAATCTCATTTTCACAAACAATCCTTTATCTTCATCTCCAGGCCCTGAGCAATTGTTGTTGCTGTCATTCCTTATTATCCCTTACGTCTCAGGGGCTGCCACAAAGAAGAGGGAGTCAAGCTACTCTCAAAAGCGCCTGAGGGCAGGACAAGAAGCAATGGGTGGAAACTAATCAAGGAGAGAAGCAACCTAGAACTAAGGATAAATTTCCTGACAGTTAGAACAATTAATCAGTGGAACAGCTTGCCTCCAGAAGTTGTAAATGCTCCAACACTGGAAGTTTTTAAGAAGATGTTGGATAACCATTTGTCTGAAGTGGTATAGGGCTTCCTGCCTAAGCAGGGGGTTGCACTCCAACTCCGCTATTCTATTCTGTTCTGTTCTGTTCGGTTCGGTTCTATACTATTCTATTCTATTCTATTCCATTCCATTCCATTCCATTCTACTTTGCTCGCAGCGAAGCAGGCTGAGTGCATATAGAAGAGTCTGACTTCCTCAAAACCAGTCACCTCCACAGGTCTCTAACAGTGTTAGTCTCTGCCCTCTTTCTTGGCCATACAGAATTCAGCATCTTATCTGAACTGTATAGCTTGGTGGCGGTAGGGGATGGGTGGGATGTTCAAAACTTGTGATTCCATCAAGTAAGAAACTGCACACGAGCTCTGGAAAAGTTTGGGGGAAGTGCTCATCACCCATGGCTAGCTGGGTGTTTTTTTTAGTGTGTCATTCTTGGCTTGGGGAGTTCTGAGCATTTATGCAATTATAAATCCTGTAAACATTAACCTTTGCCTTTATATGGGGGAAATGACAGATCAATTCCCACCTCACCCTCCATAACATATTCTGATGTGTGGATTCTTCCCATTGGCTGATGATGTCAGGAAAAAGGGAAAAAGGCAGCAAAGCTGGAAGAATCCACCAATGGTAGGAAAGTAAACCATCATCACAGGATTCTTCCATTCACCAGCAAGGCAAAACACAGAAGAACTAAGAAATGGTTTTATAGTGTTAGCAGAGATTTTCATCCCAGCTGTCAATTTGGATTGTAGATACCTGGGTTGCACTTTAAGTGGGGGCAAGAACCCCCAAACATTTTTTCCCCCCCTGAGCGTCTTGGATAAAGGGCCATCACACAAAATATACAGATAAAATAAAATAAACTGTCACTTTAAATGAGCAGTTTTTAGATTTAAGACATCTCAAAACTGTACTGGAAAGATCATGTGAATGGCTATCCTAGAGTTCTTAAGAAGTACCTGGCACTTTTTGCCAGGTTGTGCTATGGGAAAGACATATTCCTAACCTGCTCTGAATAGCATGCCTGCACACTACTTAGCTTCTTTTTTTTTTTACTTGCCCTTCAAATGCTACTTATTTCTTGTGACAATGGCAATCCTCTCTTCTCTTCTCGCTGCTTTAGCAGGGAAGAATACAGTCCTGCCCAATTGGCTCAAAGAGGCTCAGTCACTAATGAAGAGCAACAGGAAACAATCAAAGAAACATCTGGCAAAGACACTAATGAAGAGCAACAGGAAACAATCAAAGAAACATCTGGCCAGGGAGAAAGCAGCATTCTTTCAACACAGATGGTAGAAAACAACAGTTTTATTGCAGTGCATTATTGCTGATAGGCACAGTTTAAATGATACTTGCCTTTCCCAATGATCTGATCCTTGTGCAAAATCAGCTGCTTCTCTGGAATGAGGACATCTTTCACTTCTTCCAACAATTCTGGCCGAAAATTGTTAATGGAGTACGAAGGCACTCGCATGAAAGGCATAGCAGAACCGTCACTGCTGCCTGTGTAGGAGGCGCTTCCAAATCGCACTCCAGAAGATCTTCTGTTTGCATTCTCTGCCAGAGAAATACCATAAAGAGAAGATGGAGAGGTTATTAAATAGAATTTTTATTTATATTGACCACCAGAAGGCAGTACATGGACAGTTGCGCTCTATTTGAAATTCACCAGGTGTACACAGTCACTGATTTTACTAAGGGGCCCAAACCCTCTGTTGGGAATTCAGACATTAGTACATATCTGATAAGTTCCAAATTGTTATATCATGTAAATAAAATAGAAAATCTCACCAACACCCCTCATCTCTGAGAGCATGACATAATATAGCACTTGTTCCTCCTCTCTGTAGGGAGTTTAATAGTGGATATGTCATTCTAAAATAAATAAGATGGTAAGCAAAGTTCCTTCATTTTTCTCTTTTCTGAATCTTTGGCAAGATAGGTATCTGCAATAGTGGTGAATATCTGTAGCTCGGGTGTAGGATGAGGGTGAGGGTTTGTTCTCTGAGCTTGTGAGTTGGTTTCTGAATAATGTTTCATTATTAGGCTAGGTAACATCTTCAGCAGAGTTTAGGGGATGTCAGGGTCAGTGTTCCTCTGTTTATAAGGGCTTCAGGCGTGGGTGTATCAAATGAGGGTCAGCTGTGAGTCATCAGTGAGTCTTGTGATGGGTCTTGTGATAAGGAGATTACATCAGCTCAAGGTCATTGGGACGTGAACTTCTGGTGGGGGGGGGGAATTGCGTGAGTTGGTTGAGGGCCGTTCCTGTCTCTGGTTGGCTGTGTGGTTAATTTGGATTCTGTGGGGTTCATAGGTTGGTTGTAGGGCAATGTATCCATTGATGGAATTGCTTATAGAGTGCCAGCCTTCGATGAACTCACGAGTGTGGTGGAGGGTAGCATGGCCAATGATTTTTGTGTTGCTTCAATTGAACTGCTGCTGCTTGGTATCAGTGTGGGTAGAGATTAAGGATTTGGGATTGTGGCGTTTGACTGACGGCCGGTGTTTGTGGATCCCGGTTTTTAATTGACATGATGTTTGTCCCATGTAGAATTGGTTGTTGACACTGACTTCCCCTAAACAGAAGAACACTGACACTGACTTCCCCTAAACTCCACTGAAGATTTTACCTAACCTGGTAATGAAACATTCAGAAACCAACCCACAGTCTTGGAGAAGGAGCCCTCACCCTTAAGATGGTATCTTCGCATTGTAATGAAATATTGCAGGTTCCTTCCATCTAAGTAACTGGAAGAATGTGGGCAGTGTTTTAGTTTCAGAAGGGCATTAACTTATGTAGTTCTTGAGCAATGTATTTTTATTTACAGAAATATTTAGAAGGAATTATTTCTTTTAAGGAAATATGTCAACCCTGGGGAAAAAAAAGAAATAATAATAATAAAAACTCCCAACCAAACACATTTGTTTAACAACATATCGGAGTGGTGGCTAGCAAGATGTTCTGTCTCATTGGCTCTAAAATACTAGCTCTAAGTCCCATCATGAATTCTTACCAGAAGAAGCCACATATCCAGTATTAGAAAGAAGAAGAGGAATTCCGATTGAGCCCCTGTTGAGGCTGGACAGCCTTTCTAAAGTCTCAGTTCCTGCAAGAAGAAAACAAAAAGTCGATCCAGCAACATTCATCTCCTCACTACTCTAGAGTTGGTCCATTATCCACTCTTTCCTTATTCACCTTGTGAATCCAGTGATTAAGGCATATTTGCTACACGCCCATTCTCTGACAAAGTGTCAAAATTAAATGCAAGCGGGTACTGCTATGACTGTGAAGAATTTATATGGAATAAATAAACAACTCCACCGAAAGTGCTTTTCTGGCCAGAAAGTATCATAAGAAACTTGCAATTACCTGCCTTCTTCTTTCGCTGAATATATTTCAATGCTAGAAATACCAAACAGGAAAGGAGCAGAATGCCTACAACAACTCCCAATCCAACAGCAAGGGGAGAGTTCTGGGAGATTGAAACCACGGATCCTAAGTCTTTGCAGTTTCCATTCACACAGATCTACAAGGGGAAAAAAAGACATGTGATTATTAGCACCAACCAATAGCAGAATCTGGGGAGATATATTTATATATATATACATGTGAAAAAAATGGTGGCTTGGGGGAGATGTCCCCCATCCACATGCCTCCCAGATATAGCCTGTGGTAATTATCTGAGAGGAGGAAACACCATGCCAGCATAGATTACTCCAGAAAAAGTTAAATTGGCTTTCCAGCTAGGCAATCTGGGAGGTGGGTAATGAGGCGAGGAACACATGAGCGCTGTTAGCATTTTTCAGTGTGTGCAGAAAGCCAGAGAGCTGGAACTGATTGTGTAACCAAAGGTTTTAGTACTCTTTGGAGATTTTCAGGATATCGTCTCCTGACTTGCATCTGTCTAAATTCACATTGCTTGGGAATGTTAAGGATACAAAGTAAATTGAATGTAGAAAAGGACTGTAGGGATCTTTAGCGAATCCAGGCTGGAAAAACACTTTCTGCATCTAAGCAACAATATCAAAGGAAGTCAGGAACTTTTCCCAATATTCTGCCATCAAAATGTGCATTTGCTGTGTACATAACATAATAAATTCTTTAAAAAATTGCCTTAATGGTCAAAATCAATCTGATCCTGAGTGCACAAACTATTAAAAAGTGGAGCCAGTGAAGGAACCGACTCTCTGAGTCCCTCTGGGGTTCTTGGTGCTTTCTTGAGCTTAGTGGTTTCATTAGACGTTTCATTACCAAACTAGGTAATATCATCAATGCTAGAAGGAATTCTTCTCCAGAGAAGAGAGGATTTGGGATTGCCCAGAAGACTCCTAAGAATTGCTCCTTATGATGAGACTGTAAACAAGTGGACTCCAGCAGATTTTGGTGCTCTGAAAATTGAGAAAAACAGTTTTGGCCAAGCTGTGGTTGCAGCCCTTTGTTTACCCATTTTCATTCTTAATCATTTCTGTTGGAATTGACTTTTACATTGGTTTTTGGACACTAAGAGTTTTCAGAAGGACAAATTTTATTACACTGGATTTTTCCTCCAATCACAGCAAAAGAAGATTTATGTATTTTTTTTAAAAAACGTAAAAGAAAAAAAATATTTGTAAATAAGCAGCAAAAGAGTGATTAGAAGGTTGATTTGGAAGATTTTAAACAAAGAATATTTCTTGTTGTTTGTTTAAAATCCTTTTAAAATATATTAAGATTCAAGTTTAAGTGTAAGAAATTGCTTCCTGGGAAATGTTCTGGATGAAAGAAAAATACAGTAAGACAAGACCTTGAGGACTGGTTACTAGAGACAATGAGAAAGAATTAGATTATAATTAAAGCAAAGTTTCCGCTAATACAGAACAGAGAAAAATATTTTAGCTCTGGAAGAATTTAAGGATATTTGGCAACAGTATGGTGTGGCCAGAACCTGTTCAATAGATTGTCTGATACAATAAAAAATGGAAGAAGAGATAAAAGATATATAGTTAAAACAAATCAGAATGCTTTTGATATGGATTTAAAATTGACAGGATATAAGAATGATATTGACAAAGATGTTATACAAGACTAACAAATGAAACTGGCTGAGGTTTAAATAGTTAAAAGGAACACACAAATAAGAAGAATGATTTGAATACATGGTTCTTAACTCAGAAAAGTGAGTTAAAAACAATTTTCTTACTCAGGATTTACAAAAGAGATGTGCTATACCTATGAAGGAGTTCCTGAGAAAAGCAAAGGAAAGACTAAATCACTTTGGGACATTACCTAAAAGGAATAATCAAGACCCTTAAAACAAACTAAGATATATAATGTGGGCCTATTTGATCAAGGTTAGATTGCATATGATCCTCTCCTAACAGCTTAATTGGTTTTTTTTGACTAGGACTGATTAAGTTTTAAAGCTTTGTCTATGGATAAGATGGGAAGCAGGGAGTTCTACAGTATTTTTAGAGAAAGTAATAAGTTAATATATTATATTTGAATGGAGATAAAGTAAAGATGACAATAAATTAATTTGTAGTACATCATTTGAAGGAATTAAAGATTAATATTTCCAGTTTGTTTCTAGCAGCTCCTAATGGAGTTTTTCTTGATTAAGTTTGAATGAGGTTTCAAAGATTTTATTTATAGATATAAGATAAGGCATGGGAAGAGAATTTTCTTTACATGGTGACTACTGCGAGGATTGTATATGCTAAGCATTGGAAAGAAAAAGAGGTACCAAGTGTTGAAGAGTGGATTTTAGAATTGACTGACTAAGAGTTGGCAAAATTTGATTAGAGATAATGGATTAGGCAACATTATAAGAGATCAGAAGCTATTGGTGGACTTTTTACATCTTAAATACAATAACAGATGTTTAACAGAAGAATTTGAAGATTAGTGTAATGTTTGGAATAATTTGCTGGCTTTAATTTTTAATTTTCTTTTACATATACATTATGATTAGATGTTGGGTTGATTTGATTATTAGACAGATTTCCACATCTGGAATATTTGTTTATTTAATATAGCAGTTTGTTAAATATGGAAGGGGAAAGCTTATAACTATTTCTAGATTCATTATGTAAGGGGAGGAGATCCTATTGGAGTTTTTTATTATTATTTTTCAGCATCCCACATTCTTTATGTTTAATGTTACACCTATGAGACATTTGGGGTTTGTTTGTTTTTTGGGTTTTTTGCACACAATATTTTTTTCATTGTTAGTGTTGAATGTTTGTTTTTCTGTTTTGTATTTTATTTTTATTGATAAAAGAAAATAAATTTGTTAAAAAGAAGAATTTTAGAGAAAATAACAAATCTATCATGCAAAGTACAGGAAAGAATTATGAAATTGACTTACTTGTTTAAAGTTAAAATATATGTATTGTTCTTTCTCATAGCTTTTAACTGACTTTTGCTGATTAAAATAAAAAATAAAGTTTATATTTAGCAATTGATAAAAGATAAAATATGGGATGAAGGGAGTTTTGGTTCAAATATTAGAGAAGGTGTTCGGCTATTAAAAATGTTTATACTTATTTTGAGGAAGGGGAAAGTTCTTTCTTTCTCTCTAATTTTTTTAATATATATAATTTCCCCCTTTTCCCGCTCCCTGCCTTTTTTTCCTCTTTGATTTTTTGTTTCTCCTTAGTTTGTATTTGTTTTTCACCTTTGAAATTTTCAGTTTCAATTAAAAACTTATATAAAATGAAATAGATCCAAGTGGGTTGCAAAGAAATTGTGTGGAAATACTATCTATCTTTGATAGTTTCTAGCATGCCTGATTGTCCATGAGTTTTGCAGCTATTGGATAAATGGATAAGAGTACACTCAGGTAGGCAGGACAGGCTGAGAAGGGCGAGGCTGAGGTTCAAAGGGAGAAATCAAGTCATAAGATTAGTTCCGACTACAAAGATTTTTTTTCTCTACCTGTACTGGCAAACCACGCCCAGGGACGATCAGGTGGTTGGGTATTCGGCAGGTCACCTGATTCTTCTTTATACTGTGGTAGCAATCTGCACCAGCCACTGACACAGAAATGTTCATGCAGCCTGCCAGAGCATCCAGTCCCTTATGCTGTGCAGAGAAATGTAAAATACTTGATTATGGCCAAGGAGCAATCCTGCTCATTAGCATTTTCTACTGGATTTATATCTCAGTTCTACCAAGTGTCCCAAATAATCCTGCGCTGAATTGCACATTTCTTAATTTCTTAATCCAAAAGAAACAACTGGTGTTGTAAATTCTCAAACTACCTTAACTCCCTGCCTCCATTTGTTTTGTAAGTAAGGCATTTTGTCACAATTATTTCAAGCTAACATCCAGCCCTTGGAGGACTATAAACTACATTTTTTTCACATTTTCTTTAATTAGTTACTCTTGACAGTGTACCTTAGGGCTGTGCAGGCCTCAAAAATGAACAAAAAGAAATGCTTCTGATCTCAGTCGCTCTGTCTTCTCTAAAGCAGCCTAAAGCAATCTTTTTCAGGCTGTCTCATTGAACTTTAATGACTGTGCTTAAAGCAGCAGCACCTTTTTTTCAGGCACACACACATACACACACACACACACACACACACACACCTAAAAAGTCAGGGATGCTCTGCTAATCCAAGCTTGGAGTATCTCTTCCAAGTAATTTTTGAAAGATGCTGAGTTCTAATATATATATATATTTGTATTTATGTGCCAATTTCTACACCGTGAATTGACTTGAATTTTAGTTAATAGATACTTACATGAAAGCATGCATATGTCAACAATGTACTAGAGAGGATTATTGGCTCTGAAACAGCACGCATGAGCAGAAACTTTAATATTCATGCAGAAGATCATTTAAGTGACTTAACCAGCATAGGCCAAGTTACTGATGCTACAATGTTCATGCAAGTGAACCATTCAAGTGGACAAAGGTACATACATCCCAGACCAGTTTAACAGATTTGAATTAGCTCTTATTCTCCTAAGGCTGCAGAGCCTTCCTTGCTAAATTTCTTGGATAGGGAAGTCCCGTACTTACAGTGATCTCAATCTCATCTTCTCCTTGTTGGAGTTCATATATGTGATTTTCAGAGGGAAAGAGATCAATGACTGGAGTAGGGTAGAAGCGGATACGAAATGTCTTCTGCCCCAGAACTCCATCCATCAAGACACTCAGGTTCCCATAAATATTTCCCACTTTGTTTTCAGATGGATAATCAGGACTTTGACACACCAACCTATCTGTGGACAGTGGCCTTTCACATATCTGAAATGACAGAAATCAGAACACTTTCACCTGGCTTCACTCCATCAAATTAATACATGTCAATATACAAGCTCATGCAGGAGTTCAATTGTCTGAACAAATGTATACAAAATGAAGAAAAAAAAGACCATAAAAGGAACTACTATAGGAAGGCATTCAGAACTTGAGAATATATCTGAATGTTTTGCAAGTATGCCTTTGCACACTTGCCTTGAGGAGGGTCACAGGCCAGCCCCATTTATACCCAGGCAGGTTTCCTTTCTGCCATGTATGCTGTTCCTATCATTTTCAGAACCAAACTTCAAATCCACATTCATCAAACCATTCCACCGCCAATCATTATTCTATGGATAATTTGCATTTAGTTTTACTCATTAGTCTAAGAATGGTGAAAAGTAATTCAAGTCTTAACCAAAGGACCGAAGAATTATTAAGGCAATGTCTAACCATATACACAGCTCCAAGTGGTTTTTTTTTTTGTAAAATTAGCATGTTTAGATTCAATAAATTCAATATTTCCAAATATTGATGCATCCCCTCATTCATTCTAATGGCTGGTCGCACAATCAGCCAGATGCAGTTGGCCTTTTTACTGAGTCATTCCCAAGAACCTGGGGTAGATGATGTTGTTTGATGCTCTTAAAGGTATCATCACAGAATCTAAGCGGTCCCAAATAAAGATGCCTTTTGCAATTGACTAGTGGTGAATTGGTCAATGTCGATGCTGTTCAAGGGATGCTCCAGATGTTTTTGGATAGCAGCCAATGCCTCTATATGGCAATTTTCTCCATTTTTCTCTGTCCTCTGCTTTCTCTCTGTATTGCAATGTCCGGTATCCAGACTTCAATCAACATTTGTTAAGTCTGGGGAGTTATGTGGCAGATGCCTATCGATTGAAATTCTGAAGCCCCAGAGCACTTTAGCTTTTTCATTTGCTATTATCTTGTCTATTTTGTGGTCCCACCAGTTCCTTCTTGCAGGCAAATGATATTCCAACACACTAGTGTTGCTACTTTGTCACAACACTGTTTGAAGTCAATCTGTGTGATCTTCTTGCAACAGCTAACTGGATGGTCCACCATTTTTTCAGTTTCTTCTAGAAGTAGCATTTGGTGTATGTTGCTGTCTTCTCAACTCCTGATTTTCATGCATTTATTCATGGTTTGGTCTTGTGCATCCAGAATTAGCCCCTTTGATTCTTTCTTCAAATTTTGTGCCCTGAGCCATTGCTAGATGTTGTTGGAGCCCTGGTGGTGCAGTAGTTAAAGGGCAGTATCGCACGCAAACTCTGCCCACAGTCGGAGGGACAGCCGGATAGTCCACCTGGCAGGCGGGCGAGCAGAGTGCAGAGTGGCAGAGGCCCGGCGTGTCCTATTTTCATTTACGTTACCACCATGGGCTGTTCAGTGGCAGTGGTGCTCAGGCGACTTGGGGACAGTGGACGAGATGACATCCTCTAGATTGATGAGTTCCCCTCCCCTCTCGACTTGTATGGCTGTATGACTCTTGTGTATTTTAATTACATGTATTGTGTTTGTATCCCCTTTTCCCCTTTCGAGTTGTTCGCCACCCTGAGTCCCTCCCGGAGAAGAGCAGCATACAAATAAACTAAATCTAATCTAATCTAATCTAATCTAGATTAAAGGAAAATTGTATGACATACAATATCCTTTCCACTTTCCTTTTGGCTGACTGAGTTCGCTGCCATCCTTGAAGCAGTTATTTAATTATACTGGCAAGTTTAAAGGATTGAAAGGAGGCAATTAAAACCATAATTTAAATTTGCCAAGAGATAAAAAAAATAAGCCTCATATTTCATTCAAATTTATCGTTGCTACTTAGACTTATAGAATCACCAAGCAGGAAGAGACCTAAAAGGGCATTTAATTCAGCTCCTATTCAGTGACGTATTCTCTAATGCATCTCTGACAAATGACCATCCAGTCTCTGAAAGAAGGAAACTGCAGTGGAGGAGAACTATTTCCTATACAATGATGGAAACCCTAATTATTTAGATTATTTGATACTGGTTATTGTAAAGAAAAATAATAGCATTTACAATGTATACAAACCGATTTAATATATAAATATCAGCCTATAAGAATGAGATGCACTCTTTTTAATAGTATCTTGTACTTTGCTAACTTCTGGGATGTATAATTCTTTTCAAATCTGTGATATGGATTTTGTACCTCATATAATGGGTGTAAATAATTTCAACCTTTTTAGAGAATATTTTCTTCAATGTCTCTTCTCTTCAACTGTGAAATTCTCTTCTGAATTTAAGTATGAATCACAGAGTCATAGAATGGGAAGATTGGAGCCGCGTGTATATTGAACATATAATTGTAGAATTACAGAATTAGAAAGAAGCATTGTCCATCAAAGTTTTTGAAACAGCCAAGTAATAACGGGATTTCTATAACACAAAGCTATTCCATTTCTATGTCCAATTCTTTTCTCCTATACCAGAAGATTTGTAACGTAACACAAAGAATGTTTCAACAATGTCCAGTGAGTTTGTTCTCTGTTGAACAGATTAATCACACTTTCCAATGCTACCGAAGGAGGTCAATCATTTTATGAGTAGAATAAAAGTTAATTCACATGAAGTAAAAAAAAATTAGAAGCAGCTACAAAAATGAAAATAAAGATGAAATCAAACTAAACATGGATGGGGGGAAAGTAATAAAAAAGAGAAATGACAAAATAATTGTAGTAAAAATTGAAGAACTTTTAAAATAAATGTTAAAGATAAAACCAAAGATCATCTATACATGGGGTGTCAGCTACAGCAAGATAGCCTCCAGCTCCTTAAAAACTATTTAAGGATTGCGTTTATCTTGTACCCTGACACATATACAAACATGTACTCAAAGCTAGAGGAAAACATTTTCTTGAACAACTTGCTCCTTTCCTAATCAGTTTCTGAATGAAATTACTGATATCTCTGCACATCTTGAACTCTAGATGATTCAGAGTAAGTGAGGAGAACAGCTGTGCAAACTTTGCTTCTTCCATTAGCTGGAAAACAAGTCTGTGCAAGTGGAATCATGTTCAACTTCTCTAGCTCCTCTCTTGTTTTGAGACAGTTAGGATCAGTGGTGGGTTGCAGGCTGTAGGCTTTATGCATGTGCATGGAAATGCCAAAGAGCTGAAATACAGGCAAGGTGCTCGGGCGTACTGGTACCTGATGGGAGCACTGGTATCATTCTGGTACGGTGCTCCAGAGGGCCCACCCGCCCGCCCAAGCTCCTTACCTGTATTTTAGCTCTTTGGCATTCCACGCACACGGACAGAGTGTACAGCGCCTGCACAATGCTCCGCCGAGCAGCTGGAGTGTTGCGGAGCTGTCATGGAGGTAAGGACACATGTCCGTGCTGTGTGCGTGTGCTGCACATGTGCATGTGGGGGACACCGGGCCCCGTTGCACTGTACTGGTTGCAATGGGATCCGGAACCCACCACTGGTTAGGATTCTTCATTGTACAGAGTGTCTATGCACCCAAAGGAAAAAAAAATGGCAAGGGAGATGACATGGAGCACAGCTTGTTTTCATCATTGCTCTTTCATACCACTCTAATATCAAGCTGGATTAGAATGGTCAACTAGGACTCTAGCCATACTGGCTGGAGAATTCTGTGAATTGGCCTGTATCTTACAGTTGTTGGGGTTGAGAAAGACTGTTCAAGGCTGATTTTCTCCCTATGTATATTATAACTTCTTAGGCACAAGAGTATAAATTCTTCACCAATTAATCTCTGGAGCCTGGGCCAAGTTACTAATGAAATAGCTTACTAAGCCATTTCCTAGCTTTTCCACACTAAGATAATTCTTTAATTCCAGTAAATGTAATAATGACTAAGGTGAAGAAAGTCTTGAATGCTATGCAGAATGCTAGCTTCTCATAGTAGTTTTATATGCAATGCAACCCAAAGCAGCACATTTATTCAGGCAATTTGCCATGAAATCCACAGGGAGTCTCTTTTGAGTAAATAGCTAAAGTCTTCATGAATAAATATCTACAATTCTCTTTCACTTTCTCTCTCTTCTGAAAATACTTACTTTAGCTTTGCTTTGTACTCCAGCAGACTCAAATTGCAACCTCATGTTATACACTGAATCCAAATTGGCACCATAAATGTAGACATTGGAGCCCCTGCAAGGAATTGGAAGGATGTGACACAAGAGCAAAAGTGTTACATTCTAAGAACTCTGCAGCTGCATGTCAGTGATGGATTCAGATATGAACATTATCCATGAGAAAATGTAACTAACAACAAGCCTGCACAAGGCCAGTCAGAAGCTCCCACCTTGCTAAAACCGGATGCATTCCTAACTGAATTCACTGGAAATTGCTTCGGTACAAAGGATGGAGCTGCCGGGAAAACTCTTCTTAATTCCATTGAATGAGACAGCTGCAGTGAAATCTTATCAATTATTATTACCCATAAATGTTTACAAAACTGCAATCTTAACTATTCAGGAAACTAGAAACTTAAATGAACAGAGTGCTACATGATTCACCAAATATTAAGATATGGGGACACAACAAGAAGAAAGGATATGCAGCTCTGTAGAAAACAATTTAACATTCAAAGGAAGTAATTAAGTAGTCTAGGTTATTTTTGTGGATATCTTAAAAAATAATCCATAATAAACATCTGGATTTATTTAGTTATTAAATTTCCTGATATGTGAGAATTTTGCACGTTCTGTAATATACATTTATTACACAGATGGGCTTTTTAACTCACATAAACCTTCTCAATGTATGCTTTTTAAATATAAATTTGTACATCCCACTATGATTTTTTTCTATGCAAGTTCCCCAAATATACACCCTTTTTAAAAGTATCTTTTACAGGTGCATGGGAAGAGTAGGACAGTCCTTTGGATATCTGTGTGCAGAAGAAAAATGAGACTTACTCATAACTGCAGTGGGGAGTAATATCATATATCTGGGGGTCTTCTCGATACCAGAAACGCTGAGGAGAAAGAAATGGCTCTTCATCTATTATCAGAAACACAGATGCATTGGTCAAGTTGCTTGAAGGTGGGGTGGTACAAATTATGGCCTCCTCTCTCTGGCTAGGGAGAAGGGGTAAAAAAAAGCATGACAGGACTCTCCTTACCAACAGATCTTTTAGCCATTTCCTCTGCATCAGACTTTTCCAGAAAACCCTCTTTCCACATACCCTGAGACTGCCAGTCCAGAATTCCCAGCAAAAGCAGCTTTAAAAGCATCCAGTTGGGGATTCTGAGAATTACTATTCTAATATACATCTCGAGGCCCTGTGTTAGAGAATGTTGTTCTATACTTTCAACTTTAAGAATGTACTAGACAATCCAGGATCCACTGGATCATCGTTTCAGAGATATTTCTATATGTAAAGAGGGGAAAAAAGAAATTAAAATGAGCTGAGTAAGTTTAACAGTATTTGCTATCTGATGAAGACTGAAGGATTTGAGGGTTCAGTACCAAGTTAAGAATACTGATGACCTTGTCTTGTCCTATGATACCATCTCATATAGGATGCATTCTACATATTTCTATCTAAATAGTGTAACAGTATCAGGGGACATTACCCGATAAACTTTGGGAGTAGCATAGAGCTTAGAAAGCTGTGGTAATTGTTAAGCCTGCATAAAGAGGCATGCCTTACAAAGCTGCCTTCTTCTCGCCTCTTATGAATGCAAGGTCAGATTATCATCTTCATGACAGTATCAAGACCCACATTCTTTAGTATATGTAATGGTATCTTGGTATCCAAAGGAAACTCTGAAACGTATGCCATCATTCTCCAGTTGTGCTGGATTCACTCAAGGATAAACTCATTCAGACTTCCCCATGATTATACAAAAGGAAGAGTCACAATATTGCAATAACATGGAGAGATAATGTATAGGGTATCTGTGTCCTTGATAAGATAATATCTATATGTAAATATACTTGGTTTTTGTACCTTTGAGAAGCTACTGCTACTGTTTTTCCCACGATTAGCCTAGGCAAGCATTTATGAAAAAATGAATTGATCTGTGCCTTCCCCCCACCCCCCAAAAACTAGGTCTGTTCTTAGAATACAGTGTGATGAAATCTTATAAGATCTGGGATGCCTGTCATTTGGGCTCCTGGCTTTGTTTGTTAAGAACTTGGCGATCATTGTATTTCTTTGGTAGTGTAATAATGAAACCAGTACTTGGATAAGTTTTAGTTTTAGTTTTGTTTTCTGTATCTTGTTTCAGCTCCATGGATCTAGTTTTTCGTTTCTTCTTCATGGCTGCATTAAGGCAGCCCCCCACTTCCCAACCCTGGTTGTATGAAACATTCTGAGTAATAGTTGGTTGATAATTGGTATGAATGATTACTTCCTCATTGCAACAAAAACTGTGCAATTCACTTGCTTTCCTACCAGAAACTGAGACTATGACTTATTTGGAAAGAATGAGAAATGTAGGAGCAGTCATTATATTATAAATATAACAACTCAAAAAAGAGCATACTATTCCATCATTAGAAGCTAGATAATTTTAAAAATATTTCAAAGTTAAATACTGTCTACTTTTAGGTATACAAAAATGCAGCGATGTACTTTAACTATTTTCTTTCTTGGGATAATATAAATGCTGTTTAGAGAGTAAAGAATTCTGATCACTATTATCACAACCCAGCATAGACAATGTCTTGATTAGGGTTTCCATACCTGGGTTGTAAGAATCCAGGGTAAACATTAGACGTGAATAAAGATTCTTCTATGCACTTCCTGGGACCATCTAATGTTGGTCCATTCCCCACCCCCACCCCCAGCTCAAGTATGGATGCCTTAACTATGAAGAGTCCAAATGTTTCTAACCTTGAATGGCACTGTGAATTGCCAAGAAGAAATTGCTAGGCCCAGAATCTTCGCAAAAAGATGTCATACCTATCAGTTGGGTTTTTAAATCTATTACAATTCAAAATTATGGCTGCAGCTTTTATAACTCATTCCTTTGTACCTAATATCTCATAGCCTTTCAATCCTGTTTTTATACACTGAAGCAAGAAGAAAGCACTCTGTTTGTCATACCTTTTCTCACTGTCCACAGGGCAATCTAGATTATTAATCATCACTTTCCTTGTGCCTCCCACAAAAAGGTTTTGTCCTCTGATAAAGATCTCTGTTCCTCCAGCCATTGGACCATAGGCAGGGTGAATGGAAGTTATGTTTGGCAGCTGTTGATGGTGAATAAAACAAAAAGTAACACAGTGTTCATTGCTTTGATGTAACCAAATATTTATCTGATTACAATATTATTAGTAAAACCACTGAATATACCTAATACTCACAGAACAATCTTCTGCATATGTCCAATTATGGTTTACAGCCTAGAAGTTATAGTTTGAGCATTTTGGATAAAATTATAGATAAACCCAGACATTCTGCAATGCCAACACCCACCATTCCCAGTCTAACAGGCATTATGGGAAAGATAGCTTAAAATGTTGATGCCAGAAATTCCACTGATCTGTATCTACATCTGCTACAGAGCTTAACACTATCTATTGCTGGATGTCAGGGCTTATCAGAAAGTATTTACTACATCAATGGCAATTTATTGTAAGAAAATTAACAGATGCTCAAGGAGTAACTATATTAAACTCACCATAAATGTAAAACCACTGACGATTGAGGAGCCAGTGATATAAAATGGGCTTGCTGCTTTCTCTATAATGGTCAGATTAATTGATTGTGGCTCCATGATCTTCTCGATTCCCGTTGGTGACAAAATGCAGACAAGAACTTCAGCAAAATCCTTCCACTTTGGCACTTGGCTATATCTGGAAAGCAGGTAGTGGGAAGAAAGGACAAGAAAAATACTGATTATGATAACCTACTACGATCTAAGGATTCTTCAGCAGCAAGCAATAATAACCTTTTCATAAATCATATTCTATTAATTAGTAACTAACCTTCAGCTTAGCCTAAGATTACTAACTCAGGTAGTAGAAATCATAGAAAAGTCATCTCATTCCATTCCTAGCTGGTACCAGGCATGTACCATTTGACTGTTGTGGAAAGGAACAACTTCACAGAACATTGAAGCCATACTGCAGGGATGGATAGTATTAGGGGGAGGTGGGGGTAGGAATCCAGTTTAATGTGATGTGCCAAGGGTTGCATACCAAGCGTAGGCTGAGCAAGAAGAAAACTCAACTACCCCTGTGTGTCAGTGCACAGCATATGCCTCCTAGTTGGGTTCTAAGCAGTAGTGTGGAGATGCTAGCTTGTACAGCATAAGATACGATGGAGATGCTAGCTTGTACAGCATAAGATGAGCACACCTGGAGTAAAACTGAGTTGTGGCTGCACTTGCAGCATTCTGTCCAAAATGTGTCAAAACTGACCAGTACTATCTTTATGATTAGCAGGGGATTCTGCATATGACATGGGCATGATCAGAGCTGGTAACTTAGTCTATATCAAAAACCCTTACTGTCCAAAGCCATAACATATAGTGCAGCTAAATATTTATGGGCCTATCTAGTGACAGCCCTGGCTTATGGAGATTGTGATTTGAATTGTAGCAGGAGATTAGGATGATCTCCTTTTACAATTCAAAAAGGAAGGAAGGAAGGAAGGAAGGAAGGAAGGAAGGAAGGAAGGAAGGAAGGAAGGAAGGAAGGAAGGAAGGAAGGAAGGAAAAAAAGGAAGGGTGGGAGATTTTCTGTTAAACTAAGAAAAAATAAAGCTGTAATAGATCTAAATGAAGAGAGTTTGATCTCCTGGAGTGAAGCTGATAAATAAATGCTGGAAAGTAAGGAATAATAGAATTTGTGAGACCACAAAGCAGATAAAGTAATAGAAAATGAAGAAGCAAAAGAGCTC
Source organism: Thamnophis elegans (assembly GCF_009769535.1). NCBI lineage: Eukaryota > Metazoa > Chordata > Lepidosauria > Squamata > Natricidae > Thamnophis > Thamnophis elegans. The sequence goes on from NC_045542.1 coordinate 100,594,100, forward strand.
TGGGTGTTTAGCATTCAAACAGAGGAGTATCTGCCACATAACACCTCAGATGTAGCAACACCCCAGGTGTAGTATTGATAAGAAAGACAAAAAAATCTAGATAGTAGATGTTGCAATGCCTGGAGACAGAAGAATAGAAAACAAAAAAAATTAGAGAAAAACCACAAAATACTAAGACCTGAAAACAGAAACAGAATGACTGTGGAAAAAGAAAGTAAGGATAGTACCAAAAGTAATAGGTGCTTTGGACAACATCATACTAAAATAATGCAGTCTAGGAGAAAATACCCTATTAAATAACATAATGGGATGGCTGGGGTCCATGACCCTATGCCTCATATCAGCAGCTCTGCTCTGTAATAGAGAGACTCATAATGACATTCCATAGTTCTCATACACATTTCATATATCCGCTCTCATTAGGTCTGCTTTGTACTAGCATTCCATTAATTCCATTGATTCTCCTGACTCAACCAGGTATGGTTTGTTTCAGGAGCCTGGTTATTATCAAATTGTCCTGGTTCCTCAAAATCTGACATAGATTTTGTTAATCTGGGCAATATCTATGCCAACATGACTCTCCTATTTCATGTTACTGTCAGCTTGAGGTATGTACTAAGGGGTCTTTGTCCAAGGGCCCCTATCAGTTAAGGAATTATTGTGGCAGTATCAATAATGTGAATGTATATGTATTTTTGTATGCTCTGGATGCCATAAGGTTGGCTGAGAACGTTTGATTGATGTCCTGCAAACGTTAGACTGTTCAGTGTCACGAAGAGTATCAATCTGAACAGTATGTTTGGAATTGCCAAAAATATTTCTCTTCAAAAACTTAACAAGCTGTAGATCCATTTAGCTTTAGAGATTAAATGACATTAGGCACCTTTCAGTTGGAAATTTCTAAAAGTTGGAAATAAATTTTCACAGTAAAGGATTTAGATTCACACTAGCAGATGGTGAGATTTCTGAAATAGTCCCATCTTCAGGTCTAGGTCTCCAATGTTCTACAATTGACGCAGTTTCCATCTTTTCCAGTGAAAAATGAAGGACCACAGTGGCAATAGTAGTGATGAGCTTCCATTCCAGCACAGATATAATAGGGATTCTCAAATTTGTAAATAATCGGTAGGGTTGTTTGTTGATTATATAAGGCAGTTGACCAATTCAAAGTTTGTAAAGCATGTGTGATCAATGCTAGATGTAGAAAACTCAACAGCCTGCAGCAGAGCATGGTGGTTGTAAGCTATTCTTTCTTTGAAAAGTCTATTGCTCCATGTAATCATTATAAATCCTGGCTGACAATGGTTTCACATATCAAACATGCCCACAACCTCAAAGCTATGGATCCACCCACTACAACTCTACATATTATATTTAGGTTCATGTTATCCCTTTTGAAAGAAGGTATACAAGTCTGCCTCATCATTGGTTTCTTGTTTTATTCTGGTTTTTTTTTAATATTGCAGGTCAACACTTACTATGGTGAAAATGTACTGGGTTATAGAGGGTCACCTCTAATAATTCTTTGCACTTTTAGCAAACAGTAAAAACTGCTACTCATTTCTGTTCTGGGAAAATTGTCAGTGTGTAACCTCTGACCCACAGAAATGTCTCCTGGCCTGATTTCCACATGAGGACTATAAGGCTACTCTGGCACCGCTTGCGACTTCAACTCATAACTTCTCCCAGGCAGAAATATTTAAGAGAATGAATTCCAGAAAATTCCTTTTCCTAATCTCAATCTTGCCTTTTGTATATGTGCACATAAACAGATAAAAATGAGCAAAAATGCAGACTTGTTTTAAAAAGTGCACATATTTATTATTTTGAAATGTTTTGCTTTGTAACTGAAAGAATACAGATGTGCTGGAAGAGACAACAAGAAGAAAGGGGTTAGGACCAAAAGGAAAAGATGCAAGACTTCGCTGACTGAAGGGAGCTGTATGCAATGTTCCTCCTTCCATTTTCTCCCTCAGCAAAAGGAACAGGAGATAGGCTGGGCTGGGAATGACTGGTCCAAATTTTCCCAATAAACTTCCAGGGCTGAAGGGGGAGGGGCTGAAACCCAGGTTTCCCTGGTACTAGTTGGACATCTTCAATGACTATACTGTGGGGTATATGAGCCGTGGTGGTGCTGTGGTTAGAATGCAGTACTACAGGCTAATTTTTCTGACTGCCTTCAGTAGTTCAAGTCTCACTGGCTCAGGGTTGACTCAGCCTTTCATCCTTCCAAGGCCTGTAAAATGAGCATTCCAGATTGTTGGGGGCGATATGCTGACTCTGTAAACTGCTTAGAGAGGGCTGTAAAGCACTATAAAGCAGTATATAAGTCTAAGTTCTATTGCTATTGCTATATCACATTGATTTATTAAATTTATTTATTAAATTTATTAAACTTTGAAACTTTAAAACATTCTCTTGAATATAGTATATAGAATATAATACTCTTCAGTGCACTCAGTGAGATCCTGCATGTTTTAGATGGATACATTTTTTTAAAACATCAGTTATGTTTTATTTATACTGTACTTCCTATCTAATGGTGCTTGGGGAATTATGAAGAAAACAACACAGACCCAATAAAAGCCCATTAAAACTGAGTGGCTGCAAAATTGTCATAATGAGTGAAAAGACAGACTCACACCTCCAGGGCAGATCTGCACAGATCTGCTGCCTCTTCTTATAGCAATAGCAATAGCAGTAGACTTATATACCGCTTCATAGGCCTTTCAGGCCTCTCTAAGCGGTTTACAGAGAGTCAGCATATTGCCCCCAACAATCTGGGTCCTCATTTTACCCACCTCGGAAGGATGGAAGGCTGAGTCAACCCTGAGCCGGTGAGATTTGAACCGCTGAACTGCTGATCTAGCAGTAGCCTGCAGTGCTGCATTTAACCACTGCGCCACCTTGGCTCTTCCAGCACCTGTCCTTTGGCAGAGAATCCAGGGGCTTTATTTGGGCTTTATTTTGTCAACGGAAATACGGCAGACTTCTCATAGCCATGGTAACATGGTAGCAGATACATATTATGGCCCAAGTTGCTCTGCTCTGACTGCTGAGCCCGGGTGTCCACAAGGGAGGCAAGGAAAAGCCAGTGATGACACACTTAACCCCATCACGCAAATGGTGCAACTTTCGCACTAGCATCAGCCATCAAGATGAAAGCACACAACTGTGTCATTTGACGTCACTATGCCCATGTTGTCATTATGACCTCATTATGGCTTGTGATGGATGCCATGCTACCAAACTCTACTCTGGCCCACTGACAAGGCCTGTGACAGATGCTCCTTGGGGAAATGATGTAGAAATTTTTAGAAAAGGGAAATGTGGATTCCCTGCATTCATTTTCCCTCCTGCCAAGCGAAGAAGTTGCATAATTGGCAAACAATGCCCAGCTCCATGTTTTATCTCCCTCCCCTTACCCATGTATGTATGCATGAAGTTAATTTGAAGAAAATTCTTTTGTGAATGTTGATGCACAAGCCTATGCATGGGACAGAGTTAGGCAGAAACAAAGTGGGGAGAAAGAAGGGAGGCAGATTTTCTTCTTACCGGTTTGCTAAGCTCTCTTCAAATAGCACCCAGCAGGTCCTCTCTCCAACTGTAATCAAGTAGTCCCCAGGGCCTGAGTGCGAGCCAGCAGTGCCAGAGAAATATGGACGAGACTGAAACCCCCTGCCGCAGAGAGTCAGCTTGGTGCTACCATGCAGAGGTGCGTTTCTGGGATGAAACTGGGAAAGCAGATAATAATTATCATCAAGATTCAGAATCAGAACAGAGCTGGAAGGGACCTTGGAGGTCTTCTAGTCCAGCCCCCTGCTCAAGCAGGAGATCCTATACCATTTCGGACAAGTGACTGTCCAGTCTCTTCTTAAACATCTCCAGTTATGAAGCACCCACAACTTCTGGAGGCAAGCTGTTCCACTGGTTAATTGTCCTCCCTGGTCTGCTTCAGCTCTGATCATTGTCAATGACCAGAGCAGAAACAGCCCTACAATCTCACTATCTCCTGCTGAAATGTGAAATATTATGCCTCAAACTCAGTTAGAAGCAGCAGTCAAAAGGGCAGGCATATTGCTGCACAGAGAGAATGTCCAGGAGAAATGACAAACTTTCTCCATATACCCTGTCTATCCAGTTGTTGCGAAAGCTGCACTATGATGCAATTCATTGGAAGAAACTGTCGTTATCACTTGCAATGGGGTAAGCTTGTATTAGTGAAACAAAACCAGAAAGATTCAAGTTGGTGCAAATAAAAATTGTGACCTGAGGCCATATCCCAGATCGCCTTAGTGACAACTATGTATTTTTAAAAACAGGCTAGTATCAACGCTGCTGCAGGTCAAATCAGGAAGAAATGATTATGCAAAGGAACTTCCAATTAGTCACGGAACAGACTTTAAACAGACGTTTCTCTCCTGCCCAGACTGCTGCGCATGCGTGAGTATCAACATAGCCCCACCTGAATTTGAATTCTATTGCTATGTTCAACCTAGAACTAAGAAGCAATTTCCTGACAGTTAGAACAATTAATCAGCAGAACAGCTTGCCTCCAGAAGTTGTGAATTCTCCAACACTGGAAGTTTTAAAGAAGAGATTGGATAAACATTTGTCTGAAGTGGTATAGGGTATCCTGCCTAAGCAGTGGGTTGGACTAGACGACCTCCAAGGTCCCTTCCAACCTATGCTACGCTATGCTGTGCTGTGCTGTGCTTTGCTATTCTATTCTATTCTAAATAAAATTCACAACTAAAATTTGGTCCCAGATAAAACACTCTTTGTCTTTACTTTTATATAAAAAGGTTAGCTGTACAAAGGAAAGAAAGTACAAATCATAAAATAGTTTTCTTTTTATCATTCTACTTTAAGAAATATACGAGCGATCCAGACATTTCAGTGGTTTCCTCTATTGCATAGTTTAAATAATTTAGCTAATGGGCCCTTCGCGGTTACTGTATATGGTATGTGAAGGTGAAAGTTTACTTGATTAGAATTTGTTTGGCTAAATATTAACTCATCTTACTGCAGACTTCGACTAGTGGTACAAACAGATAAAGCTACAGAAAAGCTACTTGTAACTGACTAGTAAAAGCTGTATCCATGCAACAATCTTTTGGTGCACAGTACCTCTCCATTGGTGCAAAGCTTTTTGAAATGAAGATCGCCTAGTTTCAAATAGCTACTAAGCCCTAATATTTTTTTTTTGCACTTGGAAAGACAGCAACTAAGAGAACAATTATAAGTTCCTATTGCCTGCCAAGAAAAAGTCAACACCAACAGTCATTCGTTTTTATGACTGCAATCCATTGGCAGCGATGATTATTTCTTATGTAATAGGCAACTCATACAAGTTTCTAAAAGATGTAAAGATTATGAATGTAACTTCAGGATAAGCAGAGAGCTGGCCAAGTTTGTAGACGAAAATATATTATTCAAATGTCAAAGAACACATCCAATTAAGAAAAATATATGGAAGGTTCCATTTAAGCTAGCACAAAGAATGCTGATTTCACAAATGAACTGATGGAAACTGAAGGGTCTGTAAATACCCAGGAAAAGGATTTTGGAAGTCAAAGTGGATTTTGTCAATTTCATGTGCAGCAGTTATAAAAAGAACAAATTTCACATCTCTAATTGTTAGAAAAAAAAGTTTGAGAAAAGAAAAGTCAGCACCGTCATGGCCTTATACAAATCTATGGTATGCTTATATCAGAGATACTGTATACAGTTTCAGTGGTAGTTGTTGAGAAACATTGCAAAGGAGCTGGAAAATGTGCAGAAGAGAGCAATCAGAATGATGTCTGTCTTAAGAGGAGAGATTAGAGGGTTTGGGATTCTTTGGAATCTGGACTGAGTGGGAACATGCCTGAAATTATACACTCCTTAAAACATTAAGACCAGTGAAATTGATAAGAAGATTCAGAATAAACATGAAAAGGTGGTTTTTTCCCCCAGGTCGTGCATAATTATTTTTCCACAACACATCGGGATGGCTACTAACTTTGAAAGGAATTAGATAAATGCATGGAGGACAACTCTGTCAGGAGTTCAAGAGATCAATGTTGTCTTCAGGCTGTTGGCAGAGTACTCCCAAATGCTAGTTACAATGGGAGAGGGATATATTATGTCTCCATCTCCTACCTACCGTTTCCCTGAAAATAAGACATCCCTGGATAAAAAGCCCAATTGGGCTTTTGAGTGCATGCACTAAAATAAGCCTTTCCCACCAAAAATAAGCCCTCCCTGAAAATATTGCAATACAGCAGCAGCCATGAAGTGACCAAACTCGCCTCCTCCTGCACCTCAAAAATAATAAGACCTCCCCAAAAATAAGGCCAAGTGCTTATTTCAGGGGTCAAAAGAAAATAAGACCCTGTCTTATTTTCGGGGAAACACGGTATGAACATTCCAGAGGCTGGTCAAAGTTGGGCAGAACCTGGATTGGTTTTGTTGTATGTTCATGAGCTTAAGAACATCTTAATTTGTACTAAGCTTATGAATTTGTATACCTTATATTAATATATAGTCCATTACATTGGATTTCATACCTTTCTGTTGGGAAATGCCCAGCCAAACAAGAAGGAAGGATCAAGCAGGGAATTAATCTTGAGTCATTGCACAGCCGCAAGAGATCCAGGACTGACTACTCACCCCTCCACCAAACTCCATGGAACCTTATCTATCTGTTCCTAATGGAAGGTAAACAGTCTAGACTGTAGGGAGACTAATGTCACCCTAGACTAAAGTGATCATATCCATCCACATAGATTTCAAGCTAACTCCTATATTACAGGCAGAACATAATAAAGGAGTTACCTTGAACTCTACACATGTGGATTTGGTCACTTACATCTGACACTGTAAGTTGTAAGCCCGCCCTGAGTCCCCTCAGGGAAAAGGGCAGCCTATAAATAAACTTTACAATTACAATTACAATTACACATTATTTATTTTGTACCTTATATTTAGAAAAATAAATTCTCTCCTTTGACAAAGTTACGGAAGATCTACAATGTTCCCTACAATGTTTAGCAGAAGCTAAAGTGGATGAAATACAGAAGGAAGATAAAGGTTCTTTATGATGTGAATCCCAAGGAGAAAGAAGAAAAGGAAATAATCCAATATTTTAGCCATGAAGTTCAAAAGGAAAGCATTTATCCAAAAACACATCCATTACAGCTCTCGGGATGTGTTCTATGACTTTAAAAAGACCATTTAACAAAAATATTGAAACAGACATTTAACAAGGAAAGTAAATTGAAATAAATACCCAATACCAAATGGCTTCATTAAACATGGCTGTAATGGGTACTAGTCACTCTATTGGTATATTATTGGCCAATATCATATAGTGAGAAAATTGCATACATCAGTGATGACTGGAGAGCAACTCTCTTGGTTCCACTGTTTCTTGCATTCTCCCTGACGAGTACATGAATCTCCACACCAGCCACATTGCATGAAACGCTCTGCTTTCAAGCAGCTGAGGCATGTTACGAAGTGGAGGCAGCCTGGACCAGTTTGGTTTACCCGGAATATCTGCAAAATTAACCAAAAAAGATAAGCGACAAAAGGATTAATATCTTTCCCACAGCCCTATCTGGGGCTAATGCCCCAATCTATGAAAATGTTTTTATATCTTCCATCAGCCATTATCTTAGAATGTTTTATAGCAGAAAAACATATTTAAAATGTAAATATAATTTACTTCCACAAAGGCATGCCTCAAATATATATATCTGGCATACTCTCTGCCTATAGCTTGAATCAAAACAGCAGAGACACTGGCTCAAAATAGACCAGGCTTCAGAAAAATTGGTCATGGGTTCGCTATAATTCTACCCAGAACATGGCTCAAAAATTAATTGGCAGTAGATCTATAATGGAAATGGTGCTCTGTATTAAACTGATCTGTTTGGGGACTAGAGCAACACGTCATCATTTTGTGCCACTCCCAGTTCAGAAGATTTATTTCCAGAAACTTCCAATCTACTTCTAGAACGGCTAGTTTGGAAGGAGGTTCAGCATGACTTGATGGAAAATGGAACATTCTGGAATTCTCTGGGATGTTCCATCCTTTCTTTAACTAGATGAACTTCATCCCAGTTTAGTATGTGCAAATTCAATCACTATGATCCTGAGGTGGGAGACACCTTCTACCTTAATGTAACAAACAAGGTCCTTCTTTTTCAGAAAAGCTCACATTAAGCAGAGCAACAACAACAGCAACAAGAAAAGTTTGGAGTAGATTCAGGAAGCATTCTGAACTAATACAGAAAATCTTCTGTCAATACGTTTTGCTGAACTTACATATTAGGCACTGAATCTAGACACCAACAGCCTTTGAGGTTTGCTTGCAATGTAAAATCAATGCATCTTCTGAAAAATCCTCCTCCTCCCAGAAATAAAAGGATCAATAATCTTACATGGTATGTCTCAGGCCAAAAGACTCAGCCTCCCTTGAGAACTCAACATGCCTCACCTCATTTCCTGTGGCAAAGAACAAAGAGTGATGCAGCTTGCCAATTTCTCTCAGCACTGGCAGTTTCTCTCCCAAAGAGAAGTTGGCCATTTCAGCCTTGTAGAAACTGGAGCCATCAAGAACCATCTAGGAATACACACATATGCACACACAGAAATTCCCATCAAGAATTGTCCATTAGAGATTGTGATTATAAAAGAATGTTGTGACTACATTTCCACATTTATCTATGGTCTCTGCTCAGAAGCATGGGAAATTGAAAATATAGTTATTCCTGTCACTACGAATCTGATTTCCAACAACTCCAGTTTAATTGCTAACCACCATTTTCCATGCTTTTAATAATAATAAGAGCCGAGGTGGCGCAGTGGTTAAATGCAGCACTGCAGGCTACTTCAGCTGACTGCAGTTCGGCTGTTCAAATCTCACCGGCTCAGGGTTGACTCAGCCTTCCATCCTTCCGAGGTGGGTAAAATGAGGACCCGGATTGTTGTTGGGGGCAATATGCTGACTCTGTAAACCACTTAGAGAGGTCTGAAAGCCCTATGAAGCGCTATATAAGTCTAACTGCTATTGCTAATTTAGTTTTTCTGATCCATGAAGAATCCAATTCAATAGCAACTTCTGAAAAGGCTACAGGGACCACAAGCTAGGATCAAGGAGCTGACATATGCAACCTGGAAATTTTAGATTGTGTACTTCTAATGTAAACGTTTGAGTTAGATTCATTGTATATGGCAAAGAGCTATAGCATTAACTAACCTGTAAAACACGCCCTTCAGATGTGCCCAAATGTGCCACAGTAAGTTCCCCTATTGCAGTTACAAAGATAGAGGTCAGCAATACATCAGACATATGTCCTTGCAGAAGATCCAATTTGAAACCATCCATAGCAATAAAAGTAGGTTTTTTCAAACAGCTGACATCCACCACTGGGTCTGAGAGATTCATCTGTCATGACAAAGATAAGAAAAGAGTTCAAACACCAAAGAAAGGACACCAAGAGTTCAAAAAACCATTAGCTCATACAATGTTGGTTTTGTACAGAAGAGGGTGTGAGAATTATGTGAAAGGACACCTTCTGAATATGAAATACTGAACATTTGATCTGTTGGGAGTCCCAATTTTATCTATTATACTCCAGTGCCATTTCTGTAAAGGCCAGAGAAGGTATAAGCACTTGAAATTCTAATTATTCCGGAAGGCTATACCAGTGAGGAAGTAATAAAGATCAAGTCTGTATTTTTTCAAATTCGATTTTGTGGAAGCACAGGTTTTCACAATCACTTGAACAGTTTCTATGAGAGACTAAAAACAACTTAAAATGTACCAGTCTTGGATACACAGTCAGTCATCTGTTCCTACCTCAATATCGCTCTTCCCATTTCACTGTCTCTACATAATCGGCCTTTGCAAGCAGTCCATACAAGAGGTACTGGCCAGTTCTCTCTAACGATCAGTCAAAACTTGTCTTCTCAAGATCTATCTTATTTTCTTCTGTTCAATTATGTTTGATTCTTGGAGACTGCCCAGGCAAGTCCCTGCAGTTCTCATCCCAAGTGCACTGCACACACCCAAAAGTCATCTTCCTGCCTTCCCCCCAATTTTAACAAACATATCCCCAGGTAGCCCATGCTTTCCAAAAAACAGCTGAAGGACTTGAAAGCAGAAAGAGCTACAAATCTGTTAGGAGTTTCTAACTTGCTTAGCAATACAAAAACAGTCATGGTGTGTAACGTTCCCGTGGTTCGCCCATGAGGCCAATGTTGAGAAAAGACAGGAGACAACCTTTCTCGGGATGGAGCGACCCAGCTTGGGGTCTGAGAGCCCCTTTTATTGAGATAGGACAAAGGCAGGAGGAGCAATAGCATGTGCTTAAAAACAGCCTGTAAAAGTACAATTTCTAATCTGCTGCTCAGTCTATATATGGTTAAATCCTGGACGTCAATGGTAGGGCACATCTCAGAATGTTATGTTATTCACTATCAGGATGTTATGGCATTCTAGGAGTTTGTTTTCTCCTGTGTGATTCAGCGTGGCTCTGCAAGCCCTAGTATGAACTAGGCCATGGAGGACACACACCTACACAAGGAACTATATTACAACAATGGTGATATCCTCTATGCCTTTCTACATTCTACATTGTACTTTATGTTTGCATGAATACATGTGCACATCCCTAAAAGGTCTCCTTAGTTATCAAGATGGCATCCTGCGTTAATCTATTTAGTTCTATTGAGCTGGGTGGGAATTAATAAAGAAACGTAGAACTGCACTGTGTGGCTACAGTGCATATGGGCCTCTAAATTCTTTGGAGTGGAAATTTCTTTGAAGTAAATATACATAAGAATTTTGCTTACAGTACGCAGGAAGGCAAATATAACTAAGCTGGCCTGAAGTGGCTTCAGCCAGGCATTCATAATGGGGAAAAAAATCATGCTATCAACACCTTTCCCATATTTATGTCTGTTATCATATGTGTTTGTATTATTAATATTTTGGGCGTTTTTTATTAGAACTAAAAATATTTAGACATGAATCATTAAAACTGGTACAACTGCAGACAGAAATCTCCCGCCCCCCAGTGAAAAATAGTAAAAGCTAAATGAATTCTAGAAAAGAATCATTAAATTCTAGAAAAGAATCATTAAAACTGGTACAACTGCAGACAGAAATCTCCCGCCCCCCAGTGAAAAATAGTAAAAGCTAAATGAATTCTAGAAAAGATGTTCAAGCAGAAAAAACAGAAATATGACCATATCTTTAATATGGTAATGCTGGATGAAATAATTGGAAGTTGAAGTTCATTGGCATTTGGACTGGACTGCCACTAATTACTCATTTTTTAAAACTTGCTTGTGGCTTCGTTTAACCCTTATCTCAGGAAGTATATCCTACAGAGCAATTAAAAAAACAGTCTCTGCTCTTAGATTTACAATCTAAAAAGATGTTGCACATTCATGCACCCAAAGGTGTAGAAAATTGCTCTGTTAACTATAGCCTGGTAGCTCGACTGTTAAATGTCCCTCATTCATTGTGCTAACCACCAATTTGGTTTAATAACTGCTCAGCTAAGTTCACATAACCTATTAAGTCACAAATCCTGATCGTATCAAATCATATTGAGCGGGCTCACACAGCATGCTAAATCAATTCCAAATCACCAAAGAAATACAGCAAGGCTTAGCACAATTGTGAGAAACCAACCAGTGTCTGAAGTTACTGAAATCAACTACATGAACGGAAGCCTTGTTATACTCTCTCTGATCAAAGAACACGCCAAGCATAGCCAGATCACAGTCTGCCTGGAGCAATGCCCCAGACTGATTCTTCTGTGACTCAGACTTATTCTAAACAATACTGAAGGAATGACCTGGGAGAGGTTGATGAGATCATCGACGATACCTATAACTTCTGTGAATTCCCCTCTTTGGGACCTACATCTGCCCAAATAATTTCTCTGTAGAAATTGGGTCGTCGTCGTCCCCCCTCGCTTTAAGTGGCTGCCAAAGCTGTGATGCCTCATGGAAACTTCTATATAAGCTGCACTGATCAAATATCCTCAGTGACCAGTTACAGTCAGTTAGTTTATATTTCCTGTGACAACTCCTGCTTCCTCTTCCTTTCACTTTTTAAGAAAAGTACTTGGTAGAAAACTAACCAAGCAGATTGAATTTTTTTTTGCCTTGCTTGTGAAATGTTCTTGATTACTAGGTGTACTGATTCTCCAGATTGTTCAACTCTGAAAAAAAAGGTTCCTATCCTAATATTCACAAACTTCATATGTTCAGGCAAGCGGATTGTTGGTTGTTATTTCTCACAAAAGCAGTGGTGCTACAGATCTCCTTGAAATATACAATCTGGTGTTCGGGTTTAGTAACTTTAGCAGGTTTGTGCCAAAGTATTTGTTCTGCAAACATTTTTTCCTACTTATCCAGTCGACAGTTCCAAAAATTCTGCTAATCGCGTCCCAGGGACATTTTCTTCATTGTGCATTTTCTTATGCAGCCAAAGCATAATTTCAGCCTTCCACCTTATTCCCAGATTAATATTCGTCATTTCTAGCACACACACATACAAAATTACCAGATGCAGGCAACCCAGCTTATTTTAGCTCCGGGCCTGCCTTTAAACCTTTAAGCACATCAACAAGAGATCAGGCAGTTACTAGATGCCCACTATGCAAATCTTAAAAGTAAAAGAAAAAGTTATGCAAGGTTCTATTATGAAACAGAAAAGATATCTGGAATTTTATTCAGATTTATGAGATACAAGGATCAACAGTAATACTGCATATCCAACCTGGAGAAGGTGAAAAGTTCAGCCATCCAGTAAAGAGAGAAGTACCCAGTACAGAGCAGATAAATGACAAATAAGATATGGTGCTGTGTTAATGAAAAACAGAAACTGCAAAAGTATCTCATGAAGACCATTATTCAAACGTAACAAAAGCCACTGTTTCCTAGTATAGGAAATAGCTGAGGCAAACCTCTGGGGTTTTGACATTCCTGTTCCAGCCATCAAGTCCTCCTGTTTCAGACTCATAAAATGAATTCTAAAAGCATCCGCTGCTGAATTTAAATTAAGCACAGATCTTCACGGTGCACAAATATTGGCATGAGTAATTTAAGCCGGGGCTATATAAACCATGGTTTCTTTAGACCCAGGTTTCCCCAAACCATGATCTGTTGTGGGAAAAGACCCAAATGCCTCCAACTTCTTTTACATCGGAGGATGAATAAAGGAGATGGAATGTCTACTGCTCCAAGGCTTGTTGGAACGTATTCATAATTATCTCACCAGAATTTTCAGTTATGGCTGAATCATTGAGTAGGTGGACATAACTTTTCACATGATCTGCAAAAAAAAGTCCCTAATTTGTCAGAGCTACTACTCTTTCATCCCTGTTTTTCCTCACAGTAGAATAAGAAAGGTTCCCTCCTGTTCATCTAATTTTATTTTCCTTTTTTTTAAAAAAAGCTGTGCTTTGGACAAAACCATAGGCAAGAAAAGCTTTTTGGCTTCTGCATCCAATATTACCGTGACCCGTCAAAACCGCAGAGGACAAAATCGCGCTCGACGAAAGCGCGCATTTGACGTCATCACAGCACGACGAAAAAAATTAAAAATTGAAATAAAATTAAAATTAAAGCAAGCCGATTCACATAAAGGTAAGGGTTAGGTTTAGGTTTAGGGTTAGGTTAAGGGTTAGGGTTAGGTTTAGAGCGTTAGGGTTACGTTTAGCGTTAGGTTAAGGGCTAGCGTTAGGTTTAGGGTTAGGTTAAGGGTTACGTTTAAGGTTAGATTTAGGGTTAGGTTAAGGGTTAGGTTTAGGGTTAGGTTTAGGGTTAGGTTTGGGGGGGTTAGGGTAAGGTTTTCGCTTTATTTTTACATTTTTCGATCACAGCGCGATGTTTTCGTCGCGCTGTGATGACATCAAATGCGCGCTTTTGTCGAGCGCGATTTTGTCCTCCGCGGTTTTGTGGTGGAACCAATATTACAACAGATTATATCAGTTTCATATAATGGAATCATTTCAGGACGAAGATCTTTCAATATTTACTCTAATAGCTCACCTCATTACAGCATGTAGATATAGCATTAGGTCACTCTGAGGCAGCCACGTTAAAAATGACTAAAAATTATGTGAATAATTTGATGTTTTGATAAGGTTGTCTTGTGAAAGTATTATACAGGTAGTCCTCGACTTTCCTACAGTTTATTTAGTGACTGTTCAAAGTTACAATGGCACTGAAAAAAATGAATTATGACCGTTTTTCACACTTACAACCGTTGCAGCATTCCCATGGTCATGTGATCAAAGTTCAGCTGCTTGGCAACTGACTCATATTTACGACGGTTGCAGTGTCCCGGGATCATGTGATCACCTTTTGTGACCTTCTTACAAAGTCAATGAGGAAGCCACATGCACATAACAACCGTGTTACTAACTTAACAACCGCAGTGATTCAGTTAACAACTGTGGCATGAAAAGTCGTAAAATGGGGCAAAATTCACTTAGCAAATGTTTCACTTAGCAACAAAAAAATTGGCCTCAACTGTGTTTGTAAGTCGAGGACAACCTGTAGAAGAAAGTTATTTGTAAAAAACTTGGCTTTCTGAATGCATTTCTTAGAGCAGTGATGGGGAACCTTTTCGGCACAGAGTGCCCAAAGTAGAATGTGTGTGCACATGTGCAAAGAGCCAGCTGCTCTTCTGGTTTCCGGTGTGTGCATGCATGCCGGCCAGTTGGTCTTTGGGTTTCCAGCGCTCCAGCACACTCGAAGGCAAGCTGGGCAGCGTGCATGTGCCCACTGGAAACCAGAAGAGCAGCTGACAACAGCACACGTGCCCACAGAATGTGCTTTCTGTGCCACCTCTGGCATGTGTGCCATAGCTTTGCCATCACGGTCGTAGAGTATCCTTTCCTAGAGACCATTTCACCTAAGTGCTCAAAAGGAGAAGGTGAAGTTACCTTTGGCCATGCAGCCTTTAGTTAGTAGCCCAGCTCTGTTGACTCAATGGCCTCACCTTTTCCTTTGGCCTCTGGAAAGGTATGTGCTCTGAATTGTTCTTTGATTTGTTTCACACCCACTTATAAGCCTTCTGGGTTTTTTTTTTCCTTCTGTTACCAATTCTAATGACTCAGAATTGATTGCCTGGGAGAGGCAACTCAAAGGAGGAGCCAGAAATCTCGCTCTTCCTCGATAATTTCTTCAAAATATAAGGGTCGGCAAACATCTGCTTGGCAATCTGGACTCTACAAAAGAAACAGGGACTCTGACCCTGGCAAAGAAAGGGCCCCTCAGCTTCCCTAATGGCTCTCTGTCCTCCAGAAGGAAAAAAGGAAATGTGGGCCTAAAGAAGAAACGAGACAGAGACAGAGACAGAGACAGAGAGAGAGAGAGAGAGAGAGAGAGAGAGAGAGAGAGAGAGAGAGAGAGAGAGAGAGACTTCCCTCTAAAGATCACCCTTACTGAAGGCCTTGGGGTTCTATTCCAGGGTTACTTCAGCACATGTCGCAACATGAGTTTTGCATCTCAGAATGGCAGCTGTAACCATGAAGGTGAAAGGAATAGGGTGGGTCAAAGAGGATATATCATGCTCTTATTCTTCCTGCAGAATAACTTATCTTGTAACCAGCTTTCCCGACTCTTCACATTCATGCAGCTAGACATCTTTTTTTTCTCCTCCCTTGTAAAATTTGCTGCTGCATTTCTTTACCCACAATCTGGCTTATGCCCTACTCTCCTTTTTTTAAATTAGACAGACATTTACATGATTCTTGTTATTTTGGAGCCTCATTCACACTTTGTGCTAAGCTGGATGATGTTTTCCTTGTACGGGCTTGATTTATTTGATTTATTTATTTGGCTTATATGCCGCCCTATTCCCAGAAGACTCAGGGCTTGGATGACATGTAGTGCATAGCTACATTTGATGAAGCTTTTTCATCAAACTACAATTGACACTGGCTTAGCACACTGAGAGTTCAGTCTCTACCGGTTTCCCTTTTGACCCTTCTACAATACATCACATTTTCTACTTTTAGGTTTCTGAGGTTTTCCTAGAAAGAAACTTATCAAGTTATCAGTTACTTGATAACGTTTGTTGCCCTTTACTGTATCTTTTGCCTATCCTACTGGATGCTTCTAAATCTTGGTTTCGGCTGTTATCAGTTGAAATAGGTTGTTTCTTAGTGTCTTGTCAAAATCTATTTCAATTATTAGGATCAGAGCTTTTGAATCACGATGCTGCAAACCTATAGGAGATCACTGCTGTTCTTCCTTCAAAAACTAAATCCAAACCTGTTTTGTTTTTGCATGTATTTGCAAATGTTTGCAGCTCTAACAGTATACATTTATATAGGCAAATCCTCTTCAGTTATGCAATTCCCTCAGGGGGGAGGACTGATCAAACTAGTAAAGATATATCACAAGAGTTTTGCTAATGGCTGCAGTGAAGTGTTGGGAATAATACATTTTTGATGTATTTATAAAAACAGATGCCAATTTTTTTTTGCGAATCATGGCATGGGATCCAGCTATTTACAGGACCGCCTCACCCTAAAAATATCTGCCTGTCCTACTAAATTGAATAGATTAGGCACGGTCCCAGATTCCTTCCAGGAAATCCTGCTATGTAATGAGACCTTGGAAGTGTATTTTTTCTGTGCCTTTTTTTTGATCCTACCTGGAAACCTTCCCCCAGCAATTCAATAGATACCCACCTTTTAAGCCTTTCAGAATTCAATTCAATTCAATTCAATTTTTTAGATTTATAGGCTGCCCAATCCCGGGGGACTCCGGGCGGCTTACAAAGAACAAGAAAACAAAAACAAAAACAAAATAAAAATAATTTAAAAATTCACCAACACGCATACGTTCTGATCGGGGCTGGACCCTACGTAATAAGGTCAACAGCCCCAGGCCTGCCGGAACAGCCAGGTTTTAATAGCTTTTCTGAAGGCCATGAGGGTGGGTGAGGTCCGGAACTCTGGGAGTAGCTGATTCCACAGGGTCGGAGCAGCCACAGAGAAGGCTCTCCTTCGAGGTCCCGCCAGCCGGCACTGTCCGGCTGACGGCGTCCTAAGGAGGCCCACTCTGTGGGATCTTTTTTTTTCTGTAAATATGTTTTATTTTCATTTTTTCATTTTCATTTCATACGGTCACATATATACTGTGCATAACCGGGGCCATATAACATTGAACAATAAACACAGCCATCCTTGTCAACAATACTCCCCAAAATACAAACCCAATATACCACTTCAACCCTCCATACACCCTTTCTTTCACCCCCCTTCAACTTTCCTTTCTCCCCTCCAACATTCCCCTCTACCCTACTTCCCCTCCCCCTCTATCACTCCTCTCTCCCAATACACTCCCTCCCTTCCATCTCACCCTCCCTCCAATCCTCTCTCCCACCCTCTCTACCCCTCTTTCTTCTTTCCTTCTGCTCCTCCCTTTGGTGTATTTCTACTATCTATCAATATATTCAGCTTCCTATTTTTACACTAGAATCAAAAACGCAACAGTATACAAGTGCAATCATATTAATCACTTTAAAATCCAGCACATACTATATTTCCCCCCTTCCCCCTCCCCCCTAGGACCCCACCTCCCTTCCCCCCCCCCGACTTCCCAGAGCCCGTACACAGTATAGCTTTTTATCAAACACAGTCTGAAATATATTAAAACCAAGGAAATTAAAAAAAAAGAAAAAAAGAAAAAAGTCAGTAAAGTCTCTACGTTGAACTCAGCTTCTTGCCGTTACTCAAACTTTAAGCAGTTTACATTATTCCTAATCTTAATTGTTTGATTACCTGCAGGATTTCCCCAGAGGTTATTTGTTGGCTCAACTTTTGCCTATACTCTTCTCTAACTAGGGGTATTGTCTCTTTATCTAAGTATCTGTCTATATCTAAACCCTTAATTTTGTCCCCTTTGTACAATTCTGTAAAAAAAAAAAAATTTCCCGGAATGCCTTTTAAATCTCCTCCTGTTAAAACACCTCCTTCCCTCTATAACACAATTTGGATACATTTCAAATTTTTCTTTTAATTTCCTCTTCCAATTCTTTTCGTTTTTGCCCTAGTTTATGTCTATGTATTTTGTTTATATTCATCAGTACTCCTCTCATATACGCTTTACTTGCATCCCCTACAAATCCCATGAAAGTACCCTTATTCTTATTCAGAACAAAGTATTCAGATAGCAATTTTTTACAATCATTAATATACTTTTCATATCTAAATAAACTCTCATTCGACCTCCAAGACCTTCTTGTCTGCACTACCCTTCCCAATTCCATCCAGACTGGGTTATGGTCCAAAAGGACCCTCGCCGCAATCTTTGTCTTCTTCACCCTAGAAAATAAATCATTAGTGATTTGTATAAAATCAATCCTTGAAAGGGATAGATGTCCATCAGAAAAAAAGGGTGAGGTCATATGCCTCTGCATTTCTTTCTCGCCAAACATTTCTCAATTCGAAGTCGTCCATCAAGTCTTTTTCCCTTCTAGAATTAGGTCTAATGCGATATATCTTCCAAAGGGATCTGCTTCAATTAGTTCAGCCTTAATGTCTTTTCTTAAGTATACAACTATACCATTTTTCTTTTCCGTAGCAGAGGTCACAAAATATTGACCAAGTTTGGGGTTGAACAAATATTTTTGATCAGTTGATTTGATATGAATTTCTTGCAGGCAAATTATATCGTTCTTGAACTGTTTGAGATAGTGAAATATTTTCTTTCTCTTCTGTAAAAAGTTCAGACCACAACTCCTTGGTCAATGGCCGGTGGTTATTGAAGTTGTTGCAATGTACCTTGTTTTCCCATTCGTCTGGTAGTCATACGGCTAGATCTTTGTTCCCTGACCCCTTGCCCTTCCGGAAGGAGGAAATGGTGCTTTTTGTCTGGTAGTTGTGTGATTTGCTGTTTATCTTGTCCTTCTCGTGGTCTTTCTCCAGATCCAGATGATTCAGGGTGTCCCACCTTCAGGATCTTGTGATAGAAATCTCGGGCTTCCCATACAGAGTTGAGACGATATTTTTGCTTATCAAATGTAATTATAATACCGAATGGCACATCCCATCTATACTGTATCTGACGGTTTCTGAGTTCTTCCACTAGAAAAGCATAATCTCTCCTGGCTCTTAGCATTTGGGGTGGTATTTCTTTCAAGACAATCAAGTCCTGTCCGCCAATTTGAAGCCTGGTATTATAAGACTCTTGTAGTATCATGTTTCTGAACTCTCTTGTAGCAAAGTATATAATTACATCTCGGGGAAGTTGCTTCTGTTTTGCCACCCAAGAGTTAGCGCGATAAATTTTTTCAATCTGCCAGTCAAAGTTGGACCCCGGTCTTTCCACCAGACGGTCAAAAGCCTCTGAAAAAATCTGCTTCAAGTTCTCCTGTTTATCCTCACGCAGCCCCCTGACTCTTAATGCAAGCTCCATCTGTGTGTACTGCATCATAACAATTTGTTTTTCAACGTTTTCAACTCTTTGTTGCACCACTTCAGTTTTGGAAGTCAAGATAGTGTTGGCTTCTTCAAGAACCTCTAGCTTATCTTCCATTCCAGAAACATATTCTGTCAGTACAGTTACAAGTCCCAACATATCATCATTTGTTTTGGCAATCTTAGTATCAAGCTTATCATATAAGTCTGCTTTAAGTTTCTTTATCTCCTCTCTGAATTCTCTGAAAGCTTTTGAATTCTGCTCTCTAAATTCTCTAAGAGTTTCAAAAAAAAGTTCTTTTGTTAGCAAATCTCCAGTAGGGGGCGTAGAGGGTGGAAGCTGCGACTTTGTGCCAAGTGTGTGAGATGTACTCCTAAGAAAAGGTCTCCCCGAATTTAATTTTGATGCCATTATATCTTTTCTTCAAACAATTATTCAACAATTATTCAAACTCTACTGGCCCGCTGTGTAGCTTACGAGGAAAAAAAAGTATTAAGTCCCCCCTTTATTTGTTCTTAGAGGTTTTTCAAAAGGTTTCAGAAAAGAGCATTGTAACAAAGCAGGTTTCTGCTTTAAATGTTTTATTCATTTTCATTTTCAATTTTGTACATTCACTTATATACTGGATATTGAAAAATATAATAGTAAGAAAAGAAAAACCCCAACCTAAACACAACTCATAAACCCGACCTATCGCTTTCATACACCCCTTCTTCTCCCCCTCCAACTTTCCTTTCTCCCTCCAACAATCACCCCTCCTACTTCCCTTTCCCCTCCTATCTTCCTTTCTCGCCTCCTTCCCCTCTCATCCTCCTTACATTCCCCTCTTCCTCCCTCCTTACTTCTCCCTCTTCCTTTCCTCTACTTCTCACTATGGTGTATTCTATTCCTTAATCTATTCAGTTACGCTAAAAAGAAAAAAGAAAGGAAAAAAGCAAAAAGAAAAAAAAAGAGAAAAATAAAAAGAAAATATAAAAATCAACAGTATACAAGTGTATTCTTCTTGTTCTATGTATTGAAACTATATCTTCACCCACCCACCCACCCCCAATGAACCCCCCTCCCTAACCCCCTCCGACTTCCCAGGTCCCACACCCGGCACAGTTCAGTACCCTTCACCTTCAAAATATCTTATTAACAATAATAATGAAAATAAAATAAAAAGAACACTCCGAAAAAGAAAAAAACAAAAAAAAAAAACAAAAAAGTAAGTAAATAAAAAAAACTTAAAAATCTTTTACATTATGCTCAGCCTCCCATCATTCTTAAAGTTTAAACAGTGTGAATCATTCCATTTATATTTTGTCATCGTCCCTTACTTCTTAAAAATCTTTTGCATTATGCTCAGCCTCCCATCATTCTTAAAATTTAATCAGTGTGAATCATTCCATTTTTATTTTGTCTTCGTCCCTTACTTCTTTGATATTTACCCCCATCTTCCTGTAAATTCTCCAAAAAAAACCTTTCTTA
This sequence comes from Thamnophis elegans, assembly GCF_009769535.1. Taxonomy (NCBI): domain Eukaryota; kingdom Metazoa; phylum Chordata; class Lepidosauria; order Squamata; family Natricidae; genus Thamnophis; species Thamnophis elegans. The sequence continues at coordinate 100,615,019 of NC_045542.1, forward strand.
ACCTTATATTCAAATATTAGTTTATACAAAAATCAATTTATCTTCAAATACAGAGCAATCTAGTCATACTTTCGCTACTCATCTTCCTACCCTTCATTTCACATCTCCATTCCACCCAAACCGAAATTACATATGATTAGGATCTCGCTCTTCACTTTAAAATCCTAAGCTTTTTATGTTATACTTCAAGCATGTAAATCCGTAAAATGTGTACCCAAAATCCATACCAGTTCATTCAATCCCAAGATCCCTTCATCAATATCCCATTCCACCTTCCTTTCTGCCACACTCTTCCCCCCTCCATTCCTCCCAAGCCACAATTCATGCGCAGTTTGGATTAAGATTCAAGTAAATCTTATAAAAGTCCCGTATAATGTCTGTCTGGAATAAGCAATAAGCGATTCCTCATCAATGCACAGCTTTACCATTTACCAAACAGAAATAATCAGTCCAAAAGCTTAGAAGGTATTTTAAGAACATCGCTGGGTCTATGTTCCTTACTCTTCTGCCCTTCGGAAAGAGAAGGCTACCCTCTCCCTTGTAACCACATGTCCCACTGCTTTGAAAATATGACTGAATCCTCAGTTTCCGCTCTTCTGTCTCTCCAATAGGGGGAGAACACCTCCCTCCTTCTTGTAACCAAGTAACTTGCTGCTTGTCTTTCCTTCACCTTGTCCTTCCGCGTTTCCGAATGAGTCAGGAAGCCCCGCCTTCAGAGTTTTATAATAAAAATCCCAGGCTTCCGAAACAGAATTGATGCGAAATCTTTGATTTTCAAATGTAACTGTGATTCCAACTGGGGCCTCCCACCTATACTTTATTTGACGATTTCTGAGTTCTTGGGTTAAAAAAGTGTAGCCTTTCCTTGCTTGCAGCATCCGGAGCGGAATTTCTTTAAAGACGAACAAATCATAGCCATCGATTCGAAGCCTGCTATTATGAAACTTTTGTGAGATCGCATCTCTGGATTCTTTTGTGAAAAAGTATATAATTATGTCTCTTGGAAGCTGTCGTTGCTCTGCTATATGCGAATTTTGGCGATAGATTTTTCGAATATTCCAATCAAAATTGAGTCCCGGACCTCCCACCGCTTGGCTGAAAGCTTCTACAAAAGTCTGTTTCAGGTTTTCTCCTTTCTTTTCAGGCAGTCCTCTGACTCTTATTGCAGACGCCTTTCTGTTATAATTTATCATTGTAAGTTGTGTTTGAGTGTCCATAATCTCTTGTTGTAAGGCTTGGATATTAGAAGTCAATTTAAAATTAGCCCCCTCCAAAGTTTCCAATTTAGTCTCCATTTCTTCAATATAATCTGTCAAAATAGACGTGGTTTCAAACATATCCGCATTTATTTGGGCAATTTTGGTCTGTATTTTATCGCATAAATCCAGCACAAATTCTTTGATCTCTTTCTTAAAGTCATTAATTATTTGAAAGAAAAGCTCCTGTGTCAAAGAATCTCCAGTAGGTGGCGTAGGAGACAAAGGCAACGATTTACTAACAAGTTCTTTAAGCACAATCGGGGAGGATTTTTTTGCCTGTTTAGACCTGGGAGACATTATAGATAAAATCTGAGAATAGACAGATAAACAGTGTCTTCAGCTGGTCAGTTCTCACTAAATTATTTGTAGATTTTGCTTGTTAATGAGTAGCAGTCTCCGGGGAAATAAAGCCAGTTAATTACGTCATCAATCACCAACACAGTAAAAACGCCATTTTGTATCCCAATTGCGCAGAGACGTTCAAAGAAAAAACAAGGCTGGTGTTTAGATAGTTATAAAAAAAAACCTCACAGGAGTAAGACCCGCTCGTATTATCTTAAAAACAATTTATCATTGTCCTGAGTGAGGGAGTCGGCTGTCTAGGGCTGCAAAAAGGCAGCTGCGAAGAACTGGCTGGAGATAAGAGCTCAGTTACGCTAGAACTCTTCTTCATTCACAGCCCAAAAAAAAGGAAAAAGGGCTGTGAACTACGAATAAATCCTAACACCTGAGCTTCTGCCTGTCCCTTTCTGCCAGAAAGGGATGATATCTATTGATCTTAATTAGATATACAGACCAGAACTCTAAGAGGGGCTTCGTTGAGCTCCTCGGCGACAGGCTCCTCCCACAGGAAGTCACAAAGCAGGTTTCAAAAGATTAGCATTGTAACGAAACAGTTCAGCATATTCATCTCTGTTTGGATTGTCTCTATATTAACAAGGAGTCCAAGCCATTATATCTTTTCTTCAAACAATTATTCAACAATTATTCAAACTCTACTGGCCCGCTGTGTAGCTTACGAGGAAAAAAAAGTATTAAGTCCCCCCTTTATTTGTTCTTAGAGGTTTTTCAAAAGGTTTCAGAAAAGAGCATTGTAACAAAGCAGGTTTCAAAAGATTAGCATTGTAACGAAACAGTTCAGCATATTCATCTCTGTTTGGAATGTCTCTATATTAACAAGGAGTCTTTTAAAACTTTTAAAAGTTGATAAGAAAAAAGAAAGTCTTGTAAGCTCTTCAGAGAAATGAAGCTAATTAAGAGACTGCAGGCTGGCTGTTCCTTTGATCTTTTTAATCTTGCTCTTTGCTGGATAGTTAGGAATGTGGGACAATCGCCATTTTGGGAGCTTATTTTTTAAGAACCCCCCCCCCCGTGCACGAAGGAAGCTCTTGTAAAAGAAGCTAGGATTTTTTTTAAAAAAAAAGGCAGATAAAGTTGTCAGGTACGGACTCTGCTTGTATTAATCTCAAATAAATATATCAAAAGTTGTCCTAAGTGGGGGGATCCTTACTTTGCGCCGTAATAAATACAGCCGTGGTTTCTGGCATGGAGATGTGATTCAACCTTTAGTTGGCCCCTCCTTCCATTCGCAGCAAAAAAAAAAGCTGCAAACTTCAAAGAAAAGCTCTTACCAGCTGGATCTCTCTTTCACTCTTCTTTGCCTGAAGAATGAGGTATCTACCAGGTATTTAGGCAGATAACGCCACCAGAAACCTGGGGGCAGCTGCCGCCATCAGCAAGGTCCCGCCCCGGATGTGGGATCTTATCAGCCGTTGGGAGGTATGTGGCAGTAGGCGGTCTCACAAATACGCTGGTCCTGAGCCATGTAGGGCTTTTAAGGTAATGACCAACACCTTGAATTGCGTTCAGAGACCAATTGGCAGCCAGTGCAGCTCGCAGAGGATAGGGGTAATATGGGTGTATCTCAGTACACCCAATATCGCTCACGCGACTGCATTCTGGACTAGCTGTAGTCTCCGAACGCTTTTCAAGGGTAGCCCCATGTAGAGCGCCATCAAGATCTGGCTTTTTACTGAGACACTGCAATAGGATAGAATAGAATGGGAAGATTAGAATGAGGTCAACTGGAGCTTTCTGCAGGACACTTTGAAAATATGAATAAGCATAGAATTTTTATTTTTATTTGATTGCTTTACTGTTTTATAGTTGTTTAACAGTTACCGGCTTTACTGTTGCTGTGAGCAACCCAGAGATAGGCAGACATATACATCTTTTGAATGAAACAAAATGGGTAATCCTTGCTCAAACAACAGCTATTATCTGTGAATACATAAATGGAGGATTCTCCCTCTATTTATTGAGGGTAGATAAGTAGATGCAGAAAGGCATTGATCTTAAATGCCAAGTCTCAACAGCTGTAATACGGCACCTGCTGCCAATACTGACCCAGACTCTAGTTCCTGGATGTTTTGACATCAGGCTGTCCTATCTCACCATGTCAGGCAGCTGCCAAATTAGTCAACTGGCCAGTGGAAGATTCATGAATGCATAACTTCCCATTGCTGCTGTTCTTGAAGGTTACAAGCGGAAATTGAGCAAAGTAATAAAAATGTGCCTGCCATCTCTTTACTAAGTGCTTTCTTCCTTCTTTTTGAAAATCAGGCTGTGAAGAGTTTCACAATATTCTGATTCAGGCAGTTTGATCTTACCCATGTTTTGTGACAAGTTGTTGAGCAAGAGCGTGGTCAGGAAAAGGATAGGGTAGGGGAAGAAACCCTGGTTATGTCCAAAGGAACTCTCACTGTAGGGCTGAATAGCACCTGTTAAGATTCACTAATATGGAGGAAACTATTCATTGAGATATTAAAGTATGTGTGATATAATGCAAATGCATAATGGATGAGGGGAAGAGTTTTTGGGTTAAACTCTACTCCCTATGAATTCAAGGACAAGTTTACATAGTTGTCTTGGCAACAGTACACAAGAAAGTACTTTGCCACTGCCTGATATGCTTTCATCAATTTCCTAGTTAAGCCTATAGCTCAAGGGCTGTAGAAGCATATAGAAAAGCGTAGTTATTCGAAGTGTACAATTGCTCATAAGTATTTTGACCATAAACAAACACTTTTGCTAAGGCACATATGAAAGCCCTGCACATTTTATTTAGCTCTGCCAAGGACACTAAGTCTGTCCTCTTTTGAATACAACATAGCTGGCCAATTAATCCCCCAGTCATTGTAGATTTTCTGTCCTTCCACTGTTTCCTACAGAAGACTAACTAACATCAGCATTCCAAGGTATCTATCAACAGAACAAAGATGTAAGTAAGATATAAATTCACAGTTACAGGAAAACAACAAAGAACCCTCGAGTTTATCAATCCAGTGTTCTCAAAAATAGTAAATCTGTTGATACTTGAAAGAGCAGAGCTTTTATGAAGAATATGTTATTAATGCATACCTCAACACAGGTATGTATGCAAAGATATTTTGCAAGAAAGAAAACAACACTATAGACAGTATGTTCAGGTTCAAAGCAGGTCTCTGACACCATCTTTAAGGAATTTTAAAAATACATTTTGTTTTTTATTCTAATGACATTATATCTTCAAGGAGAAATCTTTGTACTTGGGCATCTGCCTTAGACATTTAAAGGTAAAGAATATCCATAAAGAGATACTACAAGGGAAAGATGTACTGTATTACAAGAGGTTGAGTCTACTTTTCTGTTTTGAGTTCTTTACTCTGCCATTGACGCAGAGAGCTTCTCTGTTGAAGCCACCTGAGTTTTATTTATTGAACAAATTTTCTAGCCTTCATATTCACACATCAATTTAAATAAATTAAAGGGGGCAAGTCTTCATTCCAACTTATATTGTTATAATCTGCGGTGGAGGAAGCAAATAGACTCTGATCTGGTCCTTTGGGGCCTCTTGCCTCATTATGTAGTACTCTGGGATAAGGCAAAGCCTTGGGAGATGCAGGCAATCTCTTCTCTAATCACAAATTACCGGGATTGATTCCAAAAGACAATTCTCTAGGGAAGGACAAAGACTGCAAAATTTCCACAAAGGTGGATACATTTGGGGTCATAGCAATAAGTGATCAGAAACTGTTGAGACCTGACAAAGGTACACTGAATACACAAAAAAGCTATGACTAGGCTTTTTATTCAGTATATTTTGTATTTTAATATTTTTTTTCTTTTTTCAGTCTACAACTTTACATTCTTCTATAAAATATACCTAAGGAGCTCCCGGTGATTTAACCTACAAAAATATATATTACAATTGTAAATGCTTAATGATTTTCAAAGTAGGCGGCTGATAAGACAAGTGAGGCTGAGAGACAGAAAGTTTTCAAAGGCCATAAAATTAATGAGAAGGTATTGACCTTCGCAATGGAAGCAATGGAAGCAAATGGAGATAATACAAAAGCTCATTTGTGTTCTTGTGAAAAATGGCACAGATTATCGCAAGAACCTGGAAACAGATTACTGTAGCTTCTTTGAGTTCCTTTGTACATCAGCAAAAGAATGCACAGGTAATAAATCCAAGGTAAACAGTAACTTATTTTGTTGGAATTAAAATTACAATGCAAAACACGAAGCCTATATAAGCAAACTTTGTTTGCATTTTATCCTGAAAGCATAGTTTCAACTATGCCAATTCTTTTTTTTTTCAACTTTTAGAAATATGAATTTAGGCTGATATAATAGACTACAGTTAAGCAATCCTAAATTTAAAAATCCCAGAATCTATTTATTTCCAATCTTTATATTTTGGTCTGTGACCGTAAATAAAGAGTGTGTGTGTGTGTATGTGTGTGTATGTGTGTGTATGTGTATGTGTATGTGTAAGTGTATGTTGTGTGTGTGTGTGTGTGTGTGTGTGTGTGTGTGTGTGTATATATATATATGTATATAACCAATCTTTATATAGTGCCAAATTAAACTATAACTTAAATCCCAAATTCAGAAAATTAAACATAACATTACCAATTCAAATAGAATTTAAATGGCAACCAAAAAATGAAAAATAGTGAATGGTAGAAAAGCTAGGTCTCAATAAATATCCTCCTCTATGTGGATCTCATGAGACAATTGTGTTTTGTTTGGGTAAATTTCAGGTTGTAGAAGGAGTTTTTTTCCCTTCCCTCCTCCAAGTGGATCACAGAAACTAAATCACGCTATTTCTACAGTGATTTAAATTTAGGGTTTTTCCATGTATCTCCATTCAGAAGCTAGTGATGTTATCCATTTAATTGCTGCTGATCTTGAAACACAGAAAACAGTCTCCAACCCATCAGCCTTCCCCCCCCCCCAGTTGACCAATAGGAAAGAGCAAACAAAAAGCTATCAGTCGCACCCTTGAACTTTGCAGAACCTGCCAAAACAACATTGTTCTTGCCAAAACTCCATAATACATGAAATTAAACAAAATAAAATGTTAGCAACTTCTCCCTGGCAGGTTTTCAACGTGTGCCTGCTCGTTTGGTAGCAGGAAAAGCTACTACTAGCTAGGTATCATGCCATCACTGAGTTCATAGTCCTCTTAGTGATGTGTTGAAAAATGAGAACTACAGGAGACTGTGCAGTTGAGGAACAGGTAAATCATTCTTATTTAAAGAAATACTATCCTAGGAGGCCTATTACTGGCACACTTTTTCCTCAGTGTTTTAATTTATTTTCTGTCACCATTCCATTTGAGAATACAAGACGTAAGAGATTATAAGGCAGACACTCTTAGAAAAGAGTGATGAGCATATACGAGCATAAGAGGAATAGGTTTTACTGTACAAACTCCAAGAAAAAATGGAACACATTTAAAGCACATTTTTAAAAGCCAAAGTTAGTTGTGTTTGTTTAGATAGTATAATTGGAATGCTAATTTCTTCTTTATTTATCCCTATTACTTTAGCAGAGTTTTATCCAAAAAGGCAATAAATAAATAAAAGTTTAAATTGTATAGAAATGTTGAAAATATTTATCAAAACCCTTTAAAAAAATATTTATTTTCCCTGCTCTGAGCAGATTCAGTTTACATGTTCTTGATAGCTACTTTCTTCACTCAACAGAAGGCTCAAATCTGGGCAGAAAGAGAATCACATCCTGGACAGATTTCCCCTCTGGCTCTTTACACAACTGTCTCATTTTACTTGGACTTTTGGAAATGGGAAAACAGAACAGCCAAGATCCCTGAATTCTTGGGTCAATCACTATTCCCATAGTACCCAACAACAGATTGTTTTTGTGGAAAAGGAGAAGATGCCAGAAACGGAACGTGAATCAGCTTTCACCTTTGGGCTGTCACTTCTTTCATATTTGCTCTTAAGCCTATTTCTGCTGCCAAAGTAAATTGCATCATACGTTGAATACCAGGGGGAAAGTAGCAAATGTGCCTTTTAAAATTTCTGTTCTCCCCATCTCTCTGTTAAATCAAAGAACCCAAAGTAGAAGTAGAAGAAGTATAGCCAACATTATATAGCAAAAGTCTGGAAGGAAAGATTGCATAAGAGCCATCAATTTTCTCACTACCTACTGAGTAGGTAGTGAGGAATACTGGGGTAGGAATAGGTGTGGACTTGGATTCCAACTGCCCACTGAATTAATAATTTTGTCTCCATATCTATTAGCATTTACACAGAAGGGATTACATTATTGCCAGACATGCATTTATTACCAACTAACATCAATGTTACTGATCTTTTTCTGAAAGAAACATGAGTCTACATTTTACCAAGGTGTCAGGAAAAAGCAGCAGATGAGACAGATATACTGGATGCACAGAACACGGAAAGAATTCAATTAATGGAAAAGAAATTCAAAGACTTGTAAGAAGATCATCTATTATCTAAATGATTTATATAATCACCCATCTAACAATGTATCTTCTTTATAATAGGAGCCTGAAAATAAAGTAACTCCGCAAGCTATAAAATTACAGTATTATCCCCTTTCTATAAAAATTTAACATGTTCTTTCATATTTTATTATTGTGTCAGTATCAACCCATCCTTCATTCATTTATGCACATGTTTGAATGTCTCTCCTTTTCTGATGAAAGATGAGCAGAAATTGCATTTATGAAAGTATAAATCTCCTTTTGGTCTAGAAGTAACATTATCATATGTTCATGTAAGGGCTCCCAATGTATCTTAACACTTTCCAGTAATCATTAATCTCTCAGCAAAATTATAACTATCTGTAAGACATTTAAAACAAAGGACAATAAAACAAATTTATCTTGGCATATGCTTCCTTGAATAGAGGCTATGAAATTACTGCATTAATATAGAGCCCTTGGAATACTTTGTGGCAAAATAACAAAAGAGGGAAGTTTGGGCTGTTTTTTTAAACTGAAAATTAAATACTTTGATTTAGGAGCAGCTATTTAGGAAAGGTTTGCTACAATGGCACTCATAGCCTTAGCATACAAGGGTACACTCAAAAAAATGAGAAGTATACTTTATTGAGGATGCTGCTATGAATAGCAACTCAAGATCAAGTTCTCTCCCACTCTTATAATTATAGGACTATTCCCTTTTATTGTGATATTGTCAAAGTTACACAAATAGACTAACAATTTCAGAATTTCCAGCGAATGATATCTGGAAAGCACCAAGTTGGGGGGAACAGATCTTCATATGGGAATTATACTTTTGGCAATATGGTAACTAACATTGAACTATAGGCAATGTGTAGTGTCAATGTTATGACTTGCAAATGTTGCAATTGTTATCCAAATAAAGAGGGATCAACAAAAAGGTTACTTCGGACTGTACATATGGTCAAATTATATCATTTCAGAAGTGTGTTGTGACAGACCAAGTTCAGATTTGTAAGAGTTCAGAACTAAAATCACCTGTACTACTAAAGCTCAGTAAATCCCTCTGCTGCCTCTCTGATTCTTGTACTGAAGTTTTGGTACCAACAGCACAATTTTTATTAATAAAAATATGGCATATTTGTTCGTTTTCTTTAAATTGCAATAACACTATTAAAATAGCTATCTCGACTACCCCTAAGAAATCGGTAAAGTCGCATGCAACCATATAAATGAATGAATGAATGAATGAATCAAAGAAAGAAAGAAAGAAAGAAAGAAGAAAGAAAGAAAGAAAGAAAGAAAGAAAGAAAGAAAGAAAGAAAGAAAGAAAGAAAGAAGAAAACTCTTGATGAGGACTCACATTATGTGGGCAGTACTCCATGTCTTGATAAAACGTTAGTCCTCGAAGCATCTTGTCATGAACGTCCAGACTGCAGCACTTTGTCATCCCTGTTTCAATAGCTTTGTTGATCATATACAGAGGAAAAGCACAAACACCTGAGTACTTCTTGGGCACCATGCTGTCCGGCTGGCTTTCAGCAAACACACCAAAGAGAACCAGTTCTTTTTCAGTGGTACCAATTGCTTGAGCCAACTTGGCACCAGGATTGGTAGCATGAGCTGCCTGCAAGACATTAAAAACTACATCTTTAGGCATGATGCTAAGGCTCCTCTTCCGCTTAGATTGAATGCGGCACTCCAAGTTCAGCTCTCGGTACTTGTGAACCTCAATGTCTTCAGTGCTGAGTCGCACTATCCTAGTGTGGTATGAATTGGAAGTAGGATCTTCCTTTTGGACTGTCAAAAAATAGACAAACTGCCGGTATTGAAAGGAATACACATAGTGAACATGGTATGTGTCTTGATACTCTGGCAGCACAGTTAAGGAGTGGAAACCATCAGCAAACCCATCCAAAGTACTCTTTGGTCTCCGTATTGACACCGATTTGGGGCTGTATGTGTCTGCTATGGTTGCGTTGATGGTAGATGCAATATAAAAGTATGAAGCAGATGCCATGTCAACAATGACAACTCTTGTGCCTAAGGGACTGGCCACACAGTCTGAACACTTAGAAGGGCTGTTCTGCTCAGGCGAATACAAGCAGGAGGTTTCCGCAAGCAAAACAACGTCGCCCTGCATCTGAATCGTATGCTGGAAACAGATGCCATGTTGCGAACTTCCACAACTGTAAAGCCAAGGTTCAACAGGATCCATCACCAAAACTTTGTTGTCTGTGTTTTGAAAATCCACTGGCCCTTTCACTCGACAGAGAGCACAGATCTTGCACTCGGTACTCCCCCAGGGCCCAGTTACTAGGGTCGACAGAATTTTCAGTTCTGAGTTCAATGTGTAAATCTTATTCTGAACTGCAACAAAAATAACATTGCCCGGAGGGTAGGTAACCATATTCTGGATCGCAGACGTAGCTCTGAACGTAGGGAAGTCATATTTTACTGTATAATCTCGGGTCAAGTTATAGGCGATAGGTTGGCATTGCCAAGTCTTCCCAGTGATCCTTAAGGGCAACAGTCCAAGAATGAAGCAAACAAGAAATGATATGCCCATACTAAGGAGGTAGGAGTAAAGCAGAATCCTGTGATCAGAAGCTACCTCAGTTCTTCAGTTCTATGTGGCTCAGCAATCCATCCAGAGTACTCTATCATTGCATTACAGCTGAAAAGAAGGAGAGAGAACATGGATGAGTAATGCTACCAGGAGGAAAAGATGACATTTATCTTTCCTTTTAACAGAATAACAAAATAACAGAGTAGGAAGGGACCTTGTAGGCCAACTAGTCCAACCCCCTCACCCAAGCAGGAGACCCTACACCATTTCTGACAGAGGACAGTCCAGTCTCTTCTTGAAAGCTTCCAGTGATGAAACTCCCACAACCTCCGAAGAGAAGCTGTTCCATTGGTTGATCGTTCTGTCAGAAAATGCCTCCTTATTTCTAGGTTGAATCTCTCCTTGATCAGTTTCCATCCATTATTTCTCCTCTGGCCTTCAGGTGCTTTGGAAAGCAGTTTTACTCCCTTCCCCTCTGTGACAGCTCCTCAAGTATTGGAACACTGCTACCGTGTCTCCCCTGGTCCTTCTCTTTGCTAGACTAGCCATGCCCAGTTCCTGTAACCATTCCTCATACATTTTAACTTCCAGTCCCCTTTTTGCTGAGCCTTTCAAACAATTTCCCCCCCAGTTATCATTACATGGCTGAAGGTTCAAACCACAAAGCAACCCATCACTAAAGCTTTTTTATGGAGAATTTTTTGATCTTACATCTAAAGGCTCGCCACTCTTGTGCAAGGATTATGTGCTGTAGATGTAGGTTATCAGTAAGCAGTCATGCAGGGAGAAGCGCTGCTGATGTTGGGAAAGGAACTGCACTCTAGCTAAGTTTGCATTTTGTACCATCTCTTATTTTTAGGTTGGTTCCAATCCCCTCTAGGCAATCTATGCTGACAATCCGGGATACAAAAAATAATCTTGTCTGCACAACCTGTCTGGAGATAGTTTGAGAGAGACATGTATATCAAAGCAGAAAAGAAAAGGGTCTTGTATTCATTTGACAAAGGAGAAAAAATAAAACTGGTTTAAGTAAGGGACTATCAATTCATTGCTCAGAGTAAGAATCTGTTTTACAGGCAGAGCTGGGTTAAGAGGCATACTGTAGTTCTGTTTTATAGATTACTGTATGGGTATCCCAAGCTTCTTGTTTTTCAAATAACAAGCTAATTGGTTGAGCAGAATGAAAACTTGGCTAATGTTCTTATTCGGAAAATAAATATACAGTTGCAAGCCATTGGAAGTTTGGGGGTTATTGTTATACCGGGCCCTTTTTCGAGAGTTTTGATTATACAAATAGAAACTGAATTCATTACCCGAGTAATTTTTTTTACACCTTTTGTGAACACTAAAATCAGCAGCCATCAGTGTGGCCGCTGAACATGCCTCTGATATTTTCTCTCTGAGAAGTTACCTTCCTCAACTTCCCCAGGTATGGGTATTTTTGTGAACTTTTCTGTGCGGGCCTCTGGTCTAGGGATAGAAAGGAAAGGGGAGGGGGTGGTCAAGTGCGGTACTCCCCCCTTTCTTTCTCTTCATCAAAGAAAATCGGTAAATCGAAGAAAGCGATAGGCTTTTAATTGGAAAGGCACTTGAAAAGAAGTTTTACAGCTTTTAAAGATCAGTGTTCTAAAAGAGAAAATCAGCCGCGTCTCGAAGAGGCAAGTGGAGAGTTAACACGCGTTGGCCTCTATAGACAGCCTCGATCCCCGACAGTCCCCCCCTCCCCTCCAGCACTCCCTCGCCCGAGGACTCACCTGTCCTCAGCCGTCGGCGGGAATCGGTGGAGTTCAGCGCTCGGCAGATACCTGTCCGGGAGGCTCCTAGGAAAGAAGGCAGAATCGGGACGGAATCGGGCGGAGATCTAATCCGCTGGGCGGGGCCAAGGCAATTTCCTCTCCTCTTCCTCCTCCCGTCCAAAAATGCCCAGGCTGTCCCCGTTGCACCGCGTCTCTTCTGCTGGAGGCAACCTGGGACGACCTGTTTTAAATGTCTGGCTTTTGCTTAGCTGGCCATTGCTTTCCTCCAATGGTAACTCAGAGCCGCGAGGACTGCGAGCGGGATCTCTTTCTCAATACACTCCGGAGCAACTCGAGGTCCCGCCGTCTTTCGCCCGGAGTAGGAGTCTGACGTCAGCAGAAGAACGTGCTTTAAAGTATTAAGGAGCTGGGATTGCTTCAGACTCTGGGCCCACGCCCACGCCCCCTCTTCCCTCTATGCCCAGCTATACAGAATCTCTCACAGAAACTTCTCTGGAGATTTATAGCAAGGCTCTAATTTCTACCGACTTCCTGGAATAGAGAGTTGGTGGAAACAAGCGATTTAATCTAGCCTTTCTCCCTGTTTCTAGAATCTAGCCCCAAATCTAGCATTCCAAATGTTTTCCTAGGCGGAGGGAGTAAGGTCATTCCCCCCCCCCCTCGCTGTTCAGATGAGCATGAGAACACCCAGGTAACTGAGATGCCGCACTTAGCTTTATCTATTTCCCGCCCAGCATTTTCACCAATCCTTCAAATTCTAGCAAATAATCAGGTTTTCCTGCTTCATTGGTGACAGAACCGAACTGTGGATATTTTATTCCATTTCACATGCTGTTTTGGAAGGGCCCTACATTTTCATTGGTCTTCACAGTGTCCTCCAAATTTGTCTCCTCCTCCCCTTGTGCTGTACATTTTTTGTTAGCAAGTTGGGTCAGCAAGGGTATTATTACCCCATCGAAAGAGTATGGTGCTGCAGCTAAATGACCTGAGTGGAAAAAGATGACAGGGCAGGATTTCTCACTGTCTGTGTTGAACAGCTAATATTCTTCTTCCTTTGTGGTTAAGATGAGCAGTAAAAGAGAAGCTGAAACAATTCTGCTGCTCATCTGGGATAACAGAAGTCCATTAAGATTAGTAAATAAGAACCGACCAGCCTTCATGAAGCTCAAAATGACCAGGAAGTGAAGTGAAAATGATTTGAATCTCATGATAAAGCTGACTGAATGATTTGCAGATTGACAGTGATTTTTAATTGCACCTTATTTGAAGGAAGCATCAGCAGGAGTGCAATAAAGCTGCTGTAAATGAAGAAAACAGAGGGGTTTTTTTCCCCCTGGGAAAAGTATGAGCTACGTTTTGAAATTCCTAGCCAATGCACCCTTGGAGATTCCCTTGTCTCAATTTCCAGTCAAGACTGTAGTTGAATGCTTACTATAAGTATTTTTATGTGTGTTTATCTTTGAGTCTGGAGACCGCCTGCACAGATCCCTGAAGTTTTCTTGGCGAGGTTTTTCAGAAGTGGTTTGCCATTGCCAGTTTCTTAAGACTGAGAGAAAGTGACTGGCTTAAGGTCAGCCAACTGGCTTGGTGCCTAAGGAAGGGCCTCGAACTCACATTCTCCCAGTTTCTGGCCTGGTGCCTTAATCACTACACCAGACTGCCTCTTTTCCTGGAATCTGCTATTTATTACACACTTACAGAAGTGCTTCCTGCTTTGGATACCATTCATTTCTATAGTGGAACTCAAGATTAAGCCTGATAGCCTGAAAATTGCCAACACCTTGTTTTGGGCCCAAAACTGCCTTTCTTTTTGTTATAGCAATAGCACTTATATACCGCTTCACAGTACTTTTACATTCCTCTCTAAGTGGCTTACAGAGTCAGCATATTGCCCCCAACAATCTGGGTCCTCATTTTACCCACTTCAGAAGGATGGAAGGCTTGAGCCTGGTGACATTCGATCTTCCAAACTGCAGCTAGCAGTCAGCTGAAGTAACCTGCAATACTGCTGTGCCACCTCGGCTCTTATGCTATATTGAGAAAAAAACAAGGGGAGAATCCTAGGGTAGGGAGCGAGGTCTCTTAATCCAGCCTCTTGCCCAGGATAGGAATCCTCATACCTTCCCAGATTAATATCTATCCAGACTCTTCCTAAAGCCTCTGTGGATGGAGCATCCACAGCTTCAGGCTATTTAATGGCTTTCACTGTCAGGAAATTCCTCCTTGGTTCAAGTTTGGTTCTCTTTCTGTTCAGTTACTATTCATTGTTTTTCCTATAGAGTAAGTTTGTCTGTGGCAGCCCTTTAAACATTTGCTATCTTTCCATGTCTCCTTTTAGCCTTCTCTTCCTTAAAAACACACTTTCTTTAACTATTCTTAGTAGGATGTAGCCTCCAACTCCAAGAAGGAGATAAGCAGTCTTTTTTTTACTCTTCCTTTTCCACCCCGGCACAGCCTAGTACAGAACTGTGTCAACAGCCGAAGTATAAACTTGAGAATCTGGCTCCATATGGCAAGGGCTTGATGTGGGACAACTCTACTAAGCTGCTAGGCAAATACTGTCAGATTTGGAAAGGAAATAATTTGTCATGACGGATTTGCCAACAACTGAATTAGTGTGATTGTTTTACAAAAGGGCAAGTAAACAACATGGTGAATTTGAAGGGAATTATTCTGTTTGCAATGTTCATGGCTTTTTCTTCCTGTCTTCTTTATTTGCATTATTATTAATGCTGATACGTTTGTGTCTGTATAGAAGTAGTTTGTACTTTGTGTCCTGGTATTTAATTTGATACAGTAAGTAATGTTTGATAGGGAAATGTGCCTAAAAGGATATGAACTATAAAGGTAATCACTGCTTCCTCGGCACAAATACTTACATGTTCTCTTTCAATATGGAACTGATTAGGCAATAATAGTAAGTTGGGAGAATTGGCCTCCCAGCAGATAGCATATATGTGCACACACATACGCGCACACATACAGGCAAAACCGACCAACCAAACGGGAAACTTTTTCTTGAAGTTCTTTCACACTTCTCTGAGGAGCCTCAGTGTGCATTTTTCAACTGTGGTTTCACCCTAACCAGAATGTTACGGCATTAAAAAAAATGTTTTGTTACAGAAAGCAAAAATGGAAATCTAATATTCTCCAGATGCTGTCGAATTAAACTTTCCTGCAGTGGCCAGCAACATTCAAAGTACTTTATCCTACCCCCTGACATAACCTGGCATGGACTAAAGTCCACTTGACCTGGAGTGTTGTCCATTTGATATACACACACACACGCACACACACACACACACACACAGTAGTCGTAGGCTGTGTAGTTTGTGCTCTAGATGTTCTATGAATATGTCATTGACTTCATTTTTTGATTGGCAGACTATAGATGGTGGTTTAGTAGAATGTTGAACACAACAAATCATAGTTTATTCAGCAAAGGATAGTGGAGCAAACCATGCCTGAGTTTATTGGGAATATAGCCAAATGCACTGATCTTCTTAATAATAGCCCTTTACAAAATTATTATTGAAGAGTAAATCCACAGAGCACATCTGCCTGGCACAAGTACAGCTGCTAACCATTTCCAGAGGACACATATTCATGCCACTTTTTCTGTCTACATGGAGAGAAGTAAGCAGTGGGGTACCACAAGGTTCCGTCTTAGGCCCAGTTAGTACTCTTCAATATCTTCATAAATGATTTAGGTGAGGGCATAGAAGGGGAATTTACCAAATTTGTGGATAATACTAAGCTGGCAGGAATAGACAATACCCTAGATGATAGGCTCAAGATCCAGATAGATCTTTATAGATTTGAACACTGGGCCCTATCTAACAATGAATGAAATGAAATTCAATGTAGAGAAAAATAAGTCTTTTCTTAGGCAAGAAAAAACAAAAGTACACATATAAACTAGGTGAAACCAGGTTTAATACCAATAACTGTGAGAATCTTAGTGGACAACCAATTAAATATAAATCAACAGTGTGTGGCAGCAGCCAAATTGCATTAACGGGGGCATACAATCAAGATCAAGTGAGATACTAATACCACTCTATAAAGCATTAGTAAGACCCCACCTAGAATACTGCATCCAGTTTTGGTCACAACACTATGAAAAAGATGTTGAGACACTAGAAAAAGTGCAGAGAAGAGCAACAAAGATGATTAGGGGACTGAAGGCTAAAATGTATGAAGAACGGTTGCAAGTACTCGGCATGGCTGATCTAGTGAAGAGAAGGGCTAGGGGACACATGATAGCAGTGTTCCAGTATTTGAGGGGCTGCCACAGGGAGGGAGGGTCAAGCTATTTTCCAAAGCACCTGAAGGCCAGACAAGTAATAATGGATGGAAACTGAACAAGGAGAGATCAACCTGGAAATAAGGAGAAATTTTCTAATACATTTTCTAACACAGAGCAATCAACCAATGGAACAGCTTGCCTTCAGACGTTGTAGGAGCTTCATCACTGGAAGCTTTCAAGAAGAGACAGGACTGGAATTTGTCAGAAATTGTGATGACCCGAGGAAAGGCATGGAGGCAACACAGTCAGCTGGTAGTTCAAACTCCCCTTTGTTGCTCCAACTTTCCCCCCAACACTCCCATGTTTATGAAAAATCCCGTAGCAAAGCACTCATACACCTCCAGCAGCATCTGGCTGCAAGTAGTCCAGCAAAATGCATAAAACGACTTCAAGGCAAGAAGTCAAGTGGGGCAAAGGAACCAGGCAATGAGTTCAACGAAGGAAAGGAACCAGGAAATAATAAGGGAAGAAACCCAGCAAACTCCAGACATCGGCAACAGTGCACAAAACTCCATGAATTCAGTGCTTATTCCCAACAAGCACCCTACCCCACAGCATCTCCTTAAGTCTCAGTCCCTAGATGTGCCTTGTGAAGAAGGGTGGGGCGCTCTCCGCCTGAGTTGTCGGGTCAGCCTGCACTGTTCCCGCCTCCTCTTCACTCTCCATGCTTGGGGATCAGGAGGTGGCGGTCCTTGCTCATCGCCTGAGTTGCATCACTCCTCATCTCCACTGCCTGCCCTCTCTTCCACCCCTGTCTCTATCAGCCTGCCTTTGTTTTTCCCTGCTGGCAAGCTGTCCCAAGCCCAAGGGACCCAGGAATGCCTTGTCTGCTCCTCCCCACATCTTCCGAAGCCAATGAGGCCACCCCCTTGATCTCTGTTGGCCCCAGCTCTGGCTCGTCCTCCGAGGACTCAGGCTCCAACGGGGACAGAAATGGTGTAGGGTTTTCTGCTTGGCCGGGAGGCTGGACTAGATGACCTACAACAGGGGTGTCAAACTCAAAGCCCACAGGCCAGATCCGGCCCATGGGGTGCTTAGATCTGGCCTGTGGGGCTGCGCTGGAAGCAGTAAAGGACTGGCCTGCGGTGTCATTGCCGAGGGTTGCAGGAGGCCGGCCCAGCCAAAAATGTAACTCAGGGGGCCATTTTCTCTGGCACAACCACAGGTGCCCCCAACATGAGTGAGGTCAAGCTGGACATGTCCCCCCGGCAGTCAAACACAACCTTGATGCGGCCCTGAAAGAAATCAAATTTGATACCCCCAACCTACAAGGTCCCTTCCAACTCTGTTAATCTGTTAATTCCATTGTCCGCTCACAGCAGAAACAGTCAAAAGCCAGCTTTAGGTACTCTGATCTGAAAGTCATACTCTCATCCTATCCTGCTTCCGAGATGAGGATTCAGAAGGCAATTGCACTGACGTGTCTGGGGAAAGATGCCCTAAAGAGATGTGATCTGTGTTAGAAAAACTGTAGTTCCAGTTATTGGACCATTCTCTTCCATACTGACAGTGACCTGTTTTTCTGCCTCCCCACCTCCAATCTCTGAGCTGTGCGGAGCCCAGAACCCCAATTTATGCGGCATTTTCTTTTTTAAAAAGATTGATGGATTAGTTGGCCTAGAAGATGGAAAGTCTTGAAATTGAGTAGCCTGACCCTGAGTTGATGCACAGGCAGGTAATATTTGTTTGTTACACAACTGGGACCTGCAACTTGGTCATAAACAATACAATTGCTAAGTGAAACTGTGACTGTACTTATGATTGGACTTCAACTTTCCTTTGCTTTCCAGACTTGTGAAGGTTGCCTATGTGAGGTTGCAAAGTTATTTTTCCACCACCATGGCACTGTGGTGGCTAAACGAGGCTTTCGCTAAATGAGAACTACCCGTAATTGAAAGTGGAAATGAAAGGATTTGACTCATAGTACTTCTGCAGCCTTCCAGGCAGGGAACTCTCTTCAAACAATGTTTTAAACTAGTTTTTAGCTCCCACACTGAACTCCTTTCCCAGCCTCCAGTTCTTCAATATAACTTCTCTGGTGGCTGCACTGCTCTGGTTGACCACTAGGTGTCACCGCACAAAATTCTTTGCTGCCATCCACTGATCTATAGGGTGAACTGTTGTTGACCCATCATTTCAAAGACCAATAAGGTCAGACAGTGGATAATATTATGGGAAAGGGAAAAAAGTAGTGCATGGAGTAACCAATGAGTCATGCATGTTAAGAGAAGGAAACAGTGGTGTATACTGTTAGGTGGAACTGAAACTTCAGGCAAGGAAACCTCCCATCACTATGTCCTTTGCATGATGAAGATGTATAGACAATTGCCCAGCATAAACCTGTGGATGATAAACCTTCATGGAAAGCATAATTCTTTACTGGTTTGGAGATTATGAAGCAGGTGCTGGGAGTTCATGCCTTAGATATCATTGTATGGTGAAGTGATTAATTTCTTCACCACTAAGAACTCAAAAGTAGCAGAGGCAGTGTTGGCACATTATTTCCCCAATTTCTGATTTTTTCCCCCCAACACACTGAGTCATAAATGAACCACATGGCCTCTGCAAGACTGAAATGTGATGTTTTGTTGTTCAGTGGGGTGGAAGGCCAGAGGTGTGTTCTCTAATTGGCATTGTGATGAGGTTGACATATTACATTTTTTCTGCCACAGGCAGCCCCAGGATCAAACTACACTTATTATGCTACCTCTCTGTTCCCATGTAAGGTTTCTCAATTTCAGAAGAGAACAAAATGTTCTTCCACCAGGGTTTAACTGTGTTTTATTAAATATACTATGTTGGCATAAATCACAGCTTTGTCACTTCATCGACAAGGTTTGCTTACCATGCTAAGTTAAAAACAGACAAATCACAGTATGGCTTAGTAGGGTTTGTGAACCTGCTGTTTGATATCTGAAAATCTGAGTTCAGGGACAGGATTTTCTTCCCATTTTCTTAAAACTAAAATTTGTTTTGTTAGACAGCCACTTTAACTCAAATTACTGCCTTATTAGCATATTAGCTGCTAACATCATTAATCATTGTCTTATGCACAGCAAATTGTCTTTAAATGTACAGTTTTTCTTTTAAAAAAAGGAATTCAAAACATGAACCAGAAACAAAGAGCCAACAAACAAAAAGTGAAGTATTTGTAAACTGCTCTAAAATAAGGTTGACTTTGCTAGAATAAACCAAGCATTGGGACATTTGATGCAATAAGTATTCATAACATTAAATGAACAAGTTAGGAAGCTGTTAGGGACTGGATGAGGGCTAACAAGCTTGTACTCAACCCGGAGAAGACCGAGTGGTTGTTGTGTTTCCCTCCCAATAATTTGGTTAGTGTTCCATCACTCAGGCTGGGGGGTCAAATTTTATACCCCTCAGACAGGGTTCGCAACTTGGGAGTCCTCCTGGACCCACAACTGACTTTCGACCACCATCTGACGGCTGTGACCAGGGGGGCATTTGCCCAGGTTCGCCTGGTGCGCGTTGCGACCCTACCTGAACCGGGAGGCTCTCACAAGTCACTCGGGCCCTTGTGACCTCTAGGCTGGAATACTGCAACATGCTCTACATGGGGCTGCCCTTGAAGAGCATCCGGCGACTTCAGCTAGTACAGAATGCGGCCGCGCGAGTGATTGTGGGTGCACCTCAGTTCGCCCACATAACACCCATCCTCCGCAAGCTGCGCTGGCTACCTGTTGATCTCCGGGTGCGCTTCAAGGTCCTACTTACCACCCATAAAGCCCTTCATGGCAGGGGATCTGAGTACTTGAGAGACCGCCTCCTGCCAATTACCTCCTTGCGACCTATTCGATCGCACAGATTAGGCCTCCTCCGAGTTCCATCTGCCAGTCAGTGTCGACTGGCAACTACGCGGAGGAGAGCCTTTTCAGTAGTAGCTCCGACCCTTTGGAACGATCTCCCCGTGGAGATTCGTACCCTCACCACCCTCCAGACCTTCCGCACAGCCCTCAAGACCTGGCTATCCCGTCAGGCCTGGGGATAAAGATCGTAATCTGCCCCCACCCGAATGATGAATGTTGTGTTTTATTTTTACTTGCACTGTTTTCATGTTTATTGTTTTATTGTCTTGTATCCCCTTCCCTATAAATTGTAAGCCGCCCTGAGTCTCCTCAGGGAGAAGGGCGGCCTATAAATAATAAACTACAAACTACAAACAAGTGATATAGGAAGCAAGGAGTCAATCCTTGGTGCTGTCTGAGCTTGCTTAATTTTTTGCAGGTGTTTCATTACCCAAACTAGATAACATCATCAGTGCTAGTGATGATAATGATGTTACCTAGTTTAGGTAATGCAATGTCTGCAAGAAAACAAGAAAACTCAGAGAGCATCAAGTTCAACCCTGAGCTACAAATATTCTCATTGGTAATATAGCAAACATTACTAAAACAGTGTGATTGAGAAATGTGACTTGGTTGTGGCAGTAAGAAAATTCAAATGGCATACTTTGCTTAACCGAAATACTACATAATACATTCAATATTTAAGTATCATGTAAAGTATATGGGAAATAATTCCTACTGGATAATAATAATAATTCCTACTGGATAATTGAAGTGTTCATAATGGGGGATCCTGTTATCTTGGAATTTCAAAACTTAAAACTTCCAAAGAATAAACCCTATGGAGGGTTTCAGAAGCTCTATGATTAACTCAAATACTCAAATACTCAAATACTCAAATACTTTCCTATAGTTCCCCACCATCTTTCTCAGTAACTGGTTCCACTGTCAAACTGTTCTTATTGTTAGAAACTTGTACCATTCAAACACCCTATGCATCTTTTCATCAGTATTCATGTACACATCATGTTACATATTGAACTAACAAGCAGCTGTGCAAGTTTGTAAAAACAGAATAAGAGTTTTCCACAATTTAATTTATGATAGAACATTGTATAGTTTTA
The DNA here is from genome assembly GCF_009769535.1 of Thamnophis elegans. Classification (NCBI taxonomy): domain Eukaryota; kingdom Metazoa; phylum Chordata; class Lepidosauria; order Squamata; family Natricidae; genus Thamnophis; species Thamnophis elegans. The sequence goes on from NC_045542.1 coordinate 100,636,630, forward strand.
GCATTTGTTGAACTGGTGGGTAGTTCATGAAATCTTATGATATACAGTACATTTGTTAATCTAAAAGGTCCCATAAAACTCTTTTATTAAATTCAGAGAAGTAGCAGTATATGTGACACCAAATCCATAAGTTGTAAATAAGGAAAATGCATCTGTGAATAGGAATTTATTCTGCATCTATTATGACTTTTATTTTAATATTTATTAATCATTAAGAAATCTTTCACAATCTGGTTTTCTGCTGCCATCTTGTGGCAATTGTGTGCTGATTTTTTTTAGAGGTATCTGTTAAAAACATTTCCCCCCTGAATCACACATAATAACCCTTTCCAGAAGAAACCATAAATCCAAGAATGGGCTAGAAAGATATCCATGACACCATCACTGAACATGAACAATTTCACTGGATCTCAGTTTCATTTAATGTTACAGTTTATTTGCACCAGAGGTGGTATTCTGCTGATTCACCCTGGTTCGGGCGAACCAATAGTGGCGGGAGGCTCTGCCCACCCACCCACACGTCATCACAGATGCTGTGCACATGCACAGAAGGGCCGTGCGCACATGCACACTTCTAATTCTGACCCAGTAGCAAAGAGGATTTCATGCCTCAGTTACACCTTACAGTGTGCAACTAAATATAGAAAAAAGGAACCAGTTTGGTATAGTGGTTAACTTGTTGGCCTAGAAACCAGAGACTGGGAGTTCGAGTCCTACTTTAGGCATGGAAAAACTGGCTCAGTGACTTTGAGCCATCTCTCCTAGTCCAACTCACCTCATGGGATTGTTGTAGAGTAGGGGTGTCAAACTCAATCCATTGTAGGCCATATCAGGATTTTGTTTGCCATTGGGGGGCCAGGGTGGGCATGGCCTGGTCATCGTGGCCAACTGGGTGGGTGTGGGTGGGGTGGGCTGAGGCCATGGTGGCACAGGCCAGTCCCTTACTATCTCTGGGACGGTCCCACAGGACAATTCTAGGCCTATTGTGGACTGGATTCAGCCTGCGGGCTGCGTGTTTGACACGTCTGTTGTAGAGAAAAAAGATGAGGAAGGAATATTGGTATGCTTGCCTCATCCCTCACTATCTACATATTTGCCACACCTTCTGTGCATTTGTTCAGTCCTTTATATGGAAAATCCTTTGAGAAGGAACCTGCTAAGCCACCAACCTACCTTCCCGCAATTAGTTAAGATTAAGACAGATGGGAAAACTTAATACCTGTGGCACTATGTTCAAAAAGTCAGCGGAGAAAATCAGCTATGGGAAAGAAGATTTGTTTAACACAGCCTCAAAATAAGGAGGAAATTGTAATTCAAGATTCAAGTAATACTTACAAGGTGGTCTGTGTTCCAGTTCTAGATACAATATCTGAAACTAACCCTGAAATGTTGGACTCTTCTGATATCTGTGTGCACCATGTCAGTCAGAAGCTCTTTTACCCAGAGAACTCCTTCCCCATGCACATATCTACTGTGGGGAGGAAATGTCCCCCAGAGAGAGAGAGAGACAGTCAGACAGAGAGAGAGAGGAGGAGGATGAGAAACTGATTATGTCTACTCCCACCAGACACAGGAAGTAGTTTTGGAGTGTTCAGAACAAGGCAGGCAGCCCAGATCACAACAGTCAGTAAGTCTGGGACGACAATATAAAAAGCCGGTCCTCCTCCTTACGGATCCACTTCATCAGCTTGTTGACAGCACTGACAGCTGCTGCTTTGGTACCCAGAGGGGTGAAGCACACATAGAGTTCAAAAGCACCGGTCACCTGGAAAAAGTTTACATTTCTATTACAATATGCAATCAGAGCAAAGCACTTGTTGTCACGTTACTTGTCTATGGAGATTCTCAGTCATCCAAGTCATTGCTGTGCCAAAGGTGCTTTTTCAAGAGGCAGCTGGTCTGTCTGGTTTTTCTCTGAAGATGTTAAAGAAGCTGAAGAAGCTTCTTGGATGAGAAGCGAAACGTCTTCAAAGAAAAACCAGAAAGTCCAGTTGCCTCTTGAAAAAGCACCTTTGGGATTCTCGTGTTACTGTTGACATGTAAAGCAAATTGCCTCTATTGTTCTCATTGCATGCAGATCATTGTTGCCATGTTTCATTGGGCCATTTGCCCTAAGTGAAGAAGTGTGAGAGGTTTCAGTTGTACTAATGCACTCATATTTTTCCCAGGCAATAAAGTTATCTGGGACTAGGTCCTGCTTTTACATTTTTTCTAGAAGCTGCAGTAATGAAATAAATTTTTACCCAGGCCAGGAGATTTTCATTGGATCCAGTATAATAGATGTTATTGAGGGGACGGGCAGAATTGTGAGCTCGGCTATGCAAGTACTGATACAATTCCAGGAGTCTTTCCTTTTCTTCCTCAGTGATGTAGGGAGCTTCAATCTCTGGGCTGGAAAAAAAACACACTTTCATTGAATAATGCTTTTTGTCATAAAGGTAAATTAAATAACCAGGTTTTTTTTTGCCTAAGACAGAAAATTTCTCATTTCGGCAGAGTTTACAGCCAGTGATTTTACTGCATAATGTTCCCTACTCCCAATTTTGGAATCAGCTACCATTAAAACAGAATCTTTAAATATTAAGAGCTGAAATCTTATTAATATCAGATACTGTTGAGAATTGTGATCAGGACCTTGTTTAGACTTAGTAATTCTAGGGTCACTTATGTCTCCCAAAGCCTAAGGTACAGAATCTGTCTAAAAGTTTTTTTTTTTTTTGAAATGTCAGTACAATTGTATTTATATGCTATAATGACAAATTCTTGACATCCTGTTATTTATATACCTTAAGAGTACTTGTATTGGAAATAAGGAAAAGAAAAAAAAAGATAGTCTATCAATATTAGTTATAATTTAGGATACTGATGTCATTATCTAGCATTAAAGTTATTTGACCTTTTCAATTCAAAGTCAAGGTTAATATGGGCAAGGGAAAAAAATAAAAAAATAACACATTGTAACTTGCATCAAGATATTTGTTGTATAATAAAGATTTTGAACTTGTGTGCATTTTTTGTGTACCCAAATTGTTGTTTTGATGTCGTAGAAAGAAATTAAATTCTCCCTGATCTTGCCTGGTTCTTTCTCCGGGTCTTATTAACTTCTTGTGTGAGCCTCAGCACAACAAAGGTAAAGTATAGCCTGTGACCCAACAAACCTGGAGACTTCTTTGCATAAATTGGATATAGATATTTGTATACAGGTGGTCCATAGGTGGAACTAAGAGTGTACTCCTTTCTGTCTGTAACACTTTTTTTTCCATCCCAGAAGAGACTGCTAGACCGGAAGGACAGATTTGATAATTATCTCCCATGTCAGCTCAAAAAAAGGATTCTACAAACAATATTTTCAAAGTGCATCCACAGTACTTACCTATCTCCTGACAATTAATTTGTAAGTGTAATTTGGATTGGGCTCTTGAGGATATAAAATGTCTCATGAAAGTGTGATTAGACTATTCAACTAGACAACAAACTCTATGGCAAAACTAGGTCCTTGGGTGATGCTTTTCCAAAGGATTATGCAATGACATTGTCTTTCTCATTTGTAGTACCATCTGACTACCCATCAGAGGTGGGTTGCTCCCCATTTGGCCAGGTTCAGTAGTGGAACTGAGGCCTGGGTCGCAGAACTGGCAGCCACCCAGGCTGGCCACACCCTCAAACCAGTTCTCCGGTCTCTTCTGCCGTTGCCAGCATGTTTTTGTGCATGCGCAGAACAATTTTTAGTCTACTGCACATGCATGAGCAACATGTGGCAAGTAGAGCAAAGCATGCGCACCGTGACCTGTCAAAACCACGCTCGACTAAACCGCGCCCGATTAAACCGCGTCGCTGACGTCATCAACAGGGCGACAACAGTCAGCGTGGAGAAAGAAGGGCGCTTTAAATAGCGCTTTGAAAGCAAGCCGATTCAACTTAAGGTAAGGGTTAGGTTTAGGGTTAGGTTTAGGGTTAGGTTAAGGGTTAGGGTTAGGTTTAGGGTTAGGTTAAGGGTTAGGGTTAGGGTTAGGGTAAGGTTAAGGGTTAGGATTAGGTTTAGGTTTAGGGTTAGGTTAAGGGTTAGGTTTAGGGTTAGGTTAAGGGTTAGGTTTAGGATTAGGTTTAGGGGGGTTAGGTTTAGGGGTTAATTTTAGGTTTAGGGTTTACAGCGTGCTTCTGTCTCCACGCTGTTGTCGCCCTTTTGATGACGTCAGCGACGCGGTTTAGTCGGACGCGGTTTAGTCAAGCGCGGTTTTGTGGTGGAACCCATGTGCAGAGTGAACCGGTACCAACTGGTACAGGAACCCACCCCTGCCACCCATGTTAACTTTTCACTGCTATTCTCTGAAGTAGCTATAAAGTATCCATGATTTGATGGTCATAAGATTTTGAAATCTGGCCAGCATAAAACATCAACGAATTATTAGCAGGATTGTTCAAATACCTATAACTCAAAAGACGGAGTTGATTTTTGTTTCCTGGAGAGATATTGTGCACATCAATTTGTAATTTAATCTCTTTTGTTAATTCAGTAGGAGCTTGATGACCCAAGGCTAAATATAGATGCCATCCTCCTGAAATAGACTATCCAATACAGACTAAATTGAACCCATCAACGCAAATTAAATCAATCCCATCTATCCTTACAGAGTATTAGAGAGGAGCTGGAAGATGGATGTTGCCCAGGATGGACTCTCACCTGGTAAAAAGTCCTGAACTCTTAGATTTGTAGATGAAATGTCGAAGGTCTGGAATTCCCACCTGGGAGACACTGTAGAAAGGCGTACGCACTGCTTCCAAGAGAGCATGAAAAACACCACGCTTCTTTAGGCGTTCTTGGAACTTTTGCTTGCAGTGAGATACAGTAAAGAAGTCCTCACGATCGGTAGAAATCAGGACAAGGCACAAGTCAACGTTTGGTTCCAAATAAGAAATGTGAGCATGGAAGAAACCATTGGAATTGAACTTGGGAAGGCATATTGGAGTCCAACCTTCTCCTTCTCTAAATGAGGAGGATGAGCTAATGAGATTAAAGAGTAAATGGAGATCAATTGGATGAAGGAATTGGTCCCTTTTCCTGACAAGTGATACCAATTGGTTTTTTGACAATAAGATGGCAAATACCAGGCTTTTAGCTTTGGCTTGTTGAAGGCAAGCACTCACCACATCCCTGACTCCGGCGGCCATAGGCAGGCAACGTGCCGCCCCCATGAGAAAACTGGGGTCTCTAGCCATCAGGTCTACCAAATTGTCAGTTATACGCTCAGAGCCTGCTAACAGTCTCCTTAGATCATAGTTCTGCTTCTGTTGGAATATCCGGTTAAGCTGGGTCAATGTCAAAAGACTGACTATCTGGTAATAGATATAAAGGAGTTCCTGAGCAATTTCTTGCTCTGACTGTCGAGTCTGAGCCACTGCAACAAGCACCAGGGGACTCTTGCGCACAAAGACCACCTTGTATCCATCTGGCAAAGAGTCAAAATGGAGAGGGAGAGAATGAGAGAAAGTGTGTCAATATTTTGAGCCACAGTGGTAACCCTAAGGCCCTTTTTGACAATAGTTTTTTTACTTCAGTGAGGGTTACTCTTGGGAATTGCCATTTTCTGATAGTGATTGGTCTTTGCATGCAAGGGATGTGTTATTAATCTCTACCTGCAATCTAAAATGGCACAAACTATAGGTTTAGTACTTGTGTGAGAAATAACGAGAATTAATTAAAATTATTCTTAGGTTTTGAAAGTTCTTACTTAAGAAGTTTTGATTAATTCTCTTCCGCCTATAGGTTGGACACTAGCATCCGTCTTAGCAATCTAATCATATTCTTCTGTCTGAACATTGATTTTGATCAGTTTTATTATAAATTGACTTTGGATCTCCTCTTTACAGAAAACATTCTATTTTGTTAATCTAGGCCTTACCTGATGCGAAACTAAAGATGAAATAGCATATTATCAAATTATTAAACTTGTTAAGTTCAACCAATTTCCCCCCACCCATCTTAAATTACTTTGTTAATTTTAATGTATTTATTGTCCTACTGTTTTAACCTTTTATAATATTGTTTTATTGGGTTGCAAGCCGCCTAGAATCACATGACATGTGGGCGGTGAGTAAATTTAATAAACAGATAACTTACAGAAGCATTTTGAATTGTTTTGTGTAAAAATCAGAACTATGTCATCCTGATAGGTCTGCAGAAGACTCTGCAGTCTCATTTCTTTTGTCTTTCTCTCATACCATATTCTACTTTCTAACAGCCCTACTTTGTTGGGAGGAAGGGTGTGAATGAGTACCTGCATGAATTGATCTGATGGCATTCTTCTCTGCTTCTACAAAGGAGACCAAAGCCATCATTACTCCCATGGTAGTAGACAAAACCTCTTCACATCCATACCGTGAGTATATGGGCTTGCCTGCCTCACTTAGAACAAAGATATGCTTCTGATGTATGCTCCAGGCCTCCATGGTTATATCTTCTTCTTCTTTCCCTGATAGGACTGAATCGCGACGTGAACCTTGTGGCGAGAGTTCCAAATTGCCCTCACTGTTCTGCCTTATCTCTTCTTCCAGGTCCAGTGCTATACCAGTGAGTTGTGTGCTTAGTTCACTGAAATCCTTGCTGATCTCTTCCATCTTGAGCTCGTCAGCTTGAGACTCTTCCCTCTTGCCTGGGCTCTTGGCTGCCGATTCTGTATTGTCTGTACCGGTTAGGTCCTCATATGACCTAGTGTGAACAAATATGGCTCCCTCTTGGCCTGCCCCTGATAAACAATACCAGGATAAGTGGTCAGTTTTTCAGAACAGAACTAAGCAACAGTTTAAGCTCTGACAAAGGCATCAGAACAGAATGACTTGCAAACCTCCTCAATGCATCGCCCTACATAAGATGGTAAAGAAATCATGACTTTTCTTTAAACTAAATGCTAAAATTTCTATTTTTGTGCTTTGTGTTAACTGAAAAACAAGGGGTTACATTTAAATATTAAAAGTTAGAAGATTACATATATTTTAATGAATATTTCATACCACCCTTAAACCATAATGGGTGTTCTTCCTTTGAAAACAATGTACAGCAGGAAAATCTTTTAATTTTCATATTTGAATGTGATAACTGTAATACCTGAGTTCAAAAGTTTTTAATTCTTATCCAGGAACTTGAAATTCATTGTCTGTCTTTCTTCCTTAAGTAGGGCATGCATATTCTTTAGGTACATTTAATATATTAGTCAAAGAAGGCTGGATTTATTAAGTATTTTAAAGCAGTCAAAGAAAAACTGAGCATTAAGTTCCCAATAATAATCTGAAATCAAGTTAAGAATCTCAGAGTATAGAGTCCTAGATTCATAGGAATATGGGCCTTTAAGCAGAAACAGTGGTTTTCATTCTATGAAAATATATGGTTTGGGATTAATTATTCTCAGAGTCTGAAATCAGGATTATCTCTTCATGTATTATTCTGGGTGATTCCTGCCCCCCCCCCCCAGTGCCATGAAGATATGCTTGTTTTGCAGTCCCGTTCCCCCCCCCCCCTTTGCATAATTGTTGATATTTCTGCTTGGAAATGTTACTATTATTCTTCCTAATAAAACATAGGAAAGTGACCACACTTTTTCATATAATCTTGAGACTAGGATTTTGGGTAGCAATTTAGTGGATTTTTAGAGTTGATCTAATCATACGTTTATAACGTTGCCATCTGCATTGACTGTCTACCTATTTTTGGGCCCAATACAAAATGTTCAAAAGTTTAAACTTAAACAGCTTGAGATCAGGCTATCTAAAGCAGCTTCTCCAGTAAGGCAGACCAGGTAGCAAAGACTTTTTTCCCCCTAATTTGCAAAAAACCCACCATCTTCTGAGAAATTCACCAGATATCTTTATTATTATAACGTTGACCCAGGTAAACCTATTACTTTCCTAGGCATTTAAATTATTGTTTTGGCATTTTTAATTTTAGTGTGACTATATGCTACATTTAATATTTCTACACATTGTTCTGGTTACGGTGCTCTCTATGCAGGTTTTTATTTAGGAATAGTTCTCGTGGAAAATAGGTCACTTGACTGGATTTTATAGGCAATAATAATTGCTTGTTTCTGGCTGTTCTTCTTAATAAACTACCACTGTATAGAAGTTCTTTCCTCTCACCAAAAAAAAATATTCATTAAAAATATCAGAAAAAGAGGAAGAAGGTCTAAAATAGAACTGATTATAATGCATATCCATACTCTCTGAATATATCATATAAAAAGAGTGAAAGGATTAACAGGAGAGAAAAAATTAAGAAAGAAGTTGCTAAATGGAGTTGATGAGATTATCAGAAAGGAAGATCTTAAAAAATCAAAGACAATGTATGAAGCAGTGAATTGGCATGTTAGAAACAACAATGGTGTGTGGCAATAGAAGGGTATGCTGAAGTATAGTGTATGGTTTTAGCTTCAACTAGATTTACTTACATTACCGTTTCTTTATCTCATTCCTTAATTTCTTTGGCTCATTAATTCTTATTTCTTTTCTTAGCTTGGCATAGGTCTATTTATCTCCCACCCCCCAAAATAATGATTGTATATGTGTGTTGTGTGCAATAATAACATTCTTCCACATAAAATACACATTATGTGTTTATTGTGACTCACCTGGTTCTGTTCCCTGGGTCAATCCTGGGGTTGGACTCTCTGACCTCTCGAACTGCTGTCCATCAGTTGGTGCCAAGGACCCATTCGGCACATCCTTCTTCTTATAAACATCTGCAGCCATTATTAGAAACTAGTGGAGTTCTGCAAGCAAACAAACCAAACCTACTAACTTTTATTTTCCTGATTTATTTATTTATTTACAGGACTTATGGGTCTGCCTATCTCATGTAATTCTGGGAAGCTCATAATAGTCCTTAAAATTTAGAGCTTTCCAGCTTGAATTAATAATCAAGTACATTTGAGTTTCATTCTAGCATACTAACTATAGAAGGGCACTGCCAGGGCAGAAACACATTAGTATAATTAACCTTTTCAGGATAAGGAATATAAAACAGATCTATGAAACAGTCTGGTTGCACAGAACGTTTTCCCATGTTAACTGAACTGCCTATCCCAGTTGCTTGATTTTACATCAGACACTGAAGTAAATATAAGGTTTATAAACTAAATGTAAGAGCCATATTTGCATAATGTTCCAGGTTAAAATGTGTCTGTCTGAATTTGCATTTCAATAAGCTATATGAATATAACCAACAACTTCTTTAATGTCTTCTTTAATGCTTTCTGCTCCAAGTTTGAGAAGTTTGGCACAATATCCAGGAACAAAATGAGCAGCCCAATGATTTTCAGATAAAATGTCCTTCCTTTTTCCTCCTTCTGACCATTAGAAAGTAATGATGAAAAGTCCCTTAACAACATTTTATAAACTTAACTAAGCAAGTCCCTGAATCCAACACATTTTCAAAAACCCGAGTGATTAATTCTGGTGAGATAGTCAACATGATTGGTTGAGATGATCAGATGTATTGTAAGATATTGATCTAAACAATATTGTTACACATACTCCAACAAAAGTTTGGAAGAAATGCTTTGGATTTAGAAGAAACACAGGACCTTTCTGCCATTTGCTGAAAGATAGGGAAATTGCTTCAGTCTTTTGGTCATCTTAATTGGTCTCCTCTAAATCTTCTCTAGCTCCACTATATCTTTTTTGAGGTGCAGCAACCGGAACTGCACACAATTTTCCACCAATGGTCACACCATAGATTTATATTATGTTATAATGTGATCATTACATTATTGACACCTCTACTTTCAATGCCATTTCTTATTATTCCTAACTTGCTGTTGGCCTCTTTTTACAGCAGATGCACATTGCATTGACACCTTTTGTAGAATTGTTCACCATTGCTTCAAGAAAATTAATTAAAGCACTCATATGTGGGGACTAGCATAGTAGCCTGAAAAAAAATGTGCCAGCTTTAACAGAGAGTGCTGTGTTTGTTCGGGGTCTAATTGAAATATTTTTGAAATATTCTGAAATATTTTTGAATTCTGAAATATTTTTGAATTCTTATGTAGAAACGTTAAGCAACCTGATTCTCCTGACCTATTTTAGAGTTTTATCCATATTAGTTCTAGCCGGAATGGCCTATGGAAGGGAGTTACAGTATAATAATAAAACTATTTGTGGGCCACAGATAACATCTCTTGTGTGTAGCACATGACTAATTTGGCAGAGCTGTTTCTCAATTGCAAGCATCTGTTTCCTAATACTCTACTCAACCAACCGATAAGAAGAACTTTTTCCCCTCCCAAATGAGGTAAAGATTGTTATAGCTATTATTGTTAATAAGCTTGGATACTTTTGAAGATTAGCATTTGTTAAGAACTGTTTTCTAGGAAAATTTAATCCTTTTTATAATACCTCAACGGATTTTCATTCCTTTTCTCTCCTTTTCTGTCCAGCTACTTCTTTTCCTGACCTCATCTTTTTAAATTCATTTTTGTTCTTCCATTTTTTCCCAATTACCTCTTTCCTTCACACCTTCTCTATAACTGTTTGTTCTTTTCTTTGTTGCTGTGTTTGGGAAAGGGAAATATATATGCATGTCCTTGTGTGTTTTCTATGGCCGAGAGACAGTAGTTGATATGCGCTACAGTATTTATACATCCTTTATTATAAATGGGACAATCCTTTATTTCAGAAAATTGTCTTTCAGATCTTTTACTTTCTCTGTGTGGTTTGTATAATTTATTTTTTACAGTTTTTTTATTCTAATGATGACTTTGTTGTCATTTTTATAATGATTGTTTTTAGCAATAATGTTGCTATTGCTATTGGTTGTAGTATGCCATTCAAAGTCGCTTTTTGTGAGAATGCTGTCATTTAAATGTGAGAAGTAAATAAATTTTAAATCCTTATGAACTTCTTTTAGATTTGCCCCCTTTCCTTTTCAGGTTTCTCCTTTATTTTTTCCAAGAAAACACGGTGACCATAATTTGGTAATTAATCTCATTTGGTAAAAGAGATACCAATTTACTGGCAATTCTTCCTAAGTAGTTATTATTACAACTAATTTTAATACCACATTTTTTGAACATCACACACGCAAACTGACACACATACAAACATAGAAACACAAAAATCTGTAAACACATATACAAGGATATCAGTTGAACATATTTATCAAGTGGAGAGTCTCTGGGATTGGTTTCAATTCTAGCTGGCAATCTTAAATCAGTAGGGAAGCTGGGCATTGCACAAATTTGTATATGTATTTATAATTAATTTCCCTTCATTTCAGAGGAGCTATTTTAATTTCAGGGTTGACTTCTTCCTGGATATCGTTATAGTTCTTATTTATCTCTAGCCCTCTGTAATTCAAAAAATTGTCGTTAGTAAAGCTCCTTTTTCATTTTCTCAAGGTCAACTGGTGCCTTATCTAGAAATTGCTAATTACTAAGGAATGAAGTCCAGGAGCTAGCCTGGACTTCATTCCTACCCTCATGGTTCAGATTTTTGCTTCCCTCTTGACTTCTAGTGTGTATTTGCTTTTGAGGGTTCACAGTTAACCCATTTATATTCTTGATGCCAGGGCATCTTTATAGAACTGGAGTACCAGGTAAATAGCTCCTACACAGTTCTTTGTAGGGAGTTAGTTCCATGGACTTGTAAAGACTGTCGTATGAAGAACAGAAATAAAATTCATTTACAAGACCAAATCTGGAGCTCTATTTAAACTGGTGTTGAACTTCTTCTGAAATGTCATTTGAGTTCACAAATGAGAAAGAATTAAGGCAGCCATATCAGGGCAGCAAAGCACTGGGCACTTGCCCAGCAAAACACTGGACAAGCACTAAATGGTAGCAAGGCGATGTAGATAATTCTAATTTTGCTACCAGGTAGTACTTGTTTAAATTTTGGCGACCCAAATATAGTAGCTGAAAAAAAAAATTCCCTGAATTACAGATTTTTTTCCCCAGCTGAGTTGGAGTCCCCAATTAGACTCTGCTACCATTCTTGGTTCTGTACCTGAAAGAAATTCAATTCTTTCTGTTAAACACGAACAGGCATCCATGTATCCCTAAGAATATGAACTGGTGCAAATTCTTCTTTCACCCTCAGTTTGCACTTTATACCAAAGCTGGTTACTGAGTTAAATTTGGAGAGGGGGGCAGGTGCCAATTAAATGTTATTCTATAAATATTTCAAAATAATATTATTATATGTCTGGAAATGAAAAAGGATCCTGAAAACCAGTCAGTTGTTTGGTAATTTAGATTATTTGAACATAGACAACTAAATTGCAGATTTCTATTACATAAATTATTTTGCGTTTTTGTACAATTTCTCCCTCCTAAATGATACTGTGAGTTCAAATTAATAAAGAATTTGGACATGTGTATTGATGCCAACTCTCTTCACTTTCCTTCCACCATTTGTTATCATAGCTATCACCCTTCGAGAAAAATCTATATCAATAATAACTCAAACCTGTTTAATTTTCAGACTCTGGCAAATGGCTCAGATCTCATAAGAGATGGATTTGCATGAAATTCAGTTAAGCTGCATTTCATTGTCATCTGCCACAACAGCTAACTTTCAGTTGCTAGGACAGTGCTGAGAATATTTGCAAAACTGAAGACAACTATCAACAGGCCTAAATTCTATATATTTCTTCCTGTTTACACTTTCATTTCAGGAATATAAAGGATACTTACAGTTTTGACAGGAACAAGCTGTCGACAGAGAAAACGTCAGTGAAAGTCTGCTTCTCCGATTGTGGATGAAATCTGAGCAGAAGGGGAAGGACGTAAAGCTCCCGGGGAAGTGGAGGAGGAGTTCAGTCAGCAGAGATCCTTAGGAAATTCTGCCATTGGAGTCCAGAGCATGCCTTTCAATCTCGCCAGCTGATTCTATCTTCTCCAGCTCCAGCCAGGAAAGTACTGTGCACTACCTACTTCTCCTTTTTCAAAGGTCACTTTCTCAATGCCACAGATCCCAGTGCATCTTGGGGATTGTAGTCCACAATTCTGTAGTTTGGTTTTTGACAGACAAAAGTGAGTTTCGCTTCTAATGAAGAAGTAAAAATGATCCACATCTACCAACATTTGAAACGTTAGATTTAGACTATTCAGAACTTATTGATCTCTTCGGTAATCTTGAAAATATAATAAAAATTGATATGGTATTAAACATGCGATAAATATATAATTTCTAATTTTAAAGTAACACAGAGAGGTCAGGATCTTTATCCCCATGTTATAGACAAAGGCAAGTTAAAAATCTAAAACCACTTTTTATTTTGATGTTTTGAGCACCACATGCACATTTTCTTAAAGAGATTTTTTCTGGGGTTGCTTCCAAAGAAGATATTCTTTAGATACTAAAGAGGAATTATTAGAAAGCCTCGCACCAGTTAAAAGAAATATAATTGTGATCTTCTGTGTCACTTTAAAAGGGAACATAAGACAATCATCATCCTTTATTACAATTAAGCAGCTGAATTTAAAAATGCCCATGCTCTATTTTTGTTTCGTTCTATATCCTACTTGGTTTGCTACATGGCAAAGGATATTATTTCAGTATTTTAAAACATCCTAGGATAAAGCAAGCCTTTTGTGAATTTTCTCATACCAAGTCCGTGTCACTAGATATTATCTGTATATTTATGGGTTTGAACAGTAATTGCTTATGGTATTGGTTATATGGCTTATTCAAACAAGAAAATAATCAGTTAATGAATTTCAATTTGAAAATAATGCTTTCCTCAAGGCACATTAGAATGAACTGTAGTTAGCAAATGTCAACTGACATAAATATAGGCTGTACAGAGAATAAAAGTACATAAAATTGAAAAAATCAATTTTATAGAGACACAAGTAATATAAACATTTGTGTTTATTCTCTAGCTAAGATATTGTCAAAAGTGGGTTGGTTAAGGTAAAATATAAAGTCTGCCCAAATTTAATAGAATTGTGGCCCCTTTCTTTGGTGTTTCATTATTTTAACTTTATAATGTTTTCTAATGTGGCAGTTGAAAAGATCATATTAATTCACACCTCAATTGCTGAGTTATCTGAAATTTTCCAATGTTGGGCAATTATTAGGTTAGTTGCTAAACTTGAGTAGAAAATGAGTTCCTTATTTTCAGCTTGAGTTTTGGTCCCATAAATAAGTGACTCTAACTTTGGGCAGCATTTAACTCTTTGTTCAGTGATAAAACTTATCTCCTCCCAAAATTATGTCAAAAGAATATTATTTCATATGATATACTATAATATTTTTATTATGACGTTTTTTACATATAACTCATCTTTTACACATAACTCCTGTGGCCTGCCAGCTGCCAGCAGAGCTGACAGCAGAGTCAGACAGTAAGGAGGTTGGGGAGGAACATGGGCCAGTCCTGGAGGCTGGGGAAAGCCCAGACGAGGGCTCTGTGTCGGAGGCAGAGATGGGGCTAAGGCCGTCTGGCAGTTCTCAACTGCCTTTGGAGCCAGACAACAATGAGGCAGAGGAACAGCTGGAGCCTGTTCCAGTGTGCGCATGCGCAGAGCTGCCAGAAGAAAAGAACAGCTAAGAAATCAGGGTCAACTTGGGAGTAAAGCCACAGTTGAATGGTGAATGGCCCCTCGCATAGGAAGTAAAAGGGGAGCAAAAGGGGAGTGGGCTTTTGCAGGAAACAATTTGTTCATTCATTTGTTTCAGGAATGTGAAGTATAAATAGCTATCAAGCAGGGCGAGGTGCGGGAATTGCCTTCTGCTGTTCTCTGTTCTCTGTTCTAGGCTGTTTAGTCAGGGCCTGAAGATCCCATCCTCGTTGCCAGTGAAGTGGACTGAGGAATAACGAGGCAGGAGGCTTCTGAGGTAACTCTAACAGTTTATTCAAACAGAGAGTAAACACAGAATAGTAGAAGGCAATTCCCGCACCTCGCCCTGCTTGACAGCTATTTATAATAAGCTGTCAAGCAGGGCGGCCTATAGGCGCGGGTCTGACAGCCCGCGCTTAGCCAGCCGTGCCTTAGCCAATCAGACGCGGCTTGGCTGTTGCTGGCTGTCAGTCGTACACGTAAGGACAAAACACTAGATAAGGTCTGTGGTCATAAATTCACCTCTGAAAGACTGTTTACCAGGCCTTTGCTGAATGTGAATGAGAGGAATTCACATTTGTTTAATAAAAGGGTTTTTGTCGGGACCAGGAATCTGCTTTGTGCTTTTGGGGGAAGCCTAGGTCAGAACAATTACATATCTAATAATCCTATTTTCCCCACAACAAATTGACTGCTAATCATAATTCATATCCTTCTGCTTTTCTTTCTAGTGATGTATTCATGAAGCATATGCTCTTGGATTCTTCTCCTGGTTCCTGGTGCTTCCTATCTTCAAAAAGACTGCTTTGGTAACTCCACACTTGGGATACTATGTTCAGTTTTGGCCACCATGATACAAAAAAAAATGTTGAGACTAAATAGAGTGTAGAGAAGAGCAACAAAGATGATTATGGGTCTGAGACGAAAATATTTGATTAAATGGTTGCAGAACTGGGTATGTCTAATCCAACAAAGAAAAGGACTGTAGGGGATACATAATAGCAGTCCTCCAATATACAAGGCTGTCACAAATAGGGGGGGGGGGGCAACCTATTCTCCAAAGCACCTGAGTGCAGGATAAGATGTAATCGATGGAAACTTATCAAAGAGAACTGCAACACAGAACTAAGGATAAATTTCCTGACAGTGAGAATAATTAACCCGTGGAATTGCTTGCCTTTAGACACTGTAGGTTTCCATAACTGCAAGTTTTTAAGAGTTTAGACAGCTATTTGTCAGGAATGGTGTAACGCCCCCTGCTTTGGTATGGGGTTGGACTAAAAGACCTCCAAGGTCCTTTCCAACTCTGTTATTCTATATTCTAGTAAGATATGATAGCCTTAGTCTATCCTTATGACGTGTTGCCCTTAAGTAAATCTAAATTTTGTTTTAATTACAAAATAACCTATTTCAGTAAACATTGCTTAAATCATATTTCTGCCCTTAGGAATGCTCACACACAGAGATTGCAATATTTATTTATTTATTTCATTTAAAACATTTATGGTTAATTTATCTTTCAGACAATTTGGGTGCATCCTAATCAAAGTTTTTAAAAAAGGATGCAAAACCATTTTAAAAACAAATTAAATATATAAAACACTACTAGTTATAAAATAAGACATATTTAAATGGTTTGTTGAAAAAGGCACAGTGACTGGGTTTACACGTGCCCATTAGAATAACAACATAGTTAAATGTGCATAACATGCTAAATAAAAACCAAACAAATTGCAAATATGATTATTGTAAGAGATATTTAAAAAAACAAGGTACGGGGGAAATGTGATGGTTTCTGTTATACTTTGGGGCCCAAAGTATTGGTACTCTTGTCCTAGAAGGTGGAATTGCAGTTGTTTTTCTTGTTATACTATACTTTTTCTCAAGCAATTTTAAAATGAAATATTTTAATGACATACCAATACCCGGGACTGAGAATGCTATCTGAGTTAATGCAACACACTGAACCATCCACTCCAACCAACAGTGGAGTCTAGCTTAAGTTTGGAGATAGTGATGAATCTTGATGAATCTTCACTTCATAATAGTATGAGACACCCTAGACATACTAAAGATATAATTCCTGGTGCCATTTTGTTCTCAGGATTTTATGTTTTAATACAATGCAGCCCACAATTTATATTTATTTCGTCAAGCATGAATTAGATAAGATATAATTATAAACATGATTATGAATACATGAAATGAATACGAATACAAGGGAATATTAGGACAGGGACGGTAGGTACGCTGGTGCACTTTAACATTTTTAATATTAATAATAAATATCCTTATGAATATTTAATATTCAAAATGTTTGTAATGGTAGGCGTGGATAAATTATATATTCAGGGATGAGATCTTTTGCAAATATTAGTCAAAGTTCAGTACATCAGATTAAGAGAGGCGATTACTGTAGTTTCCTATTCTCAAATTATTCCCGATATAATTACTAGATCTTTGATGTCACTCCACGCATAATGTAATGCCAAATTACATTAGGAGTCGATTTAAAAGGCAGAAGGAAAACACTTAATACAAAACACCCTCAGGGGCGACCCAAACGCGTCTCCTTAGGTAATCACCGCAGCCCGCCTTAATTTTACGCGGATCTCTCACGCGCAACCCAAGCC
This sequence comes from Thamnophis elegans, assembly GCF_009769535.1. Taxonomy (NCBI): domain Eukaryota; kingdom Metazoa; phylum Chordata; class Lepidosauria; order Squamata; family Natricidae; genus Thamnophis; species Thamnophis elegans. The sequence goes on from NC_045542.1 coordinate 100,653,818, forward strand.
GCGCCCGCAAGACGTAAGCGCCGCGCGTCACGTGGCTGGATGTTCCGGAACTTCCGGCTCCGTCTCGCTCGGCGCTGCGGCTCTGCTGCGGCTCTGCTGAAGGCCCCGAGGGTGGCGGTGGATTGAGTCAGCCTGGTGGGCATTTATTCCTCCTCGGGATCCCCGCGCGCGCGGGTGGAGGTGGGGGGAAGTGCAGGGGAAGCCAGGCGGCGACGTCCTTAGCCGTTGCTCATCGCCTGCGTCGGAGCGTCGCCCGCTCTGGAGGTGGGGAGGGGCGTCGGCGGGGGAATTGTGTGGGGTGGGGGAGGATTGGCCTGGGAGATGCGATACGCGGGAAACGCGCTCGGCACTGACAGGGCCGCGGCCAAGTCTCCCTCACGTTCAGCCGTGACGCCTCGGAGCAAATAGAGAGGCGGGTGGCGGTTTTGCTTTGTTTTCCGAAGGTGAATTGGATAAAGGGCCTAGAAAAAAATAGTTTGGCAAGAGAGGGTGTCGCTTCTTGAAAACGAACCGTGTCTCTCGCGGTTTACCTGAGGGGTTGGAATCGACAAGAGCGCATCTTGAAAGCCTCTCTCTCTTCGGTTAACAGCGTCGGCAGAGGTCTTTCCCTGATTGCCTAGAGAACCGCTGCTGCTATTACAGGGCCCAGATGTTACACCTCTGATCTGTATTTTAGGCTAGGTTAGTCCTTCTGCGGTTGAGGAGCATTGCAGTTTGAATAGGAGCAGTCAGTAATTTGAGGTAATGGTACAGAAAGCGGAAACGGTTTTTCTCCTGTAGGAAAATCGCTGCTATTGAGCCTCTTCGTACAACAGAGCTGTTATATTGAACTGGGCTTCTTTGGACTCTTCTCTAGTGAGGTTATGCAGGCAGACCTGTTCTGTTCATATCGTCCATTAAAATAGTTATTTGTCAGCCGCTTTCCACTTTGTTGTACAGATATAATTCCTTTCCAAAATGGCAACTGTTGCATGTACTTTTTCTTTGAAAAATTAAGTGTTATGCAAATGTATGCCAGCGTGTTTGTATTAACGAGAATTAGAATGCTTATATTTCAGGTACAAATTGAATAAATATAACCAAAGCAAATTAAAATAGTATCACTAACACATACTTAAATTTGGTTATTAAAATACTTGTCCAACATAAATTCTTTGCATTAGTTTTAAATATAATTGGTAAAAAAATGAATAATTGCTAATAAGGCATGTCCTCAAATACATTTATAGGGTGCAAAAAATTATCAGGTTTTGTATATTTGTTTCCTGTACAAATAAAGCTTTAATTGGTTAACATTTTTTTAAAAATCGATATTGTTAAACATGAATTAAAAAAGATAGTTTTCACAGGTTTGTTGAACATTGAAAGCAGCGATGCTTCTAGGGAAAATAGCTTCAGAATCTAGACAACAATGCGGAAGAGATCTTATCCAATATGTCTTGTGCATCAGTTAGTGATAAGGAAGGGAATCCTTTGTATGTTGGGAACTAAATGGCTCTAATGGAAGCTGCTGAACTTTTAGAAGATCTTGGGTTTAAAATATAAAGACCTTTAAAGTTAATATTTTGAATTGAGTTTAAAAACAAATTGGAAGTCAATGGAAGAAAAATAAACAAAATATATCCCAGGAGCTGAATCAACTGAAGTTGCTGAAGAGATTTTAGAAGTAAGCTTGGAATTTGTAGCAACGCTACAAATTTGTTTTTCTTGTTAAACACATTAGAATCTTGAGCTTGTTGTGGATGTCTTTATCAGATAGTTTGGATAGGGGAGTGTCTAATCACAAATGATTGCTCTAGTGAGATTCACAAAGCACCTGCTTACTAAAAGATTAAGCAATGAGGTAACTCCCCTCTTCCTGTCTTTCAGTATGCTTCCTACCACCTTGCTAGATTTCTAAACAAAATAATGAGCTGCAGTCTCCCACTATTTTCATTTTCTAAAATGAGTATTGTGATTATAAGGGTTCAATGATACTAAAAGCAACCCTGTTCCTTTTTAAAAAAAGAAAGACAATGATACAATAGTCCTTGTTTAGCAACTACCTCATTTAGTAAATGTTTGAAATTACAGTGATGATAAAATGTAACTTCACTATCAATCCTCATTTATGATCTTTGCATAATTCAAAGGAAAGCTGAAATATGATCATAAGCATTATCGGGCTTTCACTTAGACTGGTTGCTGCCTTCAACTGGGTTGCTAAATAAAATTACCTGTAGTGATATGATAGAATTTCCAAATATAATATTTTCTGAGGAAACAATGTTTTCTAAAAAAATAAACTTATTTTAAAAAAATCAATTTTGTTTGTTTCCCCAGAAAACATGTTATCAAGCAGGAAAATTTCTTCATGCAAACAAGCCTAATTTTCTTAAGGAAAGTTTCCATTTCACATCGCTAAAAATATCTGGTAGGTGTTTATAGACCCATTTGTGCCCTTGGGGCCTCAAGATCTGATTGCCCATCTTTAGAATATGGATATGGAAATATCTGTTTGGTGTCATCAAATATATTTTTCAATAGCCATATATGCTTTTGGCGGGGGTGGGGGAGTAAAACATTTCTCAACTTTAGGAACATTATGTCCACAAATATGTAAACCTTGTTTATCTGACTGAGACAGCCCGAATAGCTAGCTGTTTTTGGAGTGTTTTTCTTTAAGGTGAGGTTCTACTCAAGGTATCAATGTTAATTTTCTTAGCTTTTGTTAAGGAAGACTAAAATCAAAATTAAATGTGTTTATTTCAGTTAATAGTAATGAGCTGATGAGAAAAAAAATCTGGGTCTACCTAATGTAATAATGTTTTTGAATCTCTGAAATAATTTTCTCATTGTTACTTAGACTGATTATTTTTCCTTTGCTCTGCTTCTTGTGCTCTGTATTCCAGTTCATTTTTGCTATGCTGAACAAGGAGATTTTGGATTCTTTGTTCTAGGAAACTGTGTACTTTGTGTTAAAAGGAGAATGCATTTTGTGAAAAGAAATAGTGTTTATTTGAATTCTACTTAGTAGTGTACTAAGTGTTCTACTGTGTTCTACTGTGTAGTCTTACTGCTTAAGAATTTTTTTCCCCCTTGGTTAGAATGTGATCTTATGGGCAAGATAGAATGTACATAAATTGAAAGAACTATTTGTTTCTCTCTGTTGATATTTCTAATGTCTGGTTTCTAGGTTTTCATTACTATATGTAAGAAAGAAATTTCCTGTGAATCCTCCCGTAAAAAGCAATTTGAGACTTGTCCTAAATAGAGGTTTCTATTATACAACACAATGTAATTAAATGGAAGGTTAATTGTTTGAAAAAATGGCAAACTAGTTTTCTTTTGTGAAGAAGCAAAAATTGGAGGGAAAGAAATGTTTACAACATTTGCATTTACTGGATATAAAAGCTGTTTGATATATATTGGACTTCAGTTTGATTTGGTGATAATTAAGGGTATAAGCCAATGTATCTGAAAACCACTAAATCCGAGAGGCTGATATAAACACTGGAAGAAGCCCAAAAGATGGTAGTTGTGTGAGAAATATGCTGGTTTGTTTTCTAGATTATATCTGTTAATATACAAATAAATAGATATAAACCACAATTACACACCATTGAAAGGAGACAATAAAAAAGAAGCAACAAAAAGACCTATCCTCTCCAGCAGCCTACAATCAGATAAGCAGAGATTAACACCGAACAAGCAGAAATTAATATCCTAATCAAGGATCTACCAAGGGGAACACTATCCCCTTCTACTATATATAAAGACAAAAATCCCACAAGCACTGATGATATTACCTAGTCAGGTAATAAAATGTCTGCAAGCAAACAATCATTCTCAGAGAGCACCAAAGACTTTTATATCTTTTAATTACAGCATTCTGAGTAACGTAAAACATAATGTAACTGGTACATAAGAATTCTTTGGAATCAATTCAGAAATTTATCTGGTCACTTTCCGAAGTAGGTAGTGGTGAAGATGGAACCCTAGAAACTCTTGAGTTTATCTTATTTGAAATAAACTCTCAGAATTACTTTTAGCTGAGTGTTTCAAGAAAATATGAAAGATTTTAAATAGATTGATCAGCTAGCATGCTTGTTTGTTTGTTTATTGGATTTATATGCTGCCCTTCTCCCAAAGGACTCAGGGCAGCGTACAACATTAAAAAAACACATATTACAAAAGTTAAAAAGGAAATTAGATAAGAGTATCCAAAAACAAACCCAATTAATATTAACAATAACATTTTAAAAATTAGATTAAAATTAACAATTGAATCAATCATTTATTTTATTTTGTTCAGGCCATGCTTACTGATTTATATAGCTTACTTAGGATTATTACATTTTGTTCTTGTTATTCTTCTATTCCATAGATTCTTCAGAATTTGCTATCTGGTGTCTGTTGGAACAAAATGTGGGGACATCCTCATTCAGCTAATAGAATGGGTCCTTTCCGGTAAGTATTTGAATATGAAATATATTTATTGATAATAGCAGTCCTACATTGACATTGTGCAATAACATTTACTACAACTGGATAAAAATAGGATTGGGATGGGTGGGTAGTTGATACCTCTCCAAAAAAGATAAGTGAAGGGAATTTGAATGGAGGAATCATAGAAAAGGAAAGACCAAGCTGACATGTTGAACAGGAACAATCTTAAATAGCAACATTTTGCAGGTGGTCCTGCTTATGTACAATAACAGCAAATTAGATTCTTTATGTGCTTAAAATAGCACTTTCTCTTCATGGGATTAATAGAATACAAGAATTTAGAGAATTACATATGTTAAAAAATGAAAAATTACATGTGACCTGGATTCTAGAAGTGCTTATGGCTGAAAGATTCAAAAAGACACATTCAGTAATTTAACATATTGTAATACTTTGTTTGTCTAGTATGGCTGACTTTTGTTCTATGAATACATTCAGTATAATTACACCATGTGCAACTCAAAGATGTGATGTCCGTAATAAAAATGTAATCAGAATGATCTTAGAGAAATTATACTAGTGCCATACCATTAGTGGTATTGCATATTAGAGATACCTGAAATCTTTTCTGAGTTGCATTTGGTCTTAATGCGCAAAGAAGAGGTCACCTAGTTTTAGGACATTATTATGCATGGTCAAAAAATTTCACTTTTATATGATCAAAGAACAATTAGTTTGACAAATTTGAGGCTACCTAATACTTTTATGTGGCTTTCTGGTTTTTACCTTACACTGTTATAGAGTCTTCTAAAACTTCTGAAAAGTTAATAATAGCAATTACTGTATATTTATTGAGTTCATACATCATCCTATGCTGTAGCAAGACTTGTTTGGTTTTAGTGTATTATGTAGTGTGAACCTAACTACTGTGATAAACCATAGTTTATAGTTTACCATACTATGTTGTCTCAATTTAATTGCAACTTAGTTAATAAAATTTAAATAAACAAATATTCATTCATTATTCATTCATTATATCACAGACTGGAAACTGAAGGCAGAAACTTAACAGTAATAATGAAAAGCACATTTATAGTTTTGGGGAAAATGAATTGAAATTATAAATGTTCAATAATTAAAAAAGTAGACAAAAGCAGATTTACACTTTATGTATATAGCGTGCCTACTAAATGCACATTAAATAAGTACAAATCTATGGAGCTACAGTGAAGTGTGAAGTAGCTCCAGGATGGCTTGGCATAGATCAAAAATATTATGTGCTGTAGGCTCAGGATTGCTGAATATTAAATACAAGTAGCATACACAAGTCTTAAACGAAATGTTCTATAAAGCCTTTGATCAGTAGTGACTCAGGTTAATTAAAAATCAAAGTATAATAAAGGAATATATTTATTGGGAGGAAAATCTTACTGTACAGATTCATGAGTATGATGTGACTTGTCAGAATTTGAAAAGGCACATGAATTCATCGACTGCTTTTTTACTAATGAATTAGTAAAAGAAAAATAAGTGTAAATCAAAGATAATGCTAAGGTGGTAGATTGTAACAGTTCTAAACATTATACTTCGTTCACCTAAGAATATTGATGGTTGCTTCAATTCAGGGATACTTGTAAAAAGTGGGAAAGTATTTCTGCTTTTGCAGCCATTCCCTACCAAATGCATCAGATTTCCCCATTTGGTTGCCTCCTCCTATACCTTCTCCTAGTCCATTCTAGACAATCTGATGATCCTCAATAGCAGCTCTTGCAAGAAAAAGCAAGCCCAAGAAGTTTCTTCGTGCAGATTCTATTTTAGATTTACTTTAGCCAATCTGAAATAACTTAATAAGATATAGCTCTAAATACTTATTTACTGCACTGATTTATAGTGTACTCTCAATCCACCTTCAAAGTGATGTAATGATATTTCAGACCCAAATTGTTTAGGACCCAAGGATTTTAGAATGTGATTTAGGCAAGGTTGTATGTTTTATTTACTTATTTATTGAACTTTTACTGTATAGCCACTAATTTTATACACAATTATCTTACTGTCTCGCAAAGACAGCCAATAAAAACACAAAAATAAAGCAGTACTTCCACGCTACAAAGAAAACATCACCTCTCTCCATAGCACCAAAACATCCTATGTGGTATAAATATGGGAAAGGACCTTCTTACCTATAGCACCTTATTTATGGAATGCAGTTCTGTGGATGGTGGGATTTTTTTACACCAGCTTAAAATTTGACTATTTGTCACACTTTCTCATCTTGTAAAATATTATTTGCATGGCTTTTGAGGGGGGGCGGGGCTATGTGGTTTGAGATATATATAACAAGAAATCTGCAATCTTTTGCTTAGGGAAGATTAATCAACCCAAAAATTATCAACAATATGAGATAGATGAGGCAGTAAGAACACTTGGATGCTTTCAATTTGGGACTAATATGATAAAAGCATATTAAAGTGCTTACACCTTAAAAGATTTTTGAGAATAGCATATTGCTCAAAGGAGTGTGATATAGTTTATTATAGGTTCATCATATAATATAGCATTATAAAGTATGTTTTTGTTGAATTATTTGATGAGAGATAAGATCATTAGGTGACTAGGTTTATATAGTAGCAATAATTTTTCTAAAGAACATCAGAACAAGAAATACGAAAAATGTGGAGATTGTAATTGATTAAGAAAATGAACATTGTTTTGTAAATGAACTGAGTTGGGATAACTCAATTTGTCACTGATTTAGAATTCACATAAGCTCTATTTGTATATGTAGTATAGGGGTTTGGTTTACTGGAAGAAACGGAAAGATATACTACATTTAAAAATGGGGATTATTAAAATCAGTACTTTCAAATCTGAGTGATCTTTGATGGGTGAAGACAAAGATTGAATTATTGACTATCATTATAATCACACTTTTGTATGTTTGTAGGTGTTGCAGAATTTTCTGTGATTCTGAGATTGAGTTTTTAATTATCTGCATTCCCATTCTTTCTTGAATCTCCAATGTTAACTGAATTTTCCATTCCATTACTTTTCTTTTCATCTCATCCCTTCTTTCTTTTTACAGCATTTCAGTCTTTAACTCTGTTTACGTATTTTAAAATTTTAGTCACGTTTTGTTACTGGATTTCTATCCTGCTTCCTTTACGTATGATCATATAAATAATTGTAAACATTATTTGTATTTTTTCTTCCTCTGAACCATCTCTCTTCCCCTTTGCCATTTCCTGGTCCTATTTTGGTCCATTAATTGTTGTGTATATTCAACAGTGTCAGGGAGATTAAAAATAGGGAAATTGGTAGTGTGATCAAATTGCACTGGCAAAGGATTATTTATTCTTCCGATTTATAGAGCTGCCTACCTTGGAATCATGACTCTGGTCAATGAACATAGGAATCAAAACTCTAACCTAAAATAATGAAAAATAATATGATACAGTAATAACACAGCAGCACTCAAGAACAATCAACAAAAGAACATAACTACAGTGATGCCAAAGACAAGCACAACAATGGGCTCAACCAATCTATAGGCCTCATGCCTGGGAGAACATCCAGGTCTTCAAGGATTTATAAAATACAAACAGGGTCAGTGCCAAACAAACCTCATTGTTATCATCTACCAATAACCAGCAGGAACTGTGAAAGAAAAAGCTCACTTCCAAGATTCTGCCATATGGCACTGTTCAATAGATGACATCCAGAGCATGCTCCAACCTGCCAAATCTACTGGTCAAGCAAAAACAAGTGGAGAAGGACGGTCTTGCAAATAACCTGGCTTCATGCCATGAATGGCTTTGTAGCTGATAATCAGTACTTTGAATTGCAACTGGAAGCCTAATGGGAACTCCTTCTCCCATAATTTTCCATGCCACTGCATTCTGGACCAGTAGAAACTTCTGACTGGCCTTCAAGAGCAGCTGTATACTGAGTATATTGAAGCAATTCATTCAGGAGATGACAAAGTATCTCCCAATTCCGCCTGTGATGAATTCATACATACTGATGATACCTAACCCTATCCTGGCAGATGATCTCATCCATCAACTCTGTGTTGAGGTTAAACAGGAATGGGGAGAGGACAGAATCTTGAGGGTTCCCACAAAAGAGGAGTCTGGGGTCAGATCTCTCCTTTACTAGCAATTTTGGAAGAAGGAGAATCATTGCAACACTGCCTCTTTCTCTCTATTCTTTAGGCTTGCTAAGAAGAATATTGAAAGCCACTGAGAGATGGAGACCAAGTATGGAAGCATTTACCTCCACCAGAGGTTATCCACAAATTCAATCAATGATGTTTCAGTTCCCTACTCAGGTGTCAAAGCCAACTGCAAGATTTGCAGATAAATCATTTCCTTCAGGGCTTTCTCTTTATTATTGTTATCGACCTCTCCTTTTTATTAGTTTATAATATAATATAAAATGCAAAAACAAATAATAGGACAAATAGGGGAGAGAAAAGGGAAGGGGAAAGTATGGAAAAGAAGGGAAAAAGAAAGAAAAGGCATTGATTTCCAATTGCCTTTGGTGCAATAGAATAAGATAGTAACATTAAACCTTAACTTTTTACTTTTACATAATAGTATGAAGTAGCCATTTGTAAAACAACAAATTTATCTAATGAGTAAAACCCAAAATCAACGTTTCATTTTTTTCCACCTCAAACACAAAGTCCAGGAAGCTGTTTCCAAGTAGAAACAAAAGTAATTGTGTTTTTTTCTTCTTTCAAAGCAGTCAATTTAACCATCTCTGCTAACTCCATCAACTTTTGCAGACATTTCTGCATTGTGGGGCTTGAAACGTCCTTCCATTTTGTGTATAAAGTAATCTTGCTGCCATCAACATATATAACATCAAAGTTCCAATTTTTTTTCACCAAGTCTTTTTCCATTAAACCCAAAATAAAAGTTTCTGGTTTTATCTTTATATTCACTTTAAGAATTTCTATATTAGAATATGAATCCTACTCCTATATTTCTTTGCTTTATCTCATGTCTACCATAAATGATAAAAAATCCCTTCTTTACATTTGCATTTCCATGAAATATCTTTACATATATCTTTACTTATCTGGTATTAAATACCAACAAAATATAATCTTATAAAATTTTCTTTTACATTTTCTTTTAGTTTAAATTTTAAATCTTTTGTCCACATATTCTCCCATTGTTCAAGCTTTACATTATATCCAAAATTTCTTGCCAAATGAATTATACAATGCTTTACATATCCACTTTTCAAATTCAATAATGCTTTATAGACCTTAGCAATATGTTCATCACTACTACACAATAGGATTTCCAATTCATTAACAAAGTCAAACCCATAACTCTTTCTGTCTAATTTAAATCTTATTTCAGTTGTAAACCAATGGTAGACATGTTCTGACACTAGCTCTTCCTTAGACTTGAGGATAGGATCACCAAAATTAAAATATATTATTTTACTATAAGTCTACCAGTTTGGCTTCGTCACTTTTCTGGAAAAAGCTTCCTGAGGGCACATCCAAAGAGGCATAAGAAACTTCGTTTTATGTTTATTCCAAATTCTTAGAATGGCACGTCTAATGAAATGGTTGTTAAATTCAACTTTTACTTTAACCTTGTCATACCATAAATAATGGTGCCATCCAAATCTTAATTCACCTTCTAAATCAACTAGCCTCTTATTCTGGAGGTTCACCCACTCTTTTAACCAGACCAGACAACAAACATACAGTTACAAATCTGATGAACCCAAACCCCCTTTTTCTTTTAACATTTTGCTGTAGTTTATATCTAATTTTTGGGTTTTCCTCTTGGCTTATAAACTTAGAAATATTCATTTTCCATTGTTTAATTAGAGTATCAGTTGCAAATATTGGCAATGTCTGAAATAAACAAAAAAAGCATCTTTGGTAAAACATCTTAATTACAGAAATTCTGAAATCCTTGTAGAAACCACAAACATTTATTTTCTGGTGATTCTGTGGTTTTTATTCATTAGTATTCTCTCATGAGAAAATGGCCTTTAGTGATGCCAATGTTTCTTTCACTTGAATGAATTTCACCAAACCCCATTATATCCCTGAAATCAATTCCAAGGGCTTGGATGATCCTTCAAAACAATGTGGGGAATCTCTATGGAAGGAGAAGTGAAATAACATTAATATTCTCCCCCTTTTTATTAATGGAAGCCTCTCCTAGAAGAAAGAACCACCTATTGAAAGAAAATAGTAGTAGGCACAGTGCTATATGTGTAATTCCTGGGGATGCTCTCCTTTCCTTAATACAGGTATCCCTTGAGTTACGACTATTCATTTAATGACTTTGAAATTACAACAGCCTCAGAAAAAGTAACTTATGACCTATACTCATACTTACAACCGTTGTACTATCCCCATGGTCATGTGATCACAATTCAGGCATTTAGCAACTAGCTGGCATTTACAATGAATTGCAGTGTCCTGCAATAATGTGATTGTGTTTTTTTAAATCTTTATGGCATATTTCTGGCAAAAACAACTGTTGGGGAAGCTGGATTCACTGTATAAGTTGTGAAATCAGATGCACACATGTGCACTGGCCAGCTGACAGGGCAACGCCTCGCCATAGGTTCCATATTACGGTCCTAGTTGATTGAGATTTCATAGACACACTTGAAAGTAAATTAGCCTACTACAATTTGGTTAATTTACAATTAGACAGTTTCTGTAGGTCACAGGTATTAAACTTGCAGCGTCACATTGCTGTCATGTGACATTTTGCAACGTTTTTCCCCTCACAGAGCTGGGGTAGGCGTGGCCTGCACATGACGCATGTGGCCCATAGTTGCCAGTTTGACAACTCTGCTATAAGTGCTACTTACACAAGCAAGGGCATTCCCAACTTATTAACTAATACCTGAGGTTTTCCAGTATAAAGTGTGGTGAGTAATAGTGGCAAATATGTTTAGTCCTTTATAGATGTATTATAAAACATTAAGCAATCATGAAAACATTGTTTTTGTTTAAAGTTTAAATGTTCTGATGATCACTTCTGAGGCAAAAGCTTTTTGTCATCTCTCTGTACCCCCTGTGCAACCATATGGATATACTCTGGAGCAGTGGTGGGTTGCAGGCAGTATGCCCCAGTACTGGCGTACTGGTGCCTTCTGGGAGCAGCAGGCACTGTTCCGGTACGGTGCTTCAGAGGGCCCACCCACCCACCTGCGTTCCTGAGCTCTATTTGACCCAATCAGGCCATTTGCGCACACACGTGCAGCATACAGCGCCTGTGCAACACTCCGCCGAGCAGCTGGAGCATCACAGGCGGTGGGTGTGCATGCGTGCGCAGTGCACACGTTGGATGTCCGGTCCCTTCGCAGCGTACTGGTTGCGATGGGATCTGGAACCCACCACTGCTCTGGAGAGTTTATAAACTCCTTAACAAGCTACACCTTTTCCTGGGCGTAACAGATCCCATAAATTAATGTCTCTTTAATTTCTATGGGAACGGTGCAACTTGTTTAGGAATCACTGACTTGTACAAGTATATTTATGTTAGATCATCTGAAATATCTTTTATGCTTTCAAACTGAATATCGGTAGTCCTCAAATTACAATAATTTGTTCAATGACTGAAGATACCAGGGCACTGAACAAAGAGACTTACGATCTGTGTCAAAAGTTATAACCATTGCAATGCTCCTGAGGTCACATGATAAAACTTGGGCACTTGGCAATCCATTCAGACTTATGAAGCTGGGATGCTTCAACTCTGCCATTTGCCTACACCCTCATACATATGTCCTTTTGGTCCCATGCCTCCTTATACTCTGCCACCTCAACATACCTTTGGATGCTCCATGCTGTTGATGAATTTTGCCCAGTCTTTTGCGCCCAGAAACCCCTTTGTGCAAAGCTGGCAAAAGAAAGCGCTTTGCACCATGCTTCTGGGCCAGAGCTTTCTGACCTGCCGTGGATCTGAGGCTGCTTCTGGCTTATTTACTTGCTTGCTTCTGCTTCTTGAGGTTCACTTGAGGTTCACCAGGAAGTCCTGCCGCAGCACGGGGTACTGCAAGAAGCAGAAGTAAGAAGCAAGCAGGGAAAAAAGAAGCTGCCCTAGAGCTATGCTGTGCCAGGAAGCCCCATCCTAGCTGGGCCTACCAACATGGTACAAAGGGACTTTCTTTTGCTGGCTTTCTGCAGAGGGGTTTTGTGTTGCAAAGGGCTGGGCATATCTCAACAGCAGCAGGAGAAAGAAGATGGGAAAGGTCTGTTGGGGCAGCGAAGCACGGGTTGTCAGGGTGCAGAATGATGAGGGCAAATGCAGCTTTCCAGGGTGTGGCAAGTCCTGTGATTCTGGGGCTTCTTGCCACCTAACAAGACAGGAGGCAGGCAGCCAAGTGGCAAAGATGGAAGGGAAATACTGCAGGTGGATGGAAGAAGTTGGAGGCAGTGCTTTACTGAGGCTTGGTTTGAGAGGGACCAAGCCTCGAATGCTTTGACTAGTTGCTTAACAACTCACAATTTTTGCTTAATGACCACAATGGGGATTGCTGGGATTGCTATAGGAATCATGTGATATCTCGCTTTTTGTACTCACATGATATCTAGTTTTACAACTATGCTGATCTAAAATGACAATCTCTGTCTCCAATTTTGTGATTAGTCAAGGACCACCTGTAGCTGCATATCCTTGATGATTGGGTTATGTCTATTAGTGTAAACAAATTTTCTTCAATATAACAGGTATACTGGAAAGAATATTATATTATTGACTGTTGTGAGGGAAATGAAAAGTTGACGTTATTTTATGCTGTTCTATCCCTTTTTTTATAATGTATACCAGTGGTCCCCAATCTTTCTGGCCCCAGGGACCTGCTCCGGAAGAAAAAATGTCTTCTGGGGGGGGGGGGGGATGGTATCAATTTTTTATGAATTTGTATCCTTCCAATTTAGTAACACAAGAATTGCTAGTCTTAGTAAGGAATTGTACAAAACATCAATTCAGAAGCAGGGCTAATTCTTCCACACCTTTACTAGAAGAATAAAAGAAACAACAAAACATGTATATTTATGTTTATTGTTTGTAGTGTTTGAATAAATTATTTGCTCAAATTCTTGCAAACTGAGTACTAGAGATAGTTTTGAGCCTTAATTTCAAACATATAAGTGCACTTTTCTCTAGGAATGAGTTAAGTGTCATAAATAAATCATGTTATGTTAAGGGTAAAATAAAATTCTTCAGACCACCTGCCAAAATAAACATTTTTAATGAAAAATTATATTAGCAAAGAATACTGCCAAAAATATTATTGCTGTTTCTAATTTTATGCAATTGTGAAGTAACTTATGAAATGTAATTTTGCTGTAAAATGGTGTAGTATACTTTTAGTTCCCTTCCAACTGGTAATAAGTAGTATGTAACATTGGAAAGACAAGATGTGGAAGTTACATATCTTGAAATAGTGCCTTGTATAAATAATAACCTTTCATTTGAATGTTGAACAAGGAATTCATTATTATAGGAGAGCTTACAGGAATTCCTTTTTAAAATTGCGATAAAACCAGGTTTAAGGAATATTCCTGACTGAAGGAGCATGCAAGATAATTATGGCAACCTCTTAAACTCTCTAAAGTTCCCAATTTAATTTACTGTGAGACTATGTAGATTGTTACCTTAACTCATTAATATTTCAGGTATTCCATGTTGAGTTCTTCTGGGAATTATGGTGACATAAGAGTGCGCAAGTTTACTTATCACGTCTGTCGTATACTACCACCTCTTAAACTACCAAACATCACTATCATCTACGGATCTTACTGTTGAACACCTCTGTTAAAGTTAGAGAAGAACATGCTGATGTGTAGATTACAAACTCGAAGGACATTATGAATAACACTGTCTTTATTTCTACAGTGGGAGCCAAGAAGAAAGATTTGCTCCCGGGTGGAACAGGGATTACTCTCCTCCCCTTGATAGTCTTGCTCAAGAAAGACACTCTGGCAACTTCTCTGGCAGAGAATCACTTCCTTTTGATATCCAGGGACTCCCAGGCATCCTCAATCCTCAGTTTGCGAACAGAGAGGAATCTACTTTCAGCTTTGGAGGTAGAGATGGATCACGTAGTGACTTCAGAGGTGGGGAGGGTCATATGCATGATTTTGGAAGCAGAGATTACTCGCCTTCAGATTTTCAAAGTAGGGATGATTCACAGTTGGACTTCAGAGCTAGGGTTCCACTCCTTTCAGACTTTAGAGGTAGGGAGATGTATCCTGGAAATTTTCAGGATAGAGAAGGCCAGGTTGTGGAGTATAGTGGAGATGTTCCTCCTATGGATTATAGAAATAGGGATACATTCCGAATGAACTATAGAGATAGGGAAGCTCACACAGTGAACTATAGAGGCAGAGATGATACTTCATCAGATTGTCGTGCTAGGGGAACATCTGATTTGGATTTCCGAAATAGAGACGGATCACACCCACACTTTAGAACAAGAGACATGCCTGAACAAGATTATAGGGACAGAGAGCAACCATATTCAGACTTCAGGAAAAGAGATGTACCTGATACAGATCTGAGAAATATGGGTGCGGCTGATTCAGACTTCAGAGACAGAGATGTACCTCACTCTAATTTCAGAAATAGGCCAAAACCTCAGGCTGATCAGGATTTTAGGGGTAGGGATGCCCCACCACCGCTGGATTTTGCAGAAAGGGAGAGACCCTCAGCAGACTCAAATGTTGTAGACTTCCATCACAGTAAAACTACAGCACAATTAGCAGATAGAGAATGCAAGATAGAAGAGACTGTAGTCGTTAGAGACAGGTCTTCATTGAGTATTCAGAATGAGGAGTTGCCACATTCAGGTTCAAGAGCCAGAGAAGAAGAAAAACCCCAAGAACAAAATCCTAAGACTGAATCTTCTCTAGAGTTCCAAAATAGTCGCAATTCTCTTCCCAATCTTCCGGACCAACATAAGCCTCATCAGGGCTTTGTTAGCAATCAGGAGAATTCTGCAAAAGAAGAAGAGCAAGTAGCTGAATTGCCTGGACTAAAAGAAAAAAGTGATCTGGATTTCCTTGGAAGGCAGGATACAGACTACAGGGGCATTGAGTATCGAGATGTAGATCATCGTCTTCCAGGATGTCGGGTCTTTGACTATGAACATGGCAAATCTTTTGCTGATGGGAAGTCTTGTAAAGATTCTCAACCAGATCTTCAGGTATGCAATTTATTGTAAAAATTCTATCTTAATCATATTAATAAAATGCTTACTAGAAGATGATAACACTTTAAAAATCAAAGCTGTCGGCTGTAATGAAATTAACTCACCTTTACACCATCTCACCTCACTCCTTGTATAATTAAATCTGTAAATTGTAGTGTAAGTATTGTAACATGAGATTATTTATTGGATTTATATTTTGCCTTTTCTTGAGTTTAAGATGATCAGCATAGTTTTCTTTGTTCCAAGTTTTTTTCATAAAAACAATCTGATTGATATGAGGGATAATAATCAGCCTAAATCCAGGGAAGTGAGCTTCCATTGTTGAAGATGAATTTGAACCTATAAACCTTTACTTCACACTTTAATCAATACAACACAGCCTTCCATACAGCTTTCTGTGCCTAATTTCTTTAGTTCTAATTTGTTTCTTATAAATTGACACTTCCTTTTAGTGGTGGACATATGCAAGCTTAGCACCTTGATGATAAAATGTTATGGATTATATTGTAACTTTTTAAGAGAATTTACACACTTTCAACTATGTTTGACTTGTTGCATCTTTCCTCTACTTCATTGTTGACTTTAAAATCCTTTTGAATTTTATTTTCAAGGACCAGGACTATAGAACCTGTCTCAAAGATACCAAGCCAAGCAAGTTGATTCGACTAGGAAGAATGCCTGAAACTGCTACAAAAGATGATGTAAGTTGTGTTTATGAAGCTTACTTAGTAATAGATGATACATTAACTGTATATAGCTCTTGTGTTTATCAGTTACAAATAATAGAAAAACAGAATTTAACAATGACGTTAGAAAGATGTCCAGGCACTGGAGAGAGAAAAAAAAATGCAGTTTGCTTTTGACTGCTAACATTGTTTTAATAAAGATGTTAATGCAGTTATATTTGAAAAAATAGATCTGTGCTGATTTAATAGTTATTTATGACAAGTTTGCATAATTTTAATGTAGTTTCAAAGCAAGTTAATGTTCACTTTTCTTAAAATGCTGAAATGTGCCAGTTACAGGTATTCCATATTTCTTTTAATACTGCTTTAATAGGAAGAAGATACATTTATTTTGCCGTGGTTTAATGAAAAGTAGGAGTAGGTTCTCAGCAGGATAGTTTGGTCTTGATCACAAGACTTTTGTCTTTTCTTGGGCTGTTCCAAATTCCTTCACTATCTAATCTATTTATTTTATAATTAAAATATTAACTTTGTAATATCCTTAAACACTCTGTAGCTTTTTCAGAATACTATGATCTGTGATACAGTGGCAGATCAAACCGGTATAGGTAGTGCTCACTTAAGGGTGGTAATTGATAAGTGATCCAGCCATATGCCATGACATTACATGACTGTGTTGACTTACGACTTATTACAGAAATTGTAGCTGTTGCAATTGTTAGGCGACTACTGGGTAGTTGCAACATCCCAGAGTCACCATTTGTCTTGCTTGTCAAAAGCTGGCAGTGAAGGACACAACTGGTAATCATGTGATTGTAGGACATTGCAATCTTCATAATGGTGAGCCTTTTCCAAATGGCTGAATTGCAATCATATGACTAGCAGAGATACTGTGATAGTTGGAGGAATGATTATAAGTCTCCTTGTTCCGCACTGCTGCAACTTGTTCAGCACTGCTGTAACTTCGAATGGATGAACAAGTGATGGCTGAATGAGGAGAGTCTGCACTATATTAGAGTAACTGAAGAGAAACCCCCTCCAAAAACATGTAGCAAAAATGAATTTATTGTGACATAGCCTTTGCTGTACTTTAGCTTACACTGTCAAATGCTTTCCATTTTCATTTCCATTAATGTGAAATCATTGTTTTGGGGCGATACAGAAGGCATATTCAGTGTTAAAATGTTCAGTATAATATAGGCTTTACCACTTAACTGGAAACTTTGTTTTTACAGATTCTCAATGCTTTCCAAGCATGTGGTGGAACACCAGTGAAAAACTTACGTCTCAAAGATTATAGCACAGGTGGGTTTTTTTTCAATTTTTTAAAGTTCGTTAGATTTACATTGTTTCTATAATTATTGATCAGGTGATCTATTCTGTCTTATCAGTACAGTTTTTTCTTGCTAGCATTATAATTTTGATTTTAAGAAGAATTTGGGGCATATCGTCTATTCACTTGCCTTTTTGCTGAATTGACATTTTCAGGATTAGGTTTAGCAAGTCTGTTGCAAATCACCTCCTTTAGTTCTGCATTAATAGTGAAGTTAGATACCTTTGAAAGACAGAAGATAAACTTGTTCTAACATAAAATTCAAGAACTATTAAAAGTTTGTCTTCAGTGACTTTTTAAAAAAAATGTCTCTGGAATACCTTTCCTATAGCAATCTCAATAAAAACAGTCTTACAATCATAGAATTGGAAAGTACCATGAAATCCATCTAGTCCAATCACTCGTTCAGGATCTTTTAGAATATCTGATAGATAACCTTATAACCCTTGTTTGAAGATCTCTAGTGAAAGAGAATTAACCATGCAATGTTGCAGTACATTGCACTTCGGACATAGTTTGTACACTTAGGAAGTTCCTCCTGATATCTAGCCTCAATCATCTTCCTTATAATTTCAATCCACTGGCTCTTGTCTTCTGCTCTGGGACCAGAGAGAATAAGACCACTCTCTTCCATATGAGAACTTTTCAGATATCTGAAGATAGCTGTCAAATCTTCCCTCCATTTTCTTTTCTGTAAGCTAAACATAACCAGATAATTTGATTGTTCATGAGCAGGTCAAAGTAAACAATTAACTTTCCATGATTTGGAATCTGTTCCTGTTAATGTATCTCAAGATGTGCCTGAATGTTTGACATATTATCCTGAAAAGATTCCTCTCAGAATCATCAGATGCAAATAAACTAAACTGATCACTGAAATCGTTATGAATTCTGTGACACTTGGGTGACTATCTTTTTATTTCAGAGAATGGTTTATTGAGAGTATCCTGGCTCCAATTCTTATATCCATTACTGGTATCAGATGATTTTTATTAGGAAACATTTGTAATATGCTGGTGTAAATATTTATAAAAATATTATAAATATTTATAAATATTTATGAAGTTCAATATGATGATAAGGGAAAGAAACATTACAGATTTTGTAGGGCAAAAGATGCTCTCCCCCCCCCCTTGCTGCAATCTGTTTTGAAAGCAGCTAGAAGACAAATTAGAATCAGCTTAATCATGTATATTTCAGCACCAAGTAGAGCTTGCTTTTTAGATATTTCTTGATATGCAGAGAAAATTAGAAAGAGAAAAATCTATATCAGTAGAGAATTCTGTTATCCCACAAATTTCTGTGTATTTAACTTACATCTATGTGAACTATCTGCTCTTAGCATGAAAGAAAATAATGTTCCAGAATTAAAATATCCATCTTTACATGTTTTTTTTCTAATCTAAGTTCATTATTTGAAAGCAAAGACTCAATTCAGCAGGTTTTATCAAACACAAAGCTAATTCCTTACTGTCTTGAATAATGAACAAGACTTTTAGAAAGTAGGTTGTGAAAAACCTTTTCCACTTCAAATGTATACTTTTATATCACTTTTCGCTACTCTGATTAATTTAAAGTCTAGTTCATCTAATATACCTGATTAGTATTATTTATAATTTTATATTTTGGGGCCATGTAAATATTAATAATTTCTGTTAAAACCATATTTTTCTGTGTAACCTTGTCATCTTATTTTTAAGGGGGGTGGCATATAAATTTAATAAGATAAATAAAAACTATTTATGGTAAAACCTAAGTTCTATTTTTGAGTGTTTCCTGAGTTTTGTAATCTTGATGTGCACATTGCCACATGATGCACAGCACTGCAAATATTCTGTGAAAATAGAAATAAAAACTACTTTGGGTATAGCTTACTATAGGGATCCCCAACCTTTCAGCCATAGCCCACTACCGGGCCATGGCCTTTTCTCAATCAGGCCACATGAGTGGAAGGCCACAAGACCACACCCTGAAGGCTTCTGTTCTCTCTTGCGTGACTAGAGCTGTGCACTTGACCCACCGCATGCTGACCCCATACTCGTGTGGCTCAGTGTACCTCCCCGGCTCAGCTGGGCTGCCAAGCCGCAAAGGTTGAAGCCTGCTGGTTTACTAAGTTTGCATCTGGCTCCCTTAATGTATGTCAGCTTTTAAAAAAATAGTTTTACATATACAATCCTATATATTCTTATATATGTAAAAAATTAGAATAGGATAGTCATGTTTTGGGTAAGCATATATTCATTTACATGACATGTAGTACATAGTGTATATTATAAATAATTAGTAGTAATCTGCAGGAAATGCGCTTATAAAACTGCAATCTAGATAAGGTCATTGTACAGTACTGCAAAAAGCAGTCCAGTCTTAGCCTCCACAATTTGCTTTTTTAAAATTATTGCAAGTGTGGAGAAAATACAGTGCATAAGCACTGTAAGTAGTGTCAAACCATGTTACTGTCAGTTCCAGTCTGTGTCATCCTTTGGATGCATGTGGACTAAAATTGCTATTCCTCATTTTTATTGTGGTGTTCCAGATTTTGTATCAAAAGGATGTGATATTGCCTAACTTAGATTTGAACAAGATTGTATAGCAAATGCATTCCCATTTCTTTATATCAATGTGTATGACATTGGTCAAATTATAGACAACTATCAAAATATAATTTCTTTTTGGAAAATTTTGTCTCACTAAAATATTTTAGCTGCCACGGAAACTTAATTACTGGTAGTAGATACAGGAGATACAATACCATATTACAATAGGATAATCTATAAAAGTGTAGCAAGTACCTGCACATTCTTATTTTCATTACATCATTTATATCATTTTGAAACTTGTAAAGTAGTGAATCTTTTGAGATGAAAATCCCTGAAAAGTGGAGTTTCTGTTTAGTGACTTGTCTATTATTCAGCTATTTTCAATGCTGATATATTTCTGATCTCAATTTAAGATTTTGGTAGTGGTGTTTTTATTTAAGCTTTGAATGACATCAGGAGAATATATCTTTAAAATATATCTTCCAATATGCGCCTACTCATATTTTCTAGTGATTCTTGGTGGGCGTCTTCTAGATGCATCCTTCAAGGGAAGTAAAATCAGTAGGTCCACACAAAGACCCTCTAGTAGTGAGACTTTTGGATTACTCTTGTTTGGAAATGTTTGTAGGACCTTGAGTTAATACATTTTCAGTTTCAGAGACATTGTTCTTTCCCCTTGCATTTGTGCTCTGATTTAAATGGCCATAACTGTGAACTAATGGATTTATATTTTACATTTTTCCTGAACTAATATTGTAGTTTGCTGTTTGTATTGTTGTACTTTGCTGCTTTTGTTTGCTTTAAAAATAGAAACATTTAACTTGTAATCCATTTAGAGATATTCACATACTGGGAGGAATGAAAGTGTAGTAAATACAAAGCAAGTCTAGAGATGGGTTGTATTGTAGAAGTTGAATATTTTATAGACTTGAACAATTTCTGTTTGTTTTACTGCTAATTTACTGAGGAGCACCTTGAAGATGCTTTAGTTTGATCAGAAGAATTATCAAATGAGTTTCAAAAGAGATAAAGTGTCATTTTTTTAACCTTAAAACCTGATTTAAGACTTCTTACAAACGTTAAAGCAACTTACCTGTTTTTTGCAGTATTTAGAAATCTGGCTTGTTTTTGTCATCAATCGCCAGGGATATACACAAGAGAAAAGGAATGTTTGCTCGTTACTCTTTCCCACTATAATCTTTTATAGTATACTGAATGATTTTTTTCAGTTCTTTAGGAAGTATATAGTAACTCAGTGGGAATGGGAGTGTATGTACCTGTCTATAATTGAATTAAGTAATTGTTTATATAGTTAAACTTTCTTCTACCTTGGAAGAAAATTATTAAAATGCAAGAATTTATAGCAGCTCACTTCTTTTCCTAAGATTTGTAGAACACAAAAATGGCCAATTTAACAACTTGTTCCTGCCTTAGTGCTAGCTATACTGATAACTAATCAAATAGGGTTCTATCATATGAGGCAAAAAACTTGGTTCCAGATCTAGAAAATGATTAGTTATGTTTAAATAATTTTTGAGAACTAAATGCTTGGGGAAGTAAAGTTGCATTATAATATCATGATGGAGAATATGTATAAAGATAAAATTCAAAAAAAATATTCTGCATGGAGATCCATCTGTATTACAATCAATATAAGTTGGGTAATTTTTATTAGTCTTTAAAATATTATCCACTGAGACATTTTATCTGACAAGATCATGTATTAATATAATAAACATAACCCTCACAGATAATGATGAATGTGTGATTTAGCTATGGATAAATATTTCAAATTAGATATAAATATATTTCTTCAGTCCCTATCATATCAATTTGAGCTGTTGCTCAGTTTTATTCTTCACCTGGTCTCATTTCTAGTTCAAATCTCAGCAGGTAGCAAAATGAACTCTAATTATATCAGAAAAGAACTGTATATGAATAGAGTGTGTGGTTGCTTCATGACAAACTGATTCTGTCATTCTGAGAAAAAGTTTCTAGTATATATGGTTATCATGATCTCTTGAAATCTTATTCTCTATCAATTTAATAGCTTTTGTATTAAAGCCATTTTAAATGCTGGTTATCTCAATCTCTAGTGGTGGGTCTCTAATTCAACCATGTACTAGAGTATATGAAGAAGTTCCTTTTATTATTTGCCCAAATCTCCCATCTTTCTGCTTCACTAAGCTCTAATATTATAAGAGAGAGAACTTCACTACACCATGAGTAATTTTGTATGTTCATTCATTTTGGTATTCACCATGGGATTTCTTTCTGTTGAGTATAGTGTACATCACGGGTTTCAAATTCACCATGTCACTTTGCCATCATGTGATTTTCCCCATTCACAGAGCTGGGCTGGATGTGGCCTGTGTTGATGCATCCAGCCTATGGACAGCCAGTTTGACATCCCTGGCGTACATCATAATCACAGCTAAATTTTAATTTTAATTTTTTTACAAAAATGTTACAGTTATTTTCTAGTTTTGTTTTGAATGTGATCATTGCTTTGCCTGGAATTTAACAAATTTAACAAATTGGAGCATACCAATATTATTAGCAGAACTACAGTCTATGGATGCTATTAAAATGAAACTACTATGATGCATCCTATTTCTTGTAAATATGAAACAATATTTACATTTGTCAGACTTATGGTTGCACTTTCGGCGCCTTGGGAAGCCTGATCCACGAACTCCGTGGTCAGCTCCGATCTCTCCTTATCGGAGGGTCCAAATTCGGACCATAGCCACTCTGAAGAAGTGGTGAAACAAAGAGACACTAGCAGGAAGAAGGGAGCCGCATCTCCCCCCCTGACTTGGAAAGTCCCCTCAGACAAAAGGGAGCAGCAGCAGCAGCAGCATACATGGCTGCCATGAAGCCGAAGACAGCCTGAAAACCTAAGACTATGCAGGAATAGAGAAAGTGAGTGGCTTGTGAACTGAGTAAGAGACTATTTTTTTATTGAAAAGTGACCCCAAGAAATTCAAGGGAGAAGCATATTGTAACTATTGGCTAGCAGCAGTAGAAGCACATTTAAAAATTCAGAATATTTAAGAAGTTTTTTGAAAGAAAATAAAAGAAAATTGAGCTCTCAAAGTAAAGACATGGTATTGAAAAGATATTTAAAAAAATACTGGAATTTGATCGGGAGCTTGTTTTTTTATTATGAATGTTGCCCTCCTGGATTTACAAATTTAAAATAATTAAAATCAGCACTACGGTTAGAGGCAGTACCAAGCTGAAGTTTGAGCGCCATCTGCTGCTGAAAGGAGAACTGTGCAACTTTGGGACCTTTTACATTTTTGGGTTATAAGTATTTATCTAAAAATTACTGGACATTTATATAACAAACAAGAGCTTTAGTCAAGTGACCCTGAATATTGTTGAGCAAATCAAAGTGATTGCAAGAGGCATGGACAATTCCTGGCTTCTTTTCTTAAATTGGATTGATTGTAAAATGGAACCAAGTGGAGACAATGAAATAGAGCTGATGTACCAAGACATTAAGGGTTTTATAAAAGAACAACACAAGGAGATAAAAGAAATATTTGGTTGTATGGAATGTATAGATCAAAAACTAGAAAATATAATACAAGGAACAACAAGTAAAGAACAGGATAATGAGGAAAAAATGGAATCATCAGAAAGGGCGGAGGAGACAGCAGAATTGGGAAATTAACAACAAGAAGGCAGCAAGAAGAAGATATTAGTACAATTGATGGTGAATAAGAGATTAGAACAGAAGTGGAATATTCTAAAAGATGTGAAAAGGAAACAGGAGAAACAGGAAGACAGCTGGATGGAAGAAAAAGGGGTTACAACAGGTAGCCATAGAACTAGACAGTGGAGAAAAGGGCAAAGAGAGAAAACTAGAGGGCATAGTTATAATACAGACTCAAAAGTAGGTGAAATAAAAGAATTAAAAGAAGTGTATGGGAGACAACAAAAAAAAAGATTAAAAATTTGGATGAGGGTGAAAGATGTGGGATAAAGGGAAAAGAAAGGAATGTAAAGCAACATTTTATGAAAATGCCTTATAATGTGCACGAATATTAGAACTATATAAGTTGGATAACTGCTCTGTAGTGTGAGACAAAAATCATTTTTGAATATATATTAGTAAGGTAGTAATGTATAGTATTATTAGAATTATACAGGCTGAAAAATAGCTTGTAAATTAGAAAAATAGAATTTGTATAAGAGTATTATTGAATACGTATAAAAATGTTATTAGCAGTGAAAAGCTAGGATTAAGTAATTTGATAAATGCTTGAAAGATCATGATTGATGCTAGAAGTGCATATTAAAATATTGAATAATGAAAAAAGGAAGGATCACATCTGATTATTAGAATGATAGAAGGGTGAAAAGGGGGGCTAAAATAAAGGTAAAAATAAGGGGAAAACAGCAAAAACAGATTTTAAAAAAATAATCTTTATTGGTTATACATTTTTTAATAAGACATACAAATACAAATACAACTTTAAACATACAAACCCTCCCCCCCCCACCCCACCCCCTGGTGACAGTCATTCACAGCCCAACATTTTTTTTCTTCCTCATTGTTTAGTCTCTAACCAGGATCTTCTCCTTACAAAATTCAGGGATCTATTACAACATCCATGTTCACTTTTAGTTCCCATTGTTAACAACTGCTATTTAACTTTCCCCATTTTAAGTCCCTGCTGTTCTCCTTGTCGCCCACATATACCATAGGTTCCAGCTAAGATAATGTTCCGTTTCTCCTTTGTCCCTCAGCCAACCCGTCATTCTGTCCATTTCTGCACATTCATAAATCTTTTTAATTATGGCATCTTCCGATGGTATGGTAGTAGATTTCCAAAACTGCACATAGGTTATTCTTGCGGCCACAATTATATGTAGGCACAAATGCCATATAGATTTACTCATGTTTTCTGGTTTTATGCTTAGTAAAAAAGTCTCGGGTTTCCATTCCATACTTGCCCCGGTAACCTCTTTTAGCCAGTTTTGAATCCTTCTCCAGTATTTCGTGGCCTCAATACAGGACCAACAAATATGGTAGAATGTGCTATCCCTTCTTCCACATTTCCAACACAGTGGAGATAACCCGGGAAACATTTTGGCTAGCCTTGTTGGGGGAAAGTGCCATCTATAAACCATCTTGTATATGTTTTCTTTAGATATTGTAGATGTTGTAAGTTTTGAGTATCTTACTCCATAGATCCCACCATTTGCCCATTTCAATCTCATAGCCAAAATTTCTCTTCCAACAGGGAAGCTTATTATAATGCAGCAATTATGACATGGGTGACGGATTGGGTGACGTTGAGTAGAAGGCACCTATCGGCTATAGAGGGACATGACCTCCCCCAAGGATGGCATGCCTCCCTCTGGCAAGAAAGAGATACCCCCCATAGGTACTTCATGGGACATTCTATTCGGAAGATTTTGATGGGGGTGTGGGAAAAGATGAGGAAAAAGTACTATTTTAGGGTTCCGTGTTGGTTGGCACCGTTGGAGGCCTTAACACATCCCAGTGTATTTAATTGGACAAGAAACATAATATATAAAGACATTATGACAGAAGATGGCAATATGAAAACAAAGATGGAATTAGAGCAGCAGGGCAGGAATCTGGAATGGTGGGAATATTTACAGATTAGAAATAGGTTTAAAAGCGATAACGTACGGTTTGGGATCTACCCAAACCCTCAGGAGTTGGATAAGATTTTGTTTGGTGGAGATAAGAAAGTGTTGTCGAAGATCTATCAATTTTTGACCTGTCAAGATGCTAAAGAAGAGATGGATAAAAGCCTTCTAATAACTGCCAAAAACAGATGTTAAGATGATACAATGTATGGTAGAACTATGAGAAGGTTTAGAATTGAAGGATGATAGTAGAAATTACGCGTTAGAAAACTAAAAATGAAAATGAATTTTAATTACTAGGAATAATACTGTTACGTTTATTGGTATTGAACTGTATGACAACCAGGAATTACACCATTCACGTGATGAGATGTATAAAAATAAAAAAATATTAATTAAAAAAAGCAATATTTACATTTGTTATGTACATTCTCCTCCCAGCAACAAATAACAATGTGGAATAGGGATAAACATGCATATATAATTTGGTAACCTTATAGGTTTAAATGTTGTTTTATATATATATATGTTTAAATATTGTTTTATATATATGTTTAAATGTTTTATATATATGGTAATTTAGGGCACCATTTAAGTTCTATTGTCATCAGCACTTCTATATAACTTTTAATAGGAAACTTTACCCCAAGTGTTGGGGAAATTTTGGCACTGCATATAAATCAACATAGTCCCTAATTATTTAACATCTGGAAGCTATATGTCAGCCTGTAGTAAAGCTGTATATCTATCTGAGATTCAACAATAAGTGCAGTCAAATCCCTGTCCTGATACCTGTACACTGTTAAGAGTCTATGTAGGGAGAAAAAGCTTGAGGCTTAACCTCCACAAGGTGGAGTGGCTACTTATTCAGAAGCTTTTGTCCATCTTGGACTCTCTAGAAGGGATTATGCCTCTATGTAGAAAGCAGGTTCATAATCTAGAAATTAATGGCTCTTGGTAGAAGTACAGGTGAAACCTATGATTTGGAAAGTTTGTGTAGTTTTGGCATGGGTATTAGTTGTGACATTTTCTGGAATGGGAGCTTTATTAACAGTTACTGATATTTTTTACCGGTCTATACCAGGTATATTCAACCTGTAGTCCATGGGCCACATGCGGCCCTGAACAACTAGTAATACATCCTCAGAAGATTGTAAACTTTTAACATTATGTAATTTATATATGTTTACTATATTATATTTTGCATGCGACCCAAAACAATTCCTATTCAGTCAGTGCCGCCCAGGCAAGCCAAAAGATTAGACACTCATGATCTAGACTATTAGAATTTGAGGATCATTTATAAGCTACAGCTGGTTCAAAATGCAGTTGCTTATATGATAATAGGTTATTTCCCAATTTACCCAAATAAGGTAGATATTGTGGGAAGTACCGCATTTTTCGGAGTATAATTCGCACCTTTCCCCCCACCCCAAAGGATGAAAATTTGGGTCCGTCTTATACACTAAATGTAGCCCCACCAACCCACCCATCGGCCCCAACCCTTGGCCTCTGCCACCCAGCAATTTACCTCTTTGCAGCAAACGGGGGCTTGCGAGGCTTCAATAGGTATAGCAATCCCTGCAGCCTGAAACAGCTGATCATCGGGAGAAATTGAAAGTGAAACTTGTTTGATCCATGAAGCAAATTGCTGGGAGGCAGAGGCAGATATTTTTTTCTTGTGCTAATCAGGCTGTTTGCTGCAAGGAGATAAGTCAACGACTATAAATGCCTATAGAATGTTCAAATTATTAGACTTATTTTTTAAAGACTGCTTTATTATTATTCTAGACAACTTAATAAAATGAAGCCTTTTAAAATAAATGCTTGATCTGAAGAGGCCCAGTGCTATTGTTTTAAAAAGTGCTATTCTTTTAAATAGCAGGGAATAACTATACTTCCAGAAAGCACATAAATTTTAACAGCATCTGTACAATTATAGTCTGAAATATAACACGACAAACAATGTATATTGTCTGTACTGTTTGCTGTTTGTTGCAAGGAGGCAAATTGCTGGGAGACAGAGGGAAATATTTTTCCCTTGTTTTTCTCCCCAAAAGCTAGGTGTGTCTTAGACTTCAGAACGTCTTATACTCCGAAAAATACAATACATTGATAAGCTTCTGGTTGCAATTCAGGATGTTCATTTCGATCTTTAAACCTTATTATAGCTTATACGTATAGAACTGTGGAAGGTGTGTTTATGGGGAATGCTTCTAAGAGGAACTTTCTCTGTCATGGACTTCTTCTCTGGGAATAAGTATGGCCTATCTATATTTATATTTCAGAAGGCAGTCAAGACCTGGCTGTTTTGTTGACTGTTGGGGATGTAATGGAACAGAGGTGGGTTGCTGCGGGTACGACCCGGTACGGCTGTACTGGTAGTTGCCCGGAGCAGCTGAGAGCATACCGATACAGTGGCTTTTTTGGCACACCCGCCCACCTGCACTCTGTACCTGTTTTTATGGCAAATGGCAAAGTGTGCACGCGCGCACAGCATGTGGTGCCTGCATGAGCCCCAAAAATCAGCTGGTTGTCGCAGGGATGGTGGATTGCGCACGTGTGCCCAGCGCAAGGCAGGCACAAACATGTGATCAGCGTACTGGTAGAGACAATAAGAGCAACCCACCACTGGAACGGGATAAAGCTCTGCATGTTCCTGAAGTTGGTTAGAAGGTGCAGAGTGGATTAGATTTATTGTGTTTGAAATATGTATTGTAGTTTTAAATGTAATCACTGTAATAGGGAATTGTTAGTCCCTTAGATTTTTTTAGGTTAAACAGACATATAAATTTAAGAATAATTAAAAATATAGTGAACGTATGCCACATGGACACATTATTGATAAATATAAATACATGATACATCCATGTCAAATTGAGTGCTAACCATATTTACACTTTAACTGGCTTCAATTAACCTCTTTGTATTACAGAGTTGACTTTAATTCTATTGCATTTGAGTTAGGATAGAACAAATCATATCTACGGTTTGAGTTTTTTGTGAAAAAAGGGTTCTGAATAGTTGAAGCTTCCATCACATAATAGTCTCTGGTTTGTTATAATTGTATTAGTACAAACAAATTCTTGCAGTTTCAGCCGTGAAAACTTTGCATTGTTTCCTTGAGTGACACATCTTCCCTTGAGTAAACCTTGGCTTTAATTTAGATGATTATGAGTCCTTGATAATTTTGAGGTAAGGATGTTTTTATGTACCTGTCTGACTCTTCTTTCAGATAGGTGTATTCCTTTTTACAATAACTTTCATTACCAAAAAAGATACAGAATGGCTAATCATTTCTTTAAGAAAGACATATAAACAAATACAATAGTTGTTTGACTTTGAATGGATTACTTTGTGTAGAATAAGAGTCTTTTAAGATATTAAAAATATCAGGACATTGGATTAAATCAGATTATAATTTAAAGATAGGATAGAAATTTCTGGATTTTATTCTACACTTTAAATGAAAATAGATTTCTGGACTCCTACCTACAAGAAAAGTTAAAATAAGCTAAAAACTACTTTGAGTTTTATTGGTTCACATGGCTAATGTATCGGTTTAGAAGCAGATTCCAATAACCTGAATTTGTGAAATAGATAACTGTTTCTGTAATAAGATTAGTTCTGAAGTGCTAACTTACTTCTGTGAGTATATGTCTCTTTACACTTTTCTTATTAGAAGTCCAAATTGCCTATAGTACTTATATTAAGGAAATTCAGAATAAGTGAAAATGACTGTAGGTTTATGATACTATTGAGACCCAACCTGGGTTGAAGCTTAGCTGCAAAGAACATCAACTGTTGCTTTTATTTTGTGGGAAGTCTAGGGTGGTGATAATTGGGTTGTGCTATGGGAATGGGGGAATTGGATGCTAAAAATATGGCTTTCTGGCACTAACGCAAATCCCGTCTGTATTTAAATGCTGTCCCCAGGTTACAACTATGGCTATATCTGCGTGGAGTTTTCCCTCTTGGAAGAGGCCATCGCCTGCATGGAAGCCAACCAGGTTGCTTTACACTTCGGTTGAAAATGCTGCTAGAAGAACATTTTTGTGGGGTGGACAACACTTAGCTTTTTTTTTTTAAAGCAAAATTCAGATAAAGGCTTTTTATTCCAAAATGTACATTATGGCAGCTAATATCCTCAGATCTCCCAGAAATACAAGCAGGTTTAAACTTTCACTACAAAATCTCATAATTTTCCTGAATTATCTACACTCACATGTTCATGCTTTGCAGGCGTGATAGATTTGAAGTGTGGTACTTAAGGAAAATGCTCCCAGTTCTGATGGTTGTCCTTGTGAGTTTGCGTATCTAGTGGATTTCAAGCATTCAATCTAAGGTGTTTTTACTTTCTTGACTGCGTCACAGCAAACTGACACTCTTGACTATACTGCAAACTCCCTTCTCTGTAAGGAACATTGTTATATGCTTGAATATATACTTGCACCTGTCTTGGTTTTATGCTAGACATTAATACTCAGTTTTGAGTGAAAAATCTTGTTTGTATGCTCACTCCATCTATTTATGTGATTTTATCTGGTGGAACTATATTGTATGCCTGCATTCATATTAATTGTGTGCAAGTTGAAGCTACTCAAAAGAGGTTTAGTATACTGCAAATGTACCTGGTTTATCTGAATATCTTTAATGTTCTTTAAAAAGAAAGAAAGAAAAAGAAATAGGAAACTGCCCATATATACTCAGTGATAGTGTGGGCTAGATTCTTATGTTTGCAATTTTATAAGTAAAAATCATAAATTAAGATATTTGAGATAATTAAGATAAGCCAGTCCTTTGAAAATGAGCCCAGTAGTTTTCACATATAGAAACTCTGTATGAACTTCATCTAATTTTTTATGTTGTTTCAGGTAGGCCCATTTTTGAATTTATAACATATCTAATGAAATTCCTATTAGTCGGAAATGGTGCATTTTTAAACAAATTGAATCCATGTTAATATTAATATAAATTAACATAATATTAATATTATGTCAGATTCATAATTGAGTCAAGTGTGGCTGAGATAAATCAGACCAGCTTTTCATTGTCAAAGTGTCTTTTTGTCAACACATACCTCAATTTTATCATTGTCCACATGGAAACTTCAACTGCAAAAAAATCATAAAATAATTAAGCACTGCGTTGCTAAATATTTTTATCCCATTTTAACATAATTCTTGCCTATATTGCTCAAATTATTAATATTAAAATAGAATTTTAGATTTGGAAGTTTTAAAAAAGGCAGTATTATGAGATTGCTGTCCCTGTAGATTATGAACAGCTAGATTTTCCAGTGGGCATATTATTTTTCTTCTACATTTATTGTAATATATAGTTCATCCCCAGTAGATTTAAAAGCAAAGTTGTATTTAAGATTCATTTCAAATCATTAAACTAAATTAAATTAAAATTATAAGAGAACCATCCTCCTTTTTACATCTTCTCCATATCTAAAAGTTCTGAAGCAGTTTGAACAGAAGCTTAACACTGAAATTCTAAGCTTCCTTTATCTTTGTAAAAGAAGTAGAATATTAATTTCACTGAATTTAAATGTGCTTTTGTTTTTTTTAATGTGCATGTTATAAATCTGGACAATAGCTTGAACTAGTCCCTTAGGTTTCTTGGCAAGATTTTCAAGACTGATTTGTTATTGCCTTCTTCCGACTGCTGAGAGAGAGTGCTTAGCCCTCAGTTACCTCTCTGGCTTCATGCCTAATAACGGACTAGAGCTCACAGTCGTCCCAATTTTTTACCCAGTGCCTTAACCATTACAGCAAATTGGCTGTTTAAATGGTGGGAAATACAAAATAGTTGTATAATGTACTTTCAGTTGATCATCAGGCAATTGCCTATGAATACTTAAAATGTGATGTTGTTGTTGTTGATTGTGAAGTTGTGTCCGATCCATCACAACCCCATGGACAACGTTCTTCCAGGCCTTCCTGTCCTCTACCATCCTCTGGAGTCCATTTAAGCTCCCCGCCAACTGCTTCAGTGACTTCCATCCAGCCACCTCATTCTCTGTCATTCCATTCTTCTTTTGCCGTCAATCTTTCCCAGCATTAGGCCTTTCTCCAGGGAGTCCTTCTGTGATATAAATACCAGCAAGGAAAATACTGCCTTATGTTTAATATGACTAGTGTTTTGTAAACGTTTTACTGATAAAAGCCAACCACAAAAATTTGTGTTCAGTACCCATTTTTATCACCGAACTGTCAAAAAATGGAAGCAACCTCTTCCCTCATTCTCTTTCTAGTTTATGATATATCATACTTCATTTTAGGTAACCTGAAAGTATTTCTACAGTCCACAGCTTATGATTAGGTGGTTTTGGAGCCATAATTAATTCAAACAATAACTTTTGTTGCTCAGTTTATTGATGTTGGACAATTCAGTTTTAGGTGACTTCTAAAAACATTGAACTTAGTGAAGGATATTGTTCAGTTCTGTAAGGAAAATTAAGAAAACTTTAAAAGATAATTGAGTTTTTATTCTATTCAACTGGCCTAAACCAGTTGTTATTAATAATATTTATTGATATGTGAGTTCTTTTCAATCGGCTAGCCTAATAATAGCCTTTTGAGCTTCCTTTTGCGAGTGAAAAAACATACCCATCTGTTTCCAATAACTAACTCAGAGATGGGGTGGAGGGATAAGGGAATGAATATTTCAAGTAAGTGCATTTTTTGGTACTATATTACCATTAAATTTTGTGAAGTTTTGATTATTAACTCAGATTGACCAGGTCCATCTTTATTTTGTTCAGTAACTTTGTAGTGATGACTGATGTGTGTGTGTGTGAGAGAGAGGGGGGGGCGGAGGGCGGGGAGAGATATTTTGTGCCATCAAATCGTTTTTAACTCTTACTGACCACATAGATTTTCTCCATGAATATATGAATGTTTTAGATTCCTGGCGATTTCATTCTGTATATAAATCTTCTATGCCCAATTTTTACTATAAACTTTTATAATATAAAATTTTCTGGCAGTTTGGTCTGTTTTAGGTGATTGGAATAAAACTGAACGTTGAAATTTCCCCTTGGCATTTTAGAAACATTGTTTGGCTACATTAACAAAGGCAACAATGAAGGAAAGGCAAAACCTAAATTTATGCTCAATTACTGTTACACTGAATAGAGGGAATTATTTGAAATTTAGGCTTTGGTATTTGCGATAGTATAATCATTTGTTGCAGAGTGATGAAGCAAACAATGCAAGTAGTATTTCTGCCTTTATTGTTATACATACATTATGTTCAACCAAACTTCCTGAGTATCCTGTGTTCCTTTTAAGGATTTGCACAAAGTTGTCATTGGATAGCTTGGTTTTAAGTTGTCTGTTGTTTGGTTTGTGTGTGTGTGTGTGTGTGTGTGTGTGTGTTTTCATATTAGTATGTTTGCAAGATACCAGTTTTTAAAATTCATTACTGAGACAAAGTACAAAAATCTTGTATGAATCAATATGTATTAAGTGAAATTTATGTTGCATTATCACCTTTAGGATCTAACTCTTTCATTTTTCTGCTAAATAACAGCCCTATAAATGAAATCCTTGGTATTATTGAATGCTCATTTTTTTTCTGAAGGCATTCAGTTCTTTCATGTGATTTTTTTTAATCTTTAAGAAAAAAAATCTGAATTTTAAAAATATGATCTAGGCAAGTCATTGATATATTTTTGTTAAGACAGTGGATGGAAACATAAGACTTAAAAAGCTAACTAGTTGTTTATTCCTTTTGTGTACATGTCCTCTACTAAAAGATCCTGCCTATTATGATCTTGAGCCATGATGATTGTAAAGCATGTCATCAGGTGATCAACCTGATATTAAAACCTCTTTTTGTGGCAGTTGTTAAGCGAATCACCATGGTCATTAAGGGAATCTAAAGTCAGCAATTTTTTTAAAATTTTATTAGTTTTATTACATGCAAACACACACACACACACACACACACACACACAAAACATCATCTGTCATTACGTCTTGCAGGGAGCGTATCCGTTGGTCACAAGTACATTTCGTGCGTTCTGTGCATAATCACATATATTCCATTCAGTCTCAATTGTACATGTTAAAAATTTATATATGTTACTATCACCATATCACAGTTTTCATTTAGTTAAGATTTCAAAAACACAGCCACCTGTTGGCATTTTTTCCCTTCTCCCAGATCCAGTCAATATGCCATATCTCTCTATCCTAATAACATGTTCTAAAAATAAAAACATAAAAAAGAAATAAAGAAGAAATCAAGTCAATTAGTAGGACATCTTATATTTCCTCTCTCTAACATATCTTTGTTACTATTATAGTTAACTAAGGGATTATTTACATTTTTCTCTCCTCTTCTCTCCACAAACGCAAAAGGCAACAATCTCTAAACAACAATCTATTAGTATGTGTTAACAAAATGACCATTTAAAATCTAAGACAATATAAAGAGAAAAGAAAAAAATATTGACATTTCTAATTAATAATCACCAAAGTATATGTTAACCTTCCCTTTTGTTTTTATAGTTGAAAGATAGGGAGAAAAAAGAACAGTTGTTTACCATTTCTACTCCAAATTAAAATTTCTAATTTTAAACATTACTAAACATTCAATAATAATCTATAAGAGTCTACAAAATACTAACATCCCTACTTATTAACCATCAAAAATTAACTAATTTTTATCATCAATTTGGCATTATCAACCAGTGTCCTTCCAGTAGCAAAATAAATCTTTCTCTCTCGCCAGCAGCTGTGTGATCTCTCTTATTAAAATCTTTTCAGAATTTATCATTTCTCGCCGCACTCTGTAGCTTGAAGGATCTCTCATAATTTTGTTGCTCTTTAATTGTTATTAACGTAGGCTTAACTTTGGTTATCAAACTTGTTTCTGGATATATTTGTCTTCTTAGTTCCATTTTTTCCACTCTTTTTTTCCCTCCTGCATCTTGAGCTTGAAAGAAAGGCTCCAAGTTGTCAAAAACACTTTTCCAGCTTCCCTTCTTTTCACTTTCACTCGTATTTAGTCCATCGATAGATTCATCTGATATCTTGTCTTTATTTTCTATATTTCCATTCACTTCTTTAATCTCTGGGGCTCTAACCCCCTCCTCTTTAACTGTAGCACCCCATAGACAGTCCCATTTCTTGTCAAATCTCTTAAGTCCTTCTGCAATATTTTGAAGTCCAGCCAAGATGTTTTGGATTATTAAATTTTCTGCTTCTGAATATTGATCCATTTTTCAAAATGCAAAGAAATATAAAGGAAAAAAAATAGGGAGAGGAATCTGCCACTCTAGCCTGTCAAAATTTTAGGAAATGTGTCTGTATTTATTTTGAATCTTGAACACAAGTTCTTTCAGAGTTTTTTTTAAATAGGAGGGTTTTTATTCTTGCTTATCTTTTCCCTTCTCTTGCCAAAATATTTACCAGAAGCACTAACAAAAACAGGTTTCGTGCTTTCCAAGTTTTTCCAAACCCTTCCATTGCAAGGTCAGTGAAACCAAGTGAAGCAGAACAAAAGATACATTGTAACCAAAACAGAAACAAAGTTCAGACTTTGGCTTCCAGGTGGCAGATTCGATAATCAGTGGTTTTAACCAATAGAAGAAGAAAAAATTGTTGAAGTAAGAAAATAAGTTTAATTTAGCCAACAAAAAAAATTAGGGTAGTAAAAAGGAAAAAAGTAGAAAGAAAGAAATCAGTCCATAGACTACAAGCAGGGAAACAGGAAATGTTGCAATTACTTCAACCCACAAAACATCATTACTAACAAGAGCAGGAAATCTAATAACAGTCCAATAAGTGTCAAAATTGCCGCTTTGTTCTTACTTTGGGGACTGGATGTTATTATTATTTTTTTTAAAAAGGTTCTAATTACGGATCTTCTGAAAGTAAAAAAGAAAAAAAAACCTCACTAGATGGAACGCTTTCGCTTCGTCTTTTCCTTTAGGAGCGGTCTCCGACTATGCCAGCCTGGGGGCTGCCTGTTTGTCTTCAGTTGGAAGCGCTACCCTTGGGTCAAACAGGGTCTTTGCGATGTCCCTGTGACCAGCAAGGCTTTGGCTTCCCTGTCGCCGTCTCTTCGGGACGGTTTAGGTCCTACCGGACTGTCCAAAGACAAAAGTTTCATCAACAGACCTGGACTGTCGGGTCTGTGCGATGTGTCATCGCGACGTGGCTCCTCCCTCTCCTGAACGCAGCAATTGTTAAGCAAAGCCATTGTTTGTTGTGGGGCATTTTTGCTGAAATCTAGAAGTAAACATTGATGCAGAAGCATCATAAATTGTGGTCATGTGACCATGGGAATCCTGCAAATATCCGTAAATGGCAGAGAAGGCCCTTTAGTCAGGAAATTCCACAATGAAGTAGATGAAATTGTAGCTCTGTCTGGAATATATTACAGGATTGGCTGATCCATTTCTGATTCATTGCACATTTTTCATTATGTGGCATACATTCAGTTAATAGCATTAGAATATGTGGCTTATAAATAAGGGTTACTTAATGTATTTGAATTATGATTCTTTGAATCATAATTTATAAAGGTGCACTAGAAGACTTAATGAAAACCTGTTGGTAACTATGACAAATGGCTGGTCATTGTTCTGGTTAAGTTTGAAGTGGGCAAGGATAATATTTTCTCAATAAAATAATTTGAGTTTATTGATTATTGATTCAGTAAGAATATGTTTAGCCAATCATGACAAAGGGGGAAAGAGCCCCTGTATGCTTTCTTATATGCACCAAAGATTCAGGCCCAAGAAAATATTTGGGATTCCATGTATGTGGGTATGTAGGAAATTACTTCTGTAATTCACTTAGTTTTCATACATTTCATACATTTTTCCCCTGATATTTACATTCTGGAATAAACATATTTTTGTTGTGGTTATTCAAATAAAAATGATCTAATTATGTATGATTTTTAAAGATATTTATTCGGAGAAAAAAGTACTTTACAGGTAATAAATAACTATGATAGCTAGAAACTTGATATTGAAATTGTTTAGATTCCAGCATAAAAATAGCAAACATTTCTCCAGTCCAAGTTTTGTGTTTATGTATTGACATGGATATTTTGATCATATTGAACTGCAATTGTGAAAATGCATCATAGAGAATGATTTGTTGCTATATATGCAGTACCAGTGAGTAACAAACATGAGTTCTGTAAACTCTCTACATTAAATTGCAAGGAAACTTAATTGACATCCAGATGGGAAAATTGCTATACACCATATCCAGTGGACATACTTCATTTTATACTGAGAAGACCTAATTTTAACTAAATTAATTTGATTTTTGTATTGAACTTATTAAATAGACAGAATGCATCATATCTATATTGCAATGTCTTGAGGAATTTTAAGCATAAATGGTTTTCTGTATTAAAATATTCAATGGAAGAAAAAAATAATAGTATTTTTGAAGAAACACAAATTTGAAGGAACATTAGGAACTTTTTGTTGTTTTTCTAGCCTCTTTAAAGCAAATAATATGTTTAGTTTGAGTAAAAAGATGGAAAATAAAGGGTGGGGTAAAAACGATATAATTATTCTCAGTTTTTATGAAGATGAGAACCCAGTTCTGAAATAAGCTAATTAAATGAATAAGCTGGCTTTTTGGAAAGTAAATGAAAACAAAACAACTTATTTGATTAGAGTTAAAAAAAATTTATGGGTTATACATTTTTCAGTGGGCTTGAATATAGTGTGAGACAGTGGTGAAATCTAATTTTTTTTCATTGATTCTATGGGTAGGACTTGGTGGTAAGGGTCATGTGACTGGGTGGGCGTGCTCAACTTTCCCCCCCAGTTTTTAAAACATTTTTTCCTGCCAGTTCGGGTGAATAGGCAGGAAAAAGGTGCTTTATAAAGTGGTGGGGGGGGGACATCAGACAATCGCGCGACTCACAGCTGAGCTGCGCGATCCTCAGGAGTTGTTTTTTTTTTTTACTACTGGTTCGCAGAACTAACGACAATCGTCTCTACCGGTTCAGCTAAACCTGGCCGAACCAGGAAGATTTCACCCCTGATGTGAAATCAGTGTTTAAAGATATAGGTAGTCCGGACCTATGATCACAATTGAGCCCCAGATCTCTGTTTCTAAGTGAGAAAGTTGTTAATTGAATTTTGCCCCATCTTACGACCTTTGTTGCCACAGTTGTTAAGTGAATTATGGATTTCTCATTGACCTTGCTTATCAGAAGGTAGCAGAAGGTTATCACCTGAGCCCCAAACACTGCTACTGCCATAAATGCGAATCAGTTGCCAAGTATCAGAATTTGATCACATGACTGTGGAGATACTGAAATAATCGTGTGAAGACAGCCATAAGTCACTTTTTTCAGTATCGCTGTAATTTCAAACACTAAATGAACTGTTGTAAGTCGAGGACTACCTGTATTGGTTTCCATTATATTAATTATTTGTGCCTCTTGTTATTAAACCAGCAAGAATCTTCTGTAGCTAGATATTTTGGGCTAATTCAAGTTGATATTTTTGAAACCCATGGACATAACCAGAATACATAAGGGTATGAATATATTTGATGAAGCCTGGGAGGCTGGTCTCTGTATCATACTGTGGTATGGTAGATGGATACTAAAAGATGTGTGTCACCGAAAATAAAACAGGGTTCTTATTTTATTTTGATCCCCAAAATATGGCCTTGGCCTTATTATCGGGGGGGGTTATTGTTCTGGGGGTGCAGGAGGCAGCAAGCATGGTCACCTCATGGCTGCTGTGTTACACTGCTGCGACAGTGCAACACAGCCATTCGTGTTGGAGGGGGAAGGTATCCAAGGGACTAATTTTCAGGGGAGGGCATATATTTTTGCCCACCCCAAAAATGTGGCATGGCCTTATTTTCAAGACATGTCATATTTTCGGGGAAACATGGTAGTATTAGGATTGTATGCTGTCCCAGAAGTAAGTTGCCAAGGTGGGTGGAGGGATCTTTAAGGTCTGTTAAGACCTATCTTTGGAAGGAACTTTATAATCTAGTTACATTGGTGCATTGTTGAATTAATTGTGTCATGCTTTTTCATCGTGCAAAGAAAGATATGTCAATGATTTAACCAAGAGAGAAAAACCATTGTCAGCTAGTCTTTTTGTTCCTTTTATTTTTTCCCATCTGGTCTTATTTTTTCTGCAAAACTCTTAAAGAGTAGTGTGATGAATCTGTGGCCTTCCAGGTATTAGCACTGCTAACTATGGGATATATTGTTGTGGCTGATCATAATTGACATTTCAACTATGTCAACATTTTGAGGATCACAACACTCTTGAAACTGCACTTTGAATGAAGAATGATGGAAAAATCCATCATAATGTTTTATTTGGTTTCTGAAACTTGTTAACATTAAAACATTTAACATAAGGAGTGGTGGGTGAAAATTGCTTCAGGCATGGTTGCTGCTGTTGAACCAGTCAGTGTATACATAGCTTGAAGATTATTTCTTCTCTAGCCGCCTAATTTAATTTTTCTGTACTTTGTTTTTGGGTGCTTTTTTCTTACACTTTTCTGATTGCTGCGAATTTCCATGAAGGTATACATTGATGTGCTATTTCTTCTCTGTACCTTCACACTGTAAAATGTTACTGTGATTTGATATTTTTCTTGAACTAAAAATAATGTTTTAAATCCAAATTGGGCTTATAACATGGACGTACTTAATGAAGTTGAATTGGAAATAATGTTCCCCTACTTTAGAAAATTATTGACACTTCAAAATTTCTAATTGCTTTTCTTTTAATTTGTGCCATCTTGGGGCATGCTTATAAATTTTGTCTTAAGTTCCTCCTACAGCAGGATAGGTTGGTACATTCCTTGACTATAGTGTGCCACATAGGCTGGCCCATATGTCGTATATATATACTTTTTGTTTACTAGACATACAAATGGTGCTAAAACTCCACAGTTCAATTAATCCCCATTTGACTTATGCTTTAGAAAAGGGAATTGCTTTGCTTTGATGAAATTATTGCTGGTGGATAATAATGTAAAGTAATATTAGTACCAAACAGAATATAAAAACTGACTATTTTTATCTAATCAAGAGCAATTACAAGAGACTTTGGTAGAAACGCTTTAACACTTTGATTACAACTTTTTCCTTTTTAAAATGCTTCATCAGCAAGAATATACAAACTAAACAATATGGAAACATATTAAGTTTAGGTATTTGGCTATTTACTACATGGAGCTTTAAAAGAATGTATACATTAAGATACTTATGTAGGATGCAATACAGAATGCTGATTGTAGCACAGCGCTTCATTGAATACAGAAATAAATTATCTGTATTAGAAATGAAAATCATGGTGCTTAGCTATAATTACTGATATAACTTTTTTTCTAGTTTAAAATGTCTGTTAACAGTAAAACAGAAAAATAGTCCCATGCAAAATCCATCATATTCATAAAATACTTTGCTGTAGCTCCTGATAGCTGAAAAAGACAGTGATATCAACGTCTACTGTTTATACAAAGATTTTACTCAACATTTAATTTTTGTATATTGTATATCAAAACTATTTTCTGTCACCTCATATATCAAGTATATTAAAATATATTAAACTGATTGCTTTCATAGTAGTAAATAAAATCTTTTGACAATAATATAATAATAATTTATTAAGTTTATATGTCACCTGACTCCCTTCCTATGTATTGCATGAAAGAAAATTTTAGGAACTGATTAATATTCATTTAGCCCTTTCTTGTTTTGTATTTTCAGTCTGCTAAGAGAAATCAAGTTATTTAGAGCAGCTGAAGCACCCCATATGCAGTATTGATATATTTGGGGTTGGAACACCAAGATGGTATTCATTCTGAAAGCCCAGTAGAATTGGAGCTCTCTGTGTTAAAAGACAGCCTAGTAATGTTTTATGTGATACAAGGAAAAAAATGGTACTGTATATACTCGAGTATAAGCCTAGTTTTTCAGCCCACTTTTTGGGCTGAAAAAAGCCGCCTCGGCTTATACTCGAGTCAGTGAAAAATTTGCCCGAAATGGAGGAGAAAAAGGGGCGGGGCCATGCCGCTGGGTGACACTCGTGAATGGCCCAGTGCCCCTGTGAGTTTCCCCTCCCTCTGTGTCAGTTTGCCGCGCAGCGCGCACCGCACCATCCCCCCTCCTCACGTTCTAATGTAATGCAGGGCTGTCTTACGATTCCCCTTCCTCCCCCTCCTGCCGCTCTGCAACGATGTCCCACCTCCTCCTTGTTATGGCAAGCAGCCACATAGCAATGTCCCACCTCCTCTGGTACAGTGATCCAATGATAGGAATTACTGTGCCGTGTGTCATAGGAGGCGGGACATCGCTCCCGCGGCTGCACGGGACATCATCATCACAGCGGGACATCAGCATCATGAGGTGAGTGAAGTATTTCATTGAATACACCGCTAGTTTACTGTTTTTCTTTGAAATAAATATTCAAAAACATTATTGGTATCTATTTTTATTTTTGAAATTTACCGGTAGCTGCTGCATTTCCCACCCTAGGCTTATACTCGAGTCAATAACTTTTCCAGTTTTTTGTGGTAAAATTAGGTGCCTCGGCTTATATTCGGGTCGGCCTATACTCGAGTATATACGGTACTTTATTCTTACATCCCATTAATATGCACTGTCTATGTTCGAGTGGTTGTTTGGTTTGTGGCTAGTCTAATAAATGGCTTCTTTGTTTTCTTTCATCATTAAGTTTAATATTGTACTGCTTATAGTAATAATCTCTATATAGTGCTCAATCATAGAGGCGAAAGAAAAAGTACATAGATGCCATAATAATTCTGATTCTGAATTCTGAAAACTGTTTCTGAAGGTTCCAGCAATGTCTAGTGCTCTTTCAAGACATTAGAGCAGGGGTGTCAAACTCGCGCCATCATGTGACTTATCATGACTTTCCCCTTTGTGAAACGGTGTGGGCATGGCCAGCATTTGATGCATCCAGGCTGTGGTCCATGAGTTTGACAGTCCTGTATTAGAGAAATAAGCAGTTA
This sequence comes from Thamnophis elegans, assembly GCF_009769535.1. Classification (NCBI taxonomy): domain Eukaryota; kingdom Metazoa; phylum Chordata; class Lepidosauria; order Squamata; family Natricidae; genus Thamnophis; species Thamnophis elegans. The sequence continues at coordinate 100,695,654 of NC_045542.1, forward strand.
TATTTTCCTTTTGATTCCAGATATTTTAAATGGTGCATGCTTGAAAATTAAATGTAATATTAACATTATATCATGCTGTTTAAGAGGAGAGAAGACATGATAAAATGAGATATGACTTTTTAAACAGTAAATCACATTTATAACCAAAAGATCATATGTAATCTATATTTAGATTTTCCAGTTTCTGTCTTACTTCAGCATGTCTTGCTGAAAAACTGCTGTAAAAATACTATCAGCAATCGGTTATGTCAGAAATAGAGTCCACTTAAGTGTAACAGTTTAGTGTTATGATTAGGTGCCATCAAGCTGTTGTTTTTTTTACTTCTAGCAACCACAAAGATAGATTTTCTCCATGATGATCTTTCTCTGTTTGGTCTCACCCATCATCACTGTAACGGAGTCCATCCATCTTGCTGCTATTATCTTCTCTTTCCTTCCATCTTTTCTAGTATTTCAATCTTCTCTAGAGAACTTGGTCTTCATGTAATGTATCGAAAGTAGGATAATTTGAGCCTGGTTATTTGTACTTCAAGTGAGAACCCTTGATTTGATTTGTTCAAATGAGACATTGATTCATTTTCTTGGTTGTCCATGGTATTCTCAAAAATTTCTTCCAACACTCAGGAATTTTTTCCAACACTAAAATTCAGAACTGACAATACAGGTAGTCCTCGACTTACAGTTCATTTAGTATCCATTCAAAGTGACAGCATCACTGAATAAAGTGACTTATGACAGTTTTTCACATTACAACTGTTGTAGCATGTGATTTACATTCAGATGCTTGACAACTGACCCACATTTATGACAATTGCAGTGTTCTGGAATAATGTGATCCCCTTTTGCAACCTCCCGACAAGCAAAATCAATGGGGAAACCGGATTCACTTAACAACCATGTGATCATGTAATTTAATAACTGCAGTGATTCACTTAATTGTGGCAAGAAAAGACGTAAAATGAGGCAAAACTCACTTAACAAATGTCTCACTTAATAACATAAATTTTGTTGGGCTCAATTGTGGTCGTAAGTTGATGATTACCTTTACTCTTCCTACCTGTTCCTTCAGAGTTCAACTTTATAGAGATAGTATCTGGGCTTCCACAGTTTTGATTTGCAGGTATAGATACATCAGGATGTTTGAATATGTTTTCTAAGATCTTAACGGTTGGTCTACTACATGCTATTCTACAGTATATTTTTTGACTGCTTGTTCCTTTACTATTGATGGTTGATCCCCAAAGCCAGAAACTATCTACCACATCAATAACTTCATTGTCAGTTCTGGGTGTTCTGCCTGTTTTCATACATGTTGAAAGAAAATTGGTGGCTCTGACAGCAGCCAGCATGCTCAGATCTGTAAGCTGAAAATACATTTAACAAATAGCCAGTGAATTCTCTTTGCTTACTCTCCAGTGGTGGGTTCTAAAAATTTTTTAAACCAGTTTGGTGGTCATGGCTAGGTGTGTGTGTGGGGGATGTGACTGAGAGTGTGGCCAACTTGATGTCACTTATGCCCACAGCCACTCAGTCACATGCCACCCCACCTAGCCATGCCCACCAAACTGGCTAAAATTTCTGTTTTGCCACCTGGGAGGCTGGCAAAGAAGCCTCGCTTTCCCCGCCACCATGCCTGCTTCTATCTCAGTGCCAAACGGTCTGTGCTCTCCCCCTATGGAGGGCAGGAAAGAAACCGGTATTGGGAGAGAGCTTTCCTTTCCCTCCAGAGAGCCCGTGCGGGGAGAGGCGAGGCAGGCTGGTTTGAATGAGGGTGGGTGGTTTGTGGTTAGTGCCTACTTCACTCGTTGGGGCATGCGCAGCGAGACACATGTTATAGCAGTGCCCGCACTGCCTACCTGGGCTGCTTTATCACACGCCTCCTTCCCTTGCTCGACTGCTACTACCGGGATGCCACCAAGGCAAGCAAGGGAAAGAGAGGGGCCAGAGAAAGAAAGGAGGTGCATGATAAAGCAGCCCCTGCCACCAAGGGCAAAGGGAAGTGCCCCTCCGGGCGTCCTCTTGTCTCTGCTTAAACCCCCCCCCCCCCCCATCATCGTTTCTTCAGACCTTGTGACCAGGCAATGCAGGGGAGGAGTGGGAGGAAAAGCAGCAGGAGGCGGGTGGGTGAAGAGAGAAAGAGAGGAAAGAAAAACTTGCCTGCACGCTGTCTTCACCCAGGCAGGCGATGCAGGCGCTGCTACGACATGTGTCTTGTGAAGGAGGCGTCAGTCACAAACTGCTCAACCGCATTCAAACCAGCCTGCCTCCTCTCTCTCCCCACACAGGCTCTCTCAAGGAAGGGGGAAGGTCTCCCAAGACTGACTTCTTTCCTGCCCTCCTGTGGCATCAGTCCATTGAGTCACAAGGAGCCTGCTGAGTGGGGAGAGAGCTCTCTCTCCCTCTTTCTTGGGGTGGGCACCCCTGCCAGGTCCAACTAGCACCGAAGGTTCCCGGGGGTGAGAAAGTGACGCGGTCGGTTGGTCTGGAGAATCCCGGGCGCTGATCCTTAGCAGTGCCCCCCGCCAGCTGCAGTAGGACCCCTGTTTCTACCTCAGCACTGAATGGTCTGAGCCCTCCTACACACGCACACGCACACACACACACACACACACACACACACACACACCGTGTTTACCCTGGCGACAGAAGGAGAGGGGCTGGAGAACAAAGCAGGTGTGTTGCACTCAGAGCCACCCTTCTTTGCAACAGACGAGGATGGAAGAGGCACCTCTTCCGTCCTCGGCTGTTGCGAAGAAGCAGTGGCTCTGGGTGCACCACACCCGTTTCATTCTCTTTGAGAGCCGCTTTGCACCTTGTTTGCAAACCCGCTGCTTGGAACTCACCACTGCCCCCCTGCCACTTGAAGCTCCAGACGGCTGGTGAAAGATAAGCGAGGGTCCCCCCTCTGCATTTTCCCCCGCCAGTGGAAAAAGTGCTGAGAGCTCCCCCTCGCCGCCCTGCCTGCCACTTGGAGCTTCAAGGGGAGGGAGCAGCTGCAACATCAGTGGTTTTGGGAGTCACTGGCCGGTGGAGGGGGGGAGCTAGGCTAGCGCGAATGCTTACCTGTGTGTAGCCAGGAGGAGGCAGTTCTGTGGATACACGAAGTGAGGGTGAGGCAGGGCGAGCGTTGGAGTGGGCTGATTCAGGGGCGTGGCCAGCAAACCATCAATACTGGTTCAGCGACCCAGGCCCAATTACCACTACCGGTTCACCCAAACCGGTCCGAACCAGGAGCAACCCACCTCTATTACCCTTCAACTCTAACCTATTGTGGGAGAAGGGTGGGGGGCAGATATGCCAGGCACAGGTGCTCACTTGTTTTTTTTTTAAAAATGTATAATTTGAACTAAATATTTATCTGAATAATCTGTTTATTTGTGTTCCTTAAAACACAAAAAAGAAAAAGAAATTTTTAGTATTTACTCCATGAGTAACTTTTATATGATACTAGCTATCTGTATTGATTTCATGTCAAGAAACTGATATCTGTACTATTATATTTGAAAAGGATATCATAGGGCAGCCTAGATATCCTTTTCAAACAAGTACATCTTTGTCTAGGTCAGTGATGGCTAACCTTTTTTGGATCGCTTGCGAAAAGCAGGGGGAGTACAGTGGGGTCATGTATGGGAGTGCCCACACCCAAAATGCTTTGTGTGCGAACCCCCACTTTTGGCACATTTTTTTGCCCTTCCCAGGCTCCAGAGGCTTTCTAGGAGACTAGGGAGGACGAAAACAGCCTCCCCAACTCCCTGGAGGCCCTCCAGAGGCTTCAGGGGGTCTCCCTGAAGGCTCTGGATGGCAAAAAATGGCTCTACAGGCAACCAGGAAGTTTGGGAATGGCGACTTCCCATTTTCCCAAAGGGCCGTTTTTTGCCCTCCAGAGGCCTCCCTGAAGGCTCCGGAAGATGAAAAATGGCCCAATGCACAAACCAGAAGTAACTTCCGATTTGCCTGTAGGGCCATTTTTTGCCCGTCGGAAAAGTGAAAACGGCCCAATGCACAAACCAGAAGCCCGTTCCCATACTTCCGGTTTGTGTGTTGGGTGGTTTTTCACCTTGAAGCCTCCAGAGGGTGAAAAACAGCCGAAAAAGAAGGCTGATGTCCTAGCCACCATGCACATGCACACTGGAGCTGACAGGGCAATGCCTGTTGTGCTCTAACAAATGCTCCGCCTGCCACAGGTTCACCATCACGGATCGAGATTACCATCTATCTGTCATATTCAAGTAGTGAAAAGAATTGCTGGAACTATTCTTAAGGATGATCAGTCTTAAGCTACCTCCTTCTGCAGGAAGATAGGATCTGTTAGATTGGTCTGCTCCTCGCAACTGATGGTGTTCCAAATGGAACTGGTGTATTTATATGACAGTATGTTGCATAGTCTGGCTGAGGCCCCGGCTGCTGCCTGGTACAGGTGAAATTCGTGGATAGGATCATGCCTTTGTGGCCTCTCTTGGCATAGCGCACTCAGCATTCCCCGTGGTTCATGGAAAAGTTAAGGGAGCTGAAAAGACTTAAGAGATGTCTCACGCGGTTGAAAGATGAATCCAACAATTACAAATTAGAATTGCTATTAAGGGCTACCTCATGGCAGTGAGAGTGGCAAAATGTCAGTATTTCTGTGCTCTTATTGCATCTGTAGATGACCATCTGATGACCTTGTTTAGGATTACTCAGACCCTCCTGGGAGTCTTGGAGGTTTACCTACAGGGCTGTGCTGAGGAATTTTCATTGTACCTCATGGATGAAATTGCTGATATCTTTTTCAGTTGGATACAAAGTGTGGATGTGTGGAAATGCCTGGGGAATGGACTTACCCTGTTATTTGGCAATAGTTTCTTTCAACACGAAGAAGTGGGCAGGGTTTTTGAGTCTGTAATCTTACATTCATGCCCTTTCTGGTTAGTCAAGGCTATGAGGTAGAGGGTTGTTTCTGGCACCATTTAAAGAAATGCTGGTGCACCATCTCCTTAATAAGCTGTCGGTGAATTCCAGTGTTCTGGACAATTTTTCACCAAGTCTCGCACTTTCCATTTTTAGGGAAGGTGATTGTGCTGGAGTTCCAGAGGAATCTGTATGAAACAGATTATCTTGATTCCTTCCTGTCAGGTTTCAGGCCTGGATATGGGACAGAAACAGCAATAGTTGTCCTTTTGGATGATGCCTGATGGTCAAAGTCTGATGGAGACGATGGACCATCGTCTGATGGAGATGATGCATCCATCGTGGCTATCCTTTCAATACCATCGAGTGTGGTATCCTTTTGAAACAGCTTCAGGAGTTGTCAGGGAGAATGATTCTGCCCCAGTTCATTTCCTTCTTTCAGGGTCAATTCCAGTTGGTGATAATAGGAAGTGAGATATTCAGCCCATGCCCTCTGTTTTGTGAGGTTTCCACAGGACTTGGTGCCCTCTGCTTTTTAACATCTACATGAACATGCTGGGTGAGAACATCTGTCACCATGGGATGAGATATCATAAGTATGCGAATGATATCCAGTTGTACATCTCCATCACTCGTGATCTAAATTGTGGTTGTCTTTCACTGCGATCCTGGTAAGATGGAGTGGCTGTGGGTGACTTCTTCTGTATCTGATGTTTATAATCATCTTTGGTTCTGGATGGGGGTGCACTGCCCCTGAGAGATCCAGTGCATAATCTGGGGTTCTCCTGGACTCACAAATCTTGCTCGACGAGCATTTGCTTCTGATACAATATTTTGTTTTCCCCCTTCTTTAGTCACATGTTTTCTCTCTGAGAGAACACTCTTAGTTAGCCCTTCTGACTAAAAGTATTATTATCGGAAGATATTTCATTGTGAAAGATTGTGATGGGAATCTGTCTAATGGGTTCTAATGGGTTAATTTTCTGAGAATCTTTATAGTGCCTCTTTAATGAGGATAGCATATGAGCAAACACAAAGAAACAGTATGAAGATTAATTTTTTCCACTTAATGTTTGAATTCTGAAATAGGAGGGAAGGACAAATTTTGTGAAAAGTAAAATGTTCTTAATGTGAGTTAAAAATTATATATTTTCATATTTAGAGTTTAGATCACTATAGAAAAATGATTAGGAAGGGTTTATTCTACATAAAAAAAATGTTGTAGTGAATACAGCAATGGCTACACCCCAAGAATCATATGGTTGCGCTGTGTCAAAGAAGAGGTCCTTTGCAACATGCCAGAATGGGTACAAAGCATCTCTTGTAGAAGCTGTGTCACAGGCTGATTTCCATGCACATCAGTCTTCCCTCGTCCCCCCATTTTGTATGCACGACAGTCATGTGGCATTAGAGGAATTTTAGAAGGAATCAGAAATGCAATAAGGAGAAAGCTACCCTCTTCAGAAATTACAATTAGTTGGTGGAGGGGCTTTAGGGTTCGAAAGATTCTGTAATGACTCTTGGGATCCCAATTGCTAGGTCATTAGTTACATGCCCTTTTATGAATGAGAAAATCAGAAGGCTGGCAGAGTCCAGTTAATCATAAACAGCTGCTATCTTTGCTGAACTATATTTTTATTTTAGTTTCTTAATACTAGCTTGTAAAAAGTCTTACAAGTTGGTATCCTGGATTCTGATAGCACTGTTGATATATCGTATGTAGAGAGAATAGCTAAATGGGAATAAAATGCCAGTAGTAAAAAGCAGATGTAGAACTTCTAAGAAAAACGTATATAATTGCAGTGCTTTGGGAAAGGGACTGGTTGTCCTATATTCCCTTCTGATTCTTTCAATTATTCTAAATATTTTATTTATAATTAAATATATATGCTGCCCATCTTGCTGTTCAGAGTGAGTGAAAGAGGTTCTACACCACAAAAAAGAATTTCCTAATATATAGCATGCCCCTTGACATTAATATATTGCAGTGAATATGAAGACTAATGCTTGGCAAGTTAGAGATTAGCCCAATTTATAGTAATTATTTTTGGCATTTGATGAAACATGTACATGGATGTGATTATTATCAAAATGTTTACTTGAAAATAAAAAAAACAAAGCATAAATTCTAAAATCTGCTTCAAAAATCTCTGGAGACAATTTTGGAAATGAGGAAAGAGAACCAAGAAAAACCAAGAAAAAATCTGTTTGCTTAGGTTACTGGTAGAAGCAGAAAGCTATTATATTAAAATAAAACTTTAAAATGTTAACTTTAACTAGCATGCTCAATTGTTCTTTTCTAAAGCTGCTGTTAAAATGGTAAAATAAGTATTTAAATTGTTTCTGATCTAAAACTAGTAAATGATTTTCAAAATATAAAAGATGCATTTTACTTTGGGACGTCTCACTATGGTGAGAAATTGATGAATGATTAAAGGAATTGATGGCTTAAAATTTGGGATCCACGAGCAATACAGAATTGATTACACAGCTAGTTCTTTTAAACAAAGAAAAACGTGGTGCTGGTGACTCAACTGGTAAGTAGTAACTATGATTGATAATACAAACTAACTTAAAATAAGTTAATTTACAACATGGCTATATTATCCCTAATATTTTTTGTGTTTCAGGTGATCAGCTGTTTCAAGGTTGGAAACCACCTCCCATATAAGAAAATAGCAGGGTCAAGAAGCCAAGAAACTAAATTGCCACATGACAGTTCAAATTTGTATAAAAAGAACATGGAAACAGATTACATGAAGATAATATGATAAATAGCAACATTAAGCTTGGTAGATTAACAATGTATTATATGCCTTGATCTTATTTCAATAAAAATCTATTTACAAAGAAATGCTCCTACTTTTTTATTGAGTTGGAATAGCTGGATAATAAAGTTCGCTTGTAGTGGTTAAAGGGATGTACCATATAAGTGGACAACACAATATATATTTGACTTATTTTTCAAATTTACATTATCTTTTAAAAACAGTGTTCTTGCTCACAGATCATGAAGATAGAATTTACAGCTTTAACTGAGAAATGTTGATCAGAAATAAATTACTTCTGTTAGGCTTCATTATAGCTCTTATTAAGAGCTGTGGTGTTGCCGTGGTTAGAATGCAGAATTGCAGGCTAACTCTGCATTCCACTGCCAGGAGTTCGTTTCTGACCAACTCAAGGTTCACTCATCCTTCCAAGGTCAGTAAAATGAGAACTGTTGGGGGAAATATGCTGGCAAAACCGTAGAGAGGGGTATAAAGCACTATGAAGTGGTATATAAGTACTATTGCTAAGTGCTATTACAGTATATAGCAGAAAGTGTGTAAAGATATCAATTGTGGAAGTTTATTTCTTAAGACTCAATTTTCTCTATTTTAAAAAGTAAAAAAAATCTCTATTGTACATTATTCAGGCTGTATTGGCATATTTGATCTGATTTGTGGTGGCTTATGCTCTGGGTAAGAAATACAGAAATATTTATTTTAAGGCAGTGAGAATTACACTGAGATTGGTGTGCCTAGCTCTACTCATATAAACAATAAAAACATGGAAATTAAAATTAATTATATTTAGGTAATTATGTAACAATTTCTTCTATTGCATTTGAAATTAAAAGTTTAGCAACTTTTGGAGTGATTCGGAGTATGTCACACTTACTACTTTGGAGAGATATATGCTTCCTTGTAGCTTCAATATATGAACTCTTGCTTTGGGAGAGTTTCCTGTTAGTTTCCTTTCTGTTAATGTACAACATTAGCCTTCAACAAGAATGCTAGACTAAATTACTATGGATAGCCAGTAAATGTTTTTTTGTGAGAGAAAGCTAATAATCATTCTAAAATGGGGGCAGTGAGACAAAAAGGCCACCCATAAAAAAATTTAAATTAATGAAGAAATCTGAAAAGTTTACTGAATTTGAATAAAGGTCTCCATACAGAATAAGGATTCATTCAATGAGCTTAGTGGGCATATAAAATTTAATTACTTAGTCACATGAGCCTGGGACTAAGATTGAAACCACAATTAAGCAGTGCCAAAGACTTGACAGCAAACGGTTACTCTCAGATATACTGGGAGAAATGACAAGTTGAAATGGGCAGTGTATTTAATCACTTTGGCTGATATATGAAGTCAAAGATAGGCTTGAATTTGGCTCGATGTATTTTTTTTTAATTATTTGGGTGGAAGGAAGTTACAACAGACTACTTATAAATTATAAAAAAAATAATAAAATTGACAAGGATAGCTAACTGGTAGCTGTCAAGATGTGGGACTACAACTTCATCTTTGATATTGGCCATGGTGGCTGAAGCTGATGTTATAGTATGAATGACTATATATTTCTGTACTCTGGTTTAATAAAATAATCATAAATAAATTAATCCTTAGAATAATTTCTAAGTAGTTCTTGTGGAATAATAGGAAGGTAGAGTTTAAAATCTCTTGCAAGTTTGAACACTAAGTACCTTATACAAAATTTGAATTTGAAAACTATCCAAAATAATATTTGTGGTATGCTCAGCTTTAATTTCCTGACAGTTTTCTTTTTTACACACACACACACACACACACACACACACACACACACCCTCCCTCCCTCCCTCCAATTCTTGGTTAATTTTAAGCATACTTGTTAGAAAGTTAATTTGACAGTTAATCAAAACTTGCTTTTCAAATATATTTAATTTTGCACTGATTTTTTTCAGGAGCTTTGAGTACAGTATTTGATATGGCTTTCCCATTTCAGTTTTATTTATTCTTAGAAATGCCTATGCTTGATCTGTATCTATATATGTCTACCCACACAAATACTAGATGACTGGAAGCACAGCCCCAATTGTGAAATTAGCTTTGGTTGATAATCAGACTACCTAAATTCTCATTACTTCCAGTAAACAGAAATGCCTACTGATTTTTTTTGACCCAAATGAACAATTATTGGAACATGAATGGCTAATATAGTACAGTCTTCCTAATTCCAAGAACCACTATTTAAAAATCTATTTTTTCTCTGCACGAACATGGGAGCAGGATTGATGATACATAATATTACTAAGTTGTTTTTGGCCTAGTTTCTTAGCCTTAGTCAGCAATTTGAAAAGTGAAAGCTTAATATATTTATTTGGAACTGTAAGGAGAATAGTTCCTACCTTAAATAAACATAGTGTGCATTATTTTACAGAATAAATTATATTCTAGACATAATGTTTAATGTTATCATTTCAGCCACTGTCTAGCAAGGGATATTATAGGGGGACATGATCATAGTACTTCCTAAATGAATAGAAATATTGTTGATATATTTGAATTCTTTTAATAGAATGTATTTGTATATATTAAGTAATAACTAGATTTCAAAAACTATACCCACATTTTTTAATAAAAGAGTGATGAACAAGTTACTCCCTAGCTTGAGTATTTTCATCCCTTACTACTTGCTTCCCATGTATCTGCCTGCTTTAATACCCCTCAGGTTTATACTGGAGAAGGAAAGGATTATGCCAATAAGTTGAAATATGTTTATTAGCGTCTCTATACATCTAAAGGGAGTAAAATTAATATTGCTTGTTTGTAGCTACTCATAGTGTCAATGGATATTTTCACATCTATTTCACTCTTGGAATTTTGGACTAAAAATTTTTATTATATTATTCCTGGTTGTTTTTTCATTGGTTAATAACTTGGTTATTAACCAAGTTCAAATCTCCTTAGGTTTTTGAATCAGCTAAGATTGGATAGGTCCTACTGTTTACCTTTTTATTTAAAACGAGCTTTCTAGAAAATCAGAGTTTCCTATCTCTGCCAGATAATGAAAGTCCAATCTGTTTCTGGATGGATATATTCAACAAAATTTCCATTGAGGTATTATATGTCTGATTTTTCACTGAAGTGATAGCCCAGAGTTCTTGCAAATTTTGTTTCACAGGAAATCATGATTTCCTTATAATACTTTTACTTTCTCCCTTTTTCTTTTATGGATTACATTGGCCAATTTTAATTTTGTTAACCTAGTTCATATAGCCTTGGAAATCTTTTGTAAGTTATTGACCTTGAATTTTCCCCCTTTTGTATAAGCTTAATAAAGAAAAAGTAAAAACAATTGTAAACTGGAAAATAAATAATTTTTTTTTGCTCTTATTAGAATAACAATGTTTTATTACAGATGTGAGTTAACATGATGTCATTGAAGAGCACATTTTAGACTAAACAGGGAAGCCAAACATCAGATACTGACATAACTTCACACATCAAAGTTTGTGTGAAAATACTTAAACAAAACAGCTTAATATCCTAACAATATTAGCAAATGAATTTAAAATAAGGAATACTAATATACCAGCTCCATGTCATAGGACACATTGCCTGCTTTGCAAGCATTTATTACAATGTTATTTCAATGATCAAATCAAATCTAGGCAGATGTACATTAATGATTTAAGATGAGAATATGAAATAATCCTTGTTATTAATTTTAGCTTAATCTGCGTACATCTAAAATTTAACCTGATTTCCAATTTCCTAGCAGTTTCTGTCTGACACATTACTGGTAGTAATAGTTTAATGTATTTTTATTCTAAAAGGCAGTTCATTGCTTGACCTTTTTTTATAGAGACATGGCCTGATGTTTTGCCCTACAGTTTTGTAGCAATCCAAGACATATGTGCTTAGAATAAAGAGTCCTTTCTTTGGTATTTTCATTGATTATCAGTATTTCAGATATTTGTCAGCAACGTGACACTATTCCTAGTAAGTCCATCTTTTATTTCTTCTGTTTTGCTTAAAAAAAACCTAATCATTTTCTTTCTCTCATTTCAACAGGGACATCTTATGATTGGTGGTAAACAGGTCACACTTGAATATAGTCCATACCCTGAATTTTGGTATTGCAAGCGTGTAAGTATGTAGAAGTACAAGTTTATGGAAAGTTACAGCTGAGAGTTTGAAAGAAGTAAAATAACTTGATGAAAGTATCCTTAACTGACTGGCTGATTCTTCAAGTGGAATCTCACAGCACTAAGATTTCTTGAGGAAGGCACACAGGTTGCCTTTGTGGATAAAATGAATCATAGTCAACTCTGTCTTTCTATCTGAAACCATTGGTGACATGGATTTGTTGGTTCCCTACACTTGCTGCTATATTTTGTCCTCTGAATTTCCATAATGGAAGATCCATTGTATATATGGAAATCTGTTTGTCTATTGTATATTAATTAGCTTAATTTTGTTGTTTCATTTATGGGATTTATCCCAACCTCAGTCTAGAGGGAGTCTTGGCATTGTAACATTAGATACACCTCACTGAATTTTATTCAGTAAAACATTTGAATGTAGATTCTTCCCAAACCAGTATCTTGGAGTCACATGTGTCCCATTGGTAGAAGAAAGGTATGTTCATAAACTAGCTACCTAAATAAAGAATTCTTCTGAATCACAGGTTGCATTTCAGAAGTATTATGCAAGCTGAAAATCATCCTTTTCCATCGTTTAGGAACATTGATTTGAAGTCAGCATGCTGTTTTCACTTCATTACCTTGCAGAAGTAAACGGGTGACTCACATGCATTGTCTTATAACATGTAGCTTGAGTCTTGGTAAAAGACTACCGTATATACTCGAGTATAAGCCGAGTTTTTCAGCCCACTTTTTGGGCTGAAAAAAGCCGGCTCGGCTTATACTCGAGTCTACAACTGGATCCGGCAGTGCTGTTGCCTGTTGGAGGAGGAGGGGATTCCTTCCTGCAAGACCCCGTCCAGAAAAATGCGGGGAGCGGCAGCGGAGCCCCGGGGCTGCTTCTGCTCCATCCGCTGGACTGTTTCCTCGCCTGCCCGCCCGCCCGCTCATTCATTCCGTTTCCTCCCCTGCCTGGCCACTCATTCATTCCGTTTCCCTCCCCTGCCTGTCCTCGTTCATTCCATTTCCTAGCCTGCCTGGCCACTTATTCCTTCCGTTTCCCTCCCCTGCCTGTCCCCTCGTTCATTCCATTTCCTAGCCTGCCTGGCCACTTATTCGTTCCGTTTCCCTCCCCTGCCTGCCCCCTCGTTCATTCCATTTCCTAGCCTGCCTGGCCACTTATTCGTTCCGTTTCCCTCCCCTGCCTGCCCCCTCGTTCATTCCATTTCCTAGCCTGCCTGGCCACTTATTCGTTCCGTTTCCCTCCCCTGCCTGCCCCCTCGTTCATTCCATTTCCTAGCCTGCCTGGCCACTTATTCATTCCGTTTCCCTCCCCTGCCTGCCCCCTCGTTTATTCCATTTCCTAGCCTGCCAGGGGAAGGATAGTATGAAATCCACATTTCCTCCCCACTCCAGGGGTAGGATACTGCAAAATCCCCAATTCCTCCCCACTCCAGGGGAAGGATACTATGAAATCCCCAAATCCTCCCCACTCCAGGGGAAGGATACTATGAAATCCCCAAATCCTCCCCACTCCAGGGGTAGGATACTGCAAAATCCCCAATTCCTCCCCACTCCAGGGGAAGGATACTATGAAATCCCCAAATCCTCCCCACTCCAGGGGAAGGATACTATGAAATCCCCAAATCCCCCCACTCCAGGGGTAGGATACTGCAAAATCCCCAATTCCTCCCCACTCCAGGGGAAGGATACTATGAAATCCCCAAATCCTCCCCACTCCAGGGGAAGGATACTATGAAATCCACATTCCCTCCCCACTACAGGGGTAGGATACTATGAAATCCCCCAAATCCTCCCCACTCCAGGGGTAGGATACTATGAAATCCACATTCCCTCCCCACTACAGGGGTAGGATACTATGAAATCCCCCAAATCCTCCCCACTCCAGGGGAAGGATACTATGAAATCTACATTTCCTCCCCACTCCAGGGGAAGGATACTATGAAATCCCCCAAATCCTCCCCACTCCAGGGGTAGGATACTATGAAATCCACATTCCCTCCCCACTACAGGGGTAGGATACTATGAAATCCCCCAAATCCTCCCCACTCCAGGGGAAGGATACTATGAAATCCACATTCCCTCCCCACTACAGGGGTAGGATACTGCAAAATCCCCAATTCCTCCCCACTCCAGGGGAAGGATACTATGAAATCCACATTTCCTCCCCACTCCAGGGGAAGGATACTATGAAATCCCCCAAATCCTCCCCACTCCAGGGGTAGGATACTATGAAATCCACATTCCCTCCCCACTACAGGGGTAGGATACTGCAAAATCCCCAATTCCTCCCCACTCCAGGGGAAGGATACTATGAAATCCCCAAATCTCCCCACTCCAGGGGAAGGATACTATGAAATCCACATTTCCTCCCCACTCCAGGGGTAGGATGCTGCAAAATCCCCAATTCCTCCCCACTCCAGGGGAAGGATACTATGAAATCCCCAAATCTCCCCACTCCAGGGGAAGGATACTCTGAAATCCACATTTCCCCCCCCCTCCAGGGGTAGGATACTGCAAAATCCCCAATTCCTCCCCACTCCAGGGGAGGAAATAAATATTCAAAAACATTATTGGTATCTATTTTTATTTTTGAAATTTACCGGTAGCTGCTGCATTTCCCATCCTAGGCTTATACTCGAGTCAATAACTTTTCCAGGTTTTTGTGGTAAAATTAGGTGCCTCGGCTTATATTCGGGTCGGCCTATACTCGAGTATATACGGTAAGCTTCTTTAACTTTCTGCTTCTGTTTTTATAAGTTGAGTTGCATAAAGGGACAAAAGACAAAGGTTGTATGATTTTTCTTTCTTTGCAGTGTAAAGCACGCACAGTAGGGTTTCGTTCAGAAGGGTATAGTTCATCTTGTTTCTTCTGTAAACTACCAAGAGATGGTGAGCCTACTTTTGTTACTGTTTTAACTTTGGTTTAGTACCAAAATAAATGTGTTAATTTGCAATGAATAAAGATCTTTGGTGTACACACCAAAATATCATTGTTAGTATTAGATCAAAACAATAGACTCTGTTTTTAATGTTAATTTTAAATTATATAAACATTCAAGAAATAAAAAAGAATGAATCTTTTCTTATAGCAGAACTACAGCATATGAAAGTGAGTATCTCACTAGCTCTTGAGATTGGTCTTAGAGCTCTGAGCCATTTCCTCTTCTCCAAATCTGCTCTATGTTACTTCAAATAACCAGTAGCTTCACCAGCCAGTCATGTGCCCAGGATTATTATAGTCTAAATAGAGCTTTGCTAATTTGTTTAGTAGCTTATTTAAATTACTTAGTAGAATTCAGAAGACATCAGGCAGAGACAGACTTCATAGCCAAAAACACATGAACAGCAAGTTGCTGTTAATGGACACATCAAAAGATTTCTACGACATCTGAGAGCAAGGGAGACAGCATGGAAATACAACCAATGCTATCCCTTCTGAGAATCTAGTGCCAGTTGCCTGCAGCCTGTACTAGGCTAATTTTTCCTTCTCTCACTAGGCTAGATGGCCTATCCCCAAAACAGCAGAAGTCAATGCTACTAAATTTCCATTCCCTCACTTCCCTTCCATAGAACTGCAGCACAAGAATGACTCTACTGGCTGTATGAGGCAATATCTCTCCACTGAGGACCTCATGCATTTTCACATCCCAGGAAAGACCTCCAGTGATACCATAGGATAACAGTCAACCATGCCCTTTGGGTTTTGAACCTCATAACGCTGGTTACGTGTCATGGAGAAAAAAAAGCAGGAAATGTAACAAATGTGGGTTCTCCTTTCCAGCTGGACAGTCCATGTTGGAAGAATATGGAGGAAGAATTGAGAAAGACACCCATTCTTGGTTTCTTTACTCCAGAGACTTCCTATTTAGACTACCACTATTGAAAATAAGGATGACAGTGTCATGGCACCAAATGAGGGGAGAAATATCTAGCTCCTTTCCTCTCTGACATACAGCTCAGATACTTCCTTTCAGGACTATTAAATGAGAAAGATGGGGCAGATGTCCCTAGATGAAGAAGAGAAATGACAACCAGTCCTGAATCCACCAAGCATATCAAGAGAGTCTGTAAGATTCTTGGCCTGAAGAACGGGAGCCGCCACTCCTATAGTCGCCTCTATACCTGCCAGCAGCATGAGACAGTGTGCAATCCAGAGCATCTTGGAGAGTGACAGAGATCTCAGGACAAACCATACAATCCTCAATTTTAACCAAAAGGGAATGTTTTCCTATAAAAAACAGGCAATCATTATTGGGCAAAAGGCTACAAAAAAGCCCATAGCTGAATGTGTAATGTCAAAATACATGTATTTTAAAGACAATGTGACAGGGTTGTATGTCATGCAAATCAGTCGAACATTGACTAGTACTAAAGGCCAATAACTACCAGTACCTCTTGAGAATCAGTGATCAAACAGGTCCAGAGGTTGTGGTGCCAGAGGTTTACTTTTCCATTGTTCCTAAGAAGAACAAAGGTTTCATGCATTATTCTGAAACCCAAGTGGGAAAACTGTCATATTGAAACACTGAAAATTATCATTGAACTCTCCTATGAAAGGAACACACCTTAATCACCACTTACAGAGGAAGTTCCTGAGATTCAAATTGTAGGATGTCTTCTACCAGTACATGCCCTTTCATTAATTTTGCCATTGACTCCCAGAGTATTCATGAAGATTAATTGGTGATCGTAATCAGCCACAATTTCCTGGGAAATACATGCATACATTTTCTTGAATGGTTCCCTATTTTATGTCCTCGGTTGAGTAGAAAAAAACAAAGATGTCTGGCCCTATTATTTTTTAAGAATCAGTGTTCCTGATTAATGTAGAGAACAGTTTTTAGCTAGTGTACATCTTATAATGCTTGGATTCAATTCTGGAGATAGAAAATGACCTGATCTCATCAAACAAAGAATGGCAACCATCTAACAACTTAATTGCATATATTCTTTGAATCAACCATCCATATCCCTTGACAGTCTTCAGAGACAAATGATAACGTGTACAAACTCAGTACCTTGAGCAAGGTTCCAGATCAGCAGCGCTAGAGGCAATGAAGTGACCCAATCAAAGAAAATTCTCTCAAGGTAATAGCTTTTGAAATGTTCTCCAAGAAAGGGACATGTTGCTTTCATACCATGTTGAACTTACTACAGCTATGTAAGTGTCAGAAATAGAAGCGCTGTCTGTAGGAAGAAGTTTGGCATTACTTAACCATAAACCATGCACAGACCTTTATGTTCAAGCTGAATCTGACTTATATTTTGCGCAGAAACCAAAACTCGCCTTAAAAACAATGTGCAAACTGGATGTCAGGCAAACTGGCAGGATCCATTCAGTTGAACAGGAGAGTTTAAAGCATCAAATTTGAGACCATCCTAGTATATTTTTGTCACTCTCATCTGGGCTGTAGAGCCTCATTTTCCAGATGGATTAACACATGTATCAAACTAGCTACAAGATACAGGATAAACCTCCCTCATAGGGAATTTATCTTATTTATTTTGTGTCCATCTTGTGTCCAATGACTTTGGGCAACATAGAAACATTGTAAAACATTAAAATTATCTGTTGTAAAAAACAGCAGTTTAAAATATTAACATAAAATCATGGACACAAGTTGGCACGTGAATTGAAGCTCCTTCACATCCCAAAGAGACTCCTGGAAGATATCTGTAAGACTGCTAAATTATTCCAAATAGGAATTATTTTCTGCAGCGTTCTCTTGCCAAAAGGGCTGTCCCCTCCCAGAAGAGCTCTAAACACTGCCTGAGGAATTAGTGAAAACACTCACTTTCATTGCCATGAGTTTGCTGAAGAAAATTGACTTTTATTATAAGTCCATTGTATTGGATTTGTAATAGCTCTTCAATTTGCATGTCTCTTTTTGTTGCTTTTCTTTGTGTATTGGTCTAAGAGTATAGTATTGTGACCATTAGAAAATTTTCAGTGATATTGTAATATTAGGGGAGTACTGCCACAGTACTCCCCTAATAGTACATGAATAAAGACGAAAAGTAGGGACCCAGGGAGATAGAGACACTTTTTCCATATTTCATGGATTAGTACAAGCCTAACATTTTTGTGTCCTCAACTGGAATGTTTATATTACATAACCATCCAAATAAGGTACACATTTACACATTTTTACACATTTTTTACACATTTACACATTTTATTGAGATTTATAGGCCGCCCTTCTCCCTGAGGGGACTCAGGGCGGCTTACAATCACAAGGGGAGGGGGTGCAGTACCAAGAGACAAACAATAGTGAACAAAATAAAATGGTAAACCACAACATGCATTCAACAGTCAGCACTCGGGCGGGTAAATTGGAAACCTATCCCCAGGCCTGCTGGGAGAGCCAGGTCTTGAGGGCTGTGCGGAAGGTCTGGATGGTGGTGAGGGTACGAATCTCAACGGCGAGCTCGTTCCACAGGGTCGGAGCTGCAACAGAAAAGGCTCTCCTCCGCGTAGTCGCCAGTCGGCACTGACTGGCGGATGGAATTCGGAGGAGGCCCAGCCTGTGCGATCTAATCGATCGGAGGGAGGTGATCGGCAGAAGGCGGTCTCTCAAATATCCAGATCCACTACCATGGAGTGCTTTAAAGGTGGTCATCAATACCCTGAAGCGCACCCGGAGACCGACAGGTAGCCAGTGCAGCTCGCGGAGGATGGGTGTAATGTGGGCGAACCGCGGTGCGCCCACTATCACTCGCGCGGCTGCATTCTGGACTAACTGCAGTCGCCGGATGCTCTTCAAGGGCAACCCCATGTAGAGCCCATTGCAGTATTCCAGCCTAGAGATCACAAGGGCTTGAGTGACTGTTGCGAGAGCCTCCCGGTTCAGGTAGGGCCGTAACTGGCGGACCAGGCGAACCTGGGCAAATGCCCCCCTGGTCACAGCCGACAGCTGATGGTCGAAAGTCAGCTGTGAATCCAGGAGGACTCCTAAGTTACGGACCCTGTCTGAGGGGTATAAAATTTGACCCCCCAGCCTGAGTGTTGGAATGTCAGCCAAATTATTGGGAGGGAAGCACAACAGCCACTCGGTCTTGTCCGGGTTGAGTACCAGTTTGTTAGCGCTCATCCAGTTCTTAACGGCCTCAAGACCCTGGCTCATCACGTCCACCGCTTCATTGAGTTGGCACGGGGCGGACAGATACAATTGTGTATCGTCCGCATATTGGTGGTATTTTATCCCGTGCCTCCGAATGATCTCGCCCAGCGGTTTCATGTATATGTTAAAAAGTAGGGGGGATAAGACCGAACCCTGCGGCACCCCACATGTTAGGGGCCTCAGGGATGATCTCTGCCCCCTGACCAACACCGACTGCGACCTGTCCGAGAGGTAAGAGGAGAACCACTGCAAAACAGTGCCTCCCACCCCCACCTCCCGCAGTCGTCGCAGAAGGATACCATGGTCGATGGTATCGAAAGCCGCTGAGAGGTCAAGGAGAACCAGGATGGACGTATGGCCTCCATCTCTGGCCCTCCAGAGATCATCGGTCAATGCGACCAAAGCGGTTTCTGTGCTGTAACCAGGTCTGAAGCCGGACTGGAAGGGGTCAAGATAACTAGCTTCCTCCAAGGCCCGTTGAAGCTGAAAGGCCACCACCTTCTCAACAACCTTCCCAATAAAGGGGAGGTTGGAGACAGGACGATAGTTGTTTAAAATGGCTGGATCCAAAGATGGTTTCTTCAGGAGGGGTCTCACCACCGCCGCTTTAAGTGCGGCGGGGAAGTGCCCCTCCCGAAGGGAGGCGGTCACGACCGCCTGGATCCAGCCATGTGTCACCTCCCTGCTGTTGGCAACCAGCCAGGAGGGACACGGGTCCAAAATACAGGTGGAGGCACTTACAGCTCGAATGGCCTTGTCCACATCCCCGGAGGCAACATCCTGGAACTCAACCCAGAGATGGCTTGCCAAGTAATCCCCCTGTGTCTCGGCTGGATCTACTGTGGTGGAGTCCAAGTCCGACCGAAACCGAGCAACTTTGTCCGCCAAGAACTGGGCATAGTCCTCAGCCCTACCCTGCAAGGGATCTCCCAGATCCCTCCTATTAAGGAGGGAACGGGTGATCCTAAACAGGGCGGCTGGGCGTGACTCGGCGGACGCAACCAAGGCAGAGATATGCGTTCTTTTGGCATCTCTTAATGCCCGGATGTAGTCTTTGGTGCAGGTGGTCAGAAGTGCTCGGTTCGCCTCGGACTTATCGGACCTCCACAGGTGCTCTAGGCGTCTCCTCCGGCGCTTCTTCTCCCGGAGTTCCTCGGTAAACCAAGGAGGTCTCCGGGATCCACTGGCCCGGAGGGGCCGTAGTGGCGCAATCCGGTCAAGAGACCCCGATGCCGCCGAATACCAGGCGGCAACCAGAGCCTCCACCGAACTGTGGGCGAGAGCGTCAGGAATTACCCCAAGCTCCGTCTGGAACCTCAAAGGGTCCATGAGTTGCCTGGGGCGGAACCACCTGGTCGGTTCCTCCTCCCTACGGTGGGGGTTTGGCCTCCGGAAGTCAAGCCTCAGTAGGCAGTGGTCTGACCACGACAGGGGTATGATCTCATTACCCCTCAGACCAAGATCACACATCCACTGCTCCGAGAGAAATACGAGGTCGAGCATGTGACCCGCTGTATGGGTTGGGCCCCGAATTACCTGGGTCACGCCCATGGCTGTCATGGAAGCCATGAACTCCTGCGCCCCATCAGAGCGTTCACCGAGCGATGGCAAGTTAAAGTCCCCCAGAACTATAAGCCTGGGGAGCTCAACTGCCAGCTCGGCTACTGACTCGAGGAGCGAGGGGAGGGATGCTGCAACGCAGTTGGGAGGCAGGTACGTTAGCAGCAAACCCACTTGACCCCTGAGGTTCAACTTTATCAGCAGGGACTCACACCCGACAAGCTCCGGAGCAGGGACCCTACGAGGTAACAGAGACTCCCGGATAACAATAGCCACACCGCCACCCCTTCCCTGGGCTCTCGGCTGATGAAGCACCTGAAATCCCTCTGGGCACATCTCTACAAGGGGGACTCCTCCTTCTGTGCCCAGCCAGGTTTCAGTAATACATGCCAGGTCTGCCCTCTCGTCAACAATTAAGTCCCGGACGAGGGGAGCCTTGTGAATAACAGACCTGGCATTTAGCAACAGCAGCCTGAGACCAGGGTCCTGGCTACTCGCGCCATCTGGTCTTGGAGTGGGACTCAAAGGGCCGGAAGGAGGGATCTCTGTAATGTAGCGAACCCTCCTTCCCCGGTAATGGCTAGCCCTAAGGTCCCCGCCGTATCTGCCTCTCCCTGTCACGACCGCAATGCTCCGACCCACTCCCGTGGCCGTGGCCCCCCCAACCACCCCGGTACCCCCCGCCTTCCCTAGCAGGTCCTCCCAGTCAAGCATACTCAGACACTCACACAACCAGTCCCCACGTAATTATTAAAATACACAAATACAACAGTAATAACAATAAAAGTGGGTCACTCACACACTTACATACAATCCCATATACTCAACATACTAAAGATAGAAGGAAAAGGGAGGAAGAAAAGAAGGAAATAAGAAGAATAAAAATTGCGCAGAATTGTTAAAGTGCGAGTTCAGGGAGAGCCAAATAGTTCTCAGCAGATGGCTCTGCAACAGACAGATTCTGGGAAAGGTATTTAAATATTCTTGTATAAAGCAGTAAGAAAAAATAGTGTTAACATAGTGTTTTTGCTGAAATGACTTCATTAAATTTGTTTTCCTAGTAACAGAAGAAAAACTTGAAAAGGGGGAGGAAGAGTTGGTCCCTGAGGATCCGAGCCCAAAGGGAGAATCTGTTGAAGAACCTGCTCCACCCCAAGAGCTGCCGCCTCAGAAGCCGGATTCTGAGCTGCAATGTCCGCCTCAAGAATTTAAACCCAAGAAGAAGGATAAAAACAGAGAAGAGTGGCTCACACAAGAAAAGAAGAAGGACCTTGAAATGTATCCACCCCGAAAAGAAAACCAAAACCGTAGTTCAAGGAGAGATACTGTGGAAAATAAACGTCAGGAGGATGAGAGTAAAAGTAAGTTGATTGTATTTATGGCCTTACTGTCTTAATTTCTTTCTATAATGATAATTTAAATTTGTGTAAACTGAACAGAAGTACATATATGATTCTTTTTTCTCCTTGCTACACTTTTCACAGCAATTATGTTAAAACGCATTCCTCGCTTCACTCCACCAGAAGTGATTGTAGGACTTCTAGCACCATATGTCCGTCTCTCTACTTCAAGTGTGAGGGTAATGAAGAACAAAGCTGGTCGGATGGGCTACACCTATGGTTTCATTGAACTCGACTCTCATGCTGTATGTTGACATTCTCCTTGCTTCATTTCCCTGCTTCATTCATTAACATTAACATTAATGAAATATTAAGCTGTTATTTCCTTATGAAAGTCTATTCATTATAGTGTCCTGTATGAGTTTATATTTTTAAATTTTATTCCTTACACTTATGTATCCAAAGCTATTAAACACCTAACAATTTGTACCTAACAATTAACCATGATTCAGCATTGTAAGATTAAGCCTGTGTAAGCTTCAGGCTTGTACTTTCTTCTTTCCCCCTCCTGAATCACAATATTATACTCAAACTAGTAACTGTAGTTTATTAAAATAAGCCTGCTTCCTAAACTGCTTAGATGTAATAGTAATTTCCTGAAAAGAAAATATTCAAATTCCTTCTTGTGTTCCTACGAGACAGGAAGGAGTAAAAAAAAATGCAAAGAATTATGGCTGAACTGTAACCAATATGTAGGATAGCTTACTCAAATTGACTTAGTGCTATTGCTAACGCTTTGATATGATTGAATATCAATAAAGAAGAAAATGGCTTTGTTTATACACTGCTTATGTCATTATGATTTACTGGAACATATCAACTGATGTAGCGTAGAATACTCTACACATATATATGCCTGATTCAGTACACAACATTA
Organism: Thamnophis elegans; assembly: GCF_009769535.1. Lineage (NCBI taxonomy): Eukaryota > Metazoa > Chordata > Lepidosauria > Squamata > Natricidae > Thamnophis > Thamnophis elegans. Next base: position 100,718,416 of record NC_045542.1, read on the forward strand.
CAAGTTTTAAGATGCACTATTAGACTTTTTCTTATCACCATAATATTTTGCTTCCTATCATGGGAAAGAAGTCTGATCTTTGTAACTATATATCCACTACAGCTGTATTGGAGCCTTGTTTGTTGAATTCTTTAAAATGATTTCAATATTAGCTCTGTTATAATTGATTTCAAACATTGTAGTAAGAATCCCAATCACGGAATATTAATTAGACAAGTTCGCATTGTGTAGTATATTATAATTGGAATTTAATATTAATATTTATTTTTTAATTGGTATTACTTCATTCTAGATTAGAGAAAGCATGTAAAAACTAGAGAAAAAACTGTGATCTGCTGTTTTGGTGTCCATATAACTAATGTCATGAAAGCAAAGTAAAATAGGACTTTTATAGTGATTCAGAATCCTGATAGTATAGCCTTTATTGTCATTGTACATCATGTATACAACAAAATTGGTTAAAATGAATCCTGTTTGATTCTGAGCACACACACACACACTCTTGTAGCTTCAAGCCAATTGGCAGATATCCTTCCACAAAGCCAAAAGGCTAGGCGCAATTCTCACTTCCAGTGGTAGAGTGTTCCACAGGTTTGGGGCCACAGCAGAAAAAGCTGTTCTTGACCCCACCTGCCGGAATTCCTTAGCAAACAAGGACTATGGCAGTCTTCTTCAGCTGGTGCGAGAGAAGCGGGCTAGTCCCATTGGGGTGAGACGACTCATTTGGACCCATGCCTTATAAGACTTTAAAGGTAATAACACCTTGAATTGGACCCAGAAGCAAACTGGCAACTTGCATAACAGCAATGGCACATGTGCCATCCTAGGAGCCTTCAGAACTGTGTGCGCTGTTGCATTCTGCACCAGCTGTAGTTCCTGAATACTCTTCAAGGGTAGTCCCATGTAGAATGTATTACAATATTCTGACCAACAGATGATTAGGACATGATTGAACGGACGCAAGTCCTCATGATCCTGTTAAGGGCACAACACAAAGTTGTGCAAAGGCTTTCCTAGCCAAGACTGCCACTTGGTTTCTGAGCATAAGTCGCAGGTCCAGGAGAACCCCTAGATTGTACACCAGGTTTGTCTGGGGTAGTGCAACCCCATCCAGAATTAAAGATGATAAAGAACTGGATTTTGTACCCACAGCCACACTGTCATGCCAGGCTTCAGCTGAAACATATTGTCCCCATCCAGATCCCTACTTTTTGCTTATTCCTGGATTCTTTTCATTGCAGGAGGCACGGCGGTTAGTGAAAGTTTTACAAGACTTAGATCCACCAATCAGCATTGATGGCCGTGCTGTGGATGTAAACCTAGCTACAGGAAAGAGGAGGTAGTAGGGATGTTGCTAAAATATTCATTAATACGATTTCATTTTGTGAATTTTGTCATTTTGATATGAAAACAAGGAAAGCTTAGGCAATCAAGTTTTCATAAATTAGCATACTTTATGATTTTGCAGAACTGAATGTCCTTATCAAGTGGTGTTATGTTTAAACCATAATATCTCTCTCAAGAAATTAATTATGAGCATACATCACATTTAAGCTATTTTGAAAGTAAATTTAACAAGAATAGAGTAGCTTGAATGAAAAATTAGATATAACTCTAATAGTAATATTATTTTGTTCACAGATGTTTCATGTCAAGATATTCTGTGTAGCAAAGTCAAAAAGTTGATCTCAACTTTCTGAGTAATTTATAATACTACAATGATTTCTGCCTTTAGATGATGTAATACATTAATTTAAATTAAAATTGTAAATCAAGACATAACTGATTAATTGTTGAGTTTGTAAAGTCAGGATTTTAAATTTTGTGCACTGAGCTGTAATTCAAAAACAATACTTCACTATACAGTATTTTCATTCAACTTATTAATAGTTCAACAAGTCCAATGAAATTGTAGAGTTTTTGTGAAGAATACTTAACTAACTGCATGTAGTATTTTTGGAACACTTAAACTGATTTGATGATTTCTTTCTGTTGCTAGAAATGAATATGGAGACCAAGGTGATATTTCTCGTTTCAACCAGGTAATGCTTGTAATCTATGACAGTACTCGAAGAAAATTGGTTGCTGTCATCCAGTATTTAGCTTAGTTTCCTGAACTTAAGAATATTAAGTTTAGTTTCCTAAACTTAAGTATATTTTTATATTTATGACAGTGAGTGTAACCAGAAAAAATGTGCTAGATTTATTAACTTCACAGTTGATTCCCCCTCAAACAGAATAATTAAAGTGTTATACCCAATGGCCAACATATGTACATGTGTTTAAATTATAAAAATAAAAGTATATAGGTAGAAATAATATTTTTCAAAATTTAAGATTAATTGCTATATCCTAAGTTCTAATAAGATTCCGAGGTTAACAGTGATAATTCTAGGGTAGTTGTATCATTACCATGATATGCCATTACAATACACTATGATCTATGATTTCAAGTTTCCATTCTTTTTGCTGTCCTTATAAAGGAGCAGAAATTTCTTGCTTTTTGCAAATATGAGAAAACTAGACATTTCTACAAATGACAATCAGGCATTCTGTGAAGGAGCTCATTGTTCTCAATAAGGGTGGAGATAGCATCCATGCGTGGGTTGACACTGTCCGTGCTCTGATTGGACTGAGTCTGATTACTAATTAATTAACCACTATAAAACCCGCTTCCATGAGTGGTACCACCCAGTTTTCTGACTCAGTCCACTCAGGGACAGTCGTGTTATCCTTCGTATCTTCTACCTGATTTGATCACTATTCTCATAATTTCAGCTATATTGACTCATAACACTGAGATTGCTGTGAGTATTTACCTGCTCCTACCACTGGGCCTTCCGACCCTTGAGCCAAAGGGCTGCTGCCTGCAGGCCTCACGCCTCCCCCCTGCACACCTCAGAGAGCTCTCGACTCACCTGAGATTTTTAAAAAAGGTGCGCTGGAGTGGCAGATAAAGGTGGACAGCGCAGACTATCGGCCTTTTGATCCTTTGAGTACTTGACAGCCGCAAAAGAAGCAGGAGAGCCTGGAACGCCACACAGCAGCTGGGTGGCATACAAATTGCTGGATCAACCCCGGAGATACGCACGAGACCGCTTCCGCATTTAAAGTGGCAGCGCGACAAAGGCAGGTGCCGCGGAGATCGCGGGGAGGCTTGGCAAGCCGAGAATTGCAGGGATGAGCGTGCAGGCCTCTCAAGGGCTTAGCGCCACGTCGGAGGGCCTGGGCCCAACCCAAAAAAGGTGTGAATGCCATTTTGGAAGAGGGCGGAGCTGGGTGCTAACGGATGGCCGCAGGTGCCATTTTGAGCCATATTGCCTCGCCGTGGTGATATGGCCGACAGCAGCATGCCTGAATCATCCTCCAGCGCTGGCAGGGAGGTAGCGGAGACAGCTTGGACTCCTGACTGTGGCAGGGACTCCTCTTCCCCCCACTAGGCCAGCTTTATCACAGGCTAAACCCTCCCTCAAAGGCTCCTCCTCTGACAGCAAAAGCTCAAAAGCTTTACCATGCCTCCTACTTGTCAGGACATTATAGCGGAAGCTATAAAACAGGGGATTGCAGTTGGCTTAAAGGAAAAGGCTTTGGGCTCTCAAACTGCGGCCCCTTGGAGTGCAGCCCATGCAGAGGGGCTCCCAGTGCTTACAGACTCTTCTCAGCCACCTGAACCCGACCACTGCCCCTCCCCCGCATCGGAAGAGTGTGAGATCAGGGATGTCGACCTGTTGAACGAGGAGGGGCCCATTACCGATAAATCCTCCTACACGGGCCTATTTCCGTTTAACCAATTCACACCTTTGCTTTGCAAGGCCAAGGCGGCCTCGGAGCTGGGGGCCCAAGCAGTGAAGGAACCCACATCTCAGCCCCAGTCAACCAGTGTTAGGATCACCGAGCACAAGATGGAAACCGACACCATTTCGGCCCCACAACTGTTTGTCGACACTGTTCAACATCAGTGATCCACACCTATGTCGGGACCAGCCCCGTCGACCAACAACAAACGCTTCTATAATGTTGCAGATGACCGCAACAAGGCGTTGTTATTGCCGACGATTCACCCGCCCACCGCGGCCCTATACACTAACACTACAATGCCGGGGGCGCAGGAGGACATCCTCAAACCGGAGGATAGATGGGCTGACCAGGTCATCTAGCGGGGCCACCAGGCAGCCGCCTGTGCGGTGCGGGCCTAAACAGCGGCGTCCTTCTCCTGTTCCAGCCTTAGCTGGCTACAACAGTTACAGGGGCGGATTCCGGTCGGGGATTCAAGGGCCCATCAAGACTTGAATAAAATTATAGCTGCTGTATAATTCACCGTGGACACTACTTTGAGTGCCACCCGGTTCGCCTCCAGAGCAATGGCTTCATCGGTGGTGTCACACAGACTTTTGTGACTGCAACAGTGCCAGACGGAGGTCAAACATAAATGGCGCTTGGCTTTTGAGTCATACATGGGGGCACGCTATCTGAAGATTCACTCACTCCCCTGTTGATTGAGGGTAAGGATAAATGTAAAATCTTCCCCTTCAATCCCAAGAAATGGCTCGTGTGCCCGGCCCCTTACTCTAGAAGGCAACCCTTTCGTAATCAAGAGTATGGGGGTCCCAACCGACAGCAGGAGTACTCTCCCTCAGGGTATCGCCCACAGGGGGTGGTTCTTTCAGAGGTCTTGACAACAACAGTATCGGCAGCAGAGGGGTAACCAGTCTAAATTTTCCCATTAGTGCGTGGCAAAACGTGTCTCACCAGTTCAGTCTACCATTCCTCAGGTTCTGGAATTTCTACAGAACAGTTTGGAAAAGGGGCTGTCTCCCAACACTCTTAGGAGACAGGTGGCTGCCCTTAGTAGTATATTTACCTGGGGTGGGGGTCAGTCATTAGCACATCATCCCAACGTAAGATTTTTTTTTGGAGGGGGCGGTTAGTCTCAAGCCCCCAGCAGTGCATAGATACCTGTCCTGGGGTCTGGCCAAGGTCCTGGAGGCCCTGATTGATCCGCTGTTTGAGCCATTTCAGGAAGTGCCCTTACAAATGCTTACCTGGAAAGTAGCCTTCCTGGTGACTGTGACGTCTGCGAGACGTATATCTGAGCTACATGCCTTGTCTGTGCGAGAGGACTTCTGCAGGTTCCATGAGGATAGGGTGGTCCTCAGACTGGACCCTTCCTTTATAACAAAGGTGGGGTCCTGGTTTCACCGCACGCAGGAAGTGGTGCTACCAAATTTTTGCCCCTCTCCCAGTCATGATTTGGAACGTCACTGGCACAAGTGTACTGGGCGCTAAGACTTTACATTGATCACACGGCGGATCACAGGCGTTCCGAGGCCATTTTTATCTCATTACAATCATTTTCTCTGGGGCAGAGGGTCTCAATAGCGACCATTGGATGGTGGGTCAGGCGTTGCATTGCAGCAGCGTATGATGCGCACTGGGAACCGAGACCAGCAGGGGTGACAGCCCACTCTATGAGGAGTGCTGCCATGACAATGGCATGGGCGATGCAGGCTTCTCTGGAAGAGATTTGCAGGGCGGCTACGTGGGCCTCCTCGTCTCCCTTCGTTCACAATTACAAACTTGACAAGTTCGCTTCAGCCGATGCTGCCTTTGGAAGGAGAGTGCTGCAGGCTGTTCGGTCAGTTGGGTCAATCCTGGAATAGTCTATTGCCCACCCTTGAGGATTGTACGGCTTGGGTACGTCCCATGCATGGATGCTATCTCCACCCTTAGTGAGAAAGGGCGTTGGTATCTTACCTGATACGCCTCTTCTAATAAGGTGGAGATAGCATCCAGCCCCGACCCTTCTTTTGACTGTTCTTTGTATTGCCGGGACTGTTTTTCTTGTTCTACCTTCAGATGTTTGTGTTGACCCTTTGATGTTGGCTTTTTTCTTGTAATCACTAAAATTGAATTTTGTTGGGATAACACGAGGAGTCTGTCTTTTTTTGTCTTCGCTGGAAAACTAGGTGGTATCACTCATGGAGGCGGGTTATATAGCGGTTAATTAATTAGTAATCAGACTCAGTCCAATCAGAGCATGGACAGTGTCAACCCATGCATGGATGCTATCTCCACCTTATTAGAAGAGGTGTGTCAGGTAAGATACCAACACCCTATTTCAACAGATGTATTTTTCTGCATCTTAGCTTGATAATAATATTTTATTAGGTCTTACCGCTTGGTATGTGCAAATGTGTGTTTTATAATTCTTATTTTAAAATCCTATTTGTATTTCAGGGCAAACGAGGCATGAATGACAGAAGGGGCTCTGATACACAGAAACGAAAATCAGAGTGTAGGTTGTCTTTTAATCCGATTGTACTATAAAATATTTTTCTTATTTATTTCTTAATCAATTTTATGTAGCCGCCCAACTCACCAAAGTGACTTCGGGCAGCACACAGCAATAAATAAAATATAAAGTATAAAAATAGCAAATCCAAATATAAAAACCATAGTAATAAATATCCTAAAAACCCAAAATACAACCATAAATGAGAATAGAAAAGAGAACGGACTTCAATTTTCTAGTAGAATCATCTACGCTTTATAGTATCTTTTCATATTTTAGAATTTTTGGATAGCTCAGTTAAAATCAGAACATCTTTTTCTTTTAAGGTTGACCAATATTTTTTAAGTGGCAGGTGTTATGTGCTGAGAGCAATAAATTATTTTAATAATTTAAAATATATAAAATATATAAATTACCTTGTGTATCTTTGGCACCTTCCATCGTATTAACAGAATATATCATATCTGTTTTATTTAAAGAATTATCTATTTACCTGTCTATAAACTGCTACAATCCCCAGATTGGCAGGTATAAATTGTAACAATTGCCCTGATATGTTTTACATCTTTCAGCTTCTTCCGATATGTCTACATTCATTTATGATCCCGATACTGGAAATTATTTTGATCCCATAAGTGGAGTGTACTATGATTCCAATACTCAGGTGAGATTGTATGCATAAATGAGTTCCTTTTCTCTTTTCATTATTATGAAATGTTCTTTTTTTAAAAAAAATATATTTCCTCCCCTCCTTATCTAGAGAGAAATACCAATGGGTCGAGAAGCATCACCACCACCATCTAGGCATTATAAAAGCCAAGAAAGGACAAGTGAAAGAGATGAGCCATCTAGTAGAGATAATAGAGAGAGAAGAGAAAGACACAGAAATAAATCAGCCAAGGTACTTATAGGTTATGAGAACATAGTTATGAATTATGTAACCTACATATTTAAAGTATAAAATATTGAAAGTGAAAAAGGGCTGGAATCAATGGTGGGTTGCAGGGGGTACGCCCCGGTACGAGCATACCAGACCAGGCCGGAGCACTGGATACCATTCCAGTATAGTGCTCCGGAGGGCCCACCCGCCTGCCTGAGCTCCTTACCAGAGTTTAAAGACTTCTGTGCTTCCGTGCAGGCGCATGGCGCATACAGCACCTGCGCAATGCTCCATGGAGCAGCTGGAGCGTTGTGGAGGTGCTTGAACACATGCGCATGCTGCGCACATCCATGAGGATGCCGCCTGCCCTGTTCCAACCTTACCGGTTGGAACAGGATTTGCAACCCACCACTGGTTGGAATTCTATTCAACCAATATGCATGAATAACAGGCTTGCCCAGCTTATCTTTTTTCTTGGAAATAAAATAGTCAAGTACAAAAAATATTGTTTTTATACTTGTCTTTGTAAGTAGGAACAATGGAGAGAAAGAAACAAAAGTACTTATGTAAGCAGTGGAATTATAAACAAGCTTTTAATTGTCGCTTAATGTTTCAGAATGAGCATCAAGAGGACAAATTTTCTGCAGAAGACGTCTTTAAAAAGCCACTACCTCCAATATTGAAAAAAGAAGAAAGTACTCCTCCAGTAAGAATTCATTATTTAACTATTGCAATAATTTGTCAAAATTTAATTTTATCTAAGTTTTAAAAAGTAGCCTGCTGACAATATTCTACACATATTTATTTAGGTATATGTTCTTTATTCCATCATGCTTTTGGATAGAGCTAAGAGTCTCAGGAGAGCTGGCTTTACTATGTTCTGGATGTAGGAAAGTGGCACATTTGTACACATTATAGCTATTTTACAGGCTGGTTTATGGCAGAGCACATCAGAAGCAAAATCTTTTAGAAATCTTTGAATTATTCAAGAGGTTTCTTTCTAATGCTACAAGCCCTTTAGAAAGTAGGATTTTTGTAGTTTGTCTGAATCTTCCATATTTTTGCTTGTAATAGTCGAATAGTCAGAAGGTGCAGATGTGGTGAAACACCCATCTATTTTATGTAGTGATATGGGAAACTCTTGTGTTATTGTTTCTTGTAGATGGACTCTCAGTGTTTATTCCTGAGATACTAAATGCAAAGTATGGGGCATTTCTCATCTCAGACAAACCTCTAATAGACTTTAAGAAAACTGAGCAAGGAAGAATGGTGACTTAATTTAATATGGATGTCCTTTTAGGCCTAGTTTTTTGTATTGGTTGTCGAATTTCGGTTTTGCTCAGTCCATGACCTATGACAGATTCAATATATTTAAGACATAGAGACACTGGAGATAGTACACGTTACTGGATCTAGCCTGTGGCTATTACACACATGGGCTGTAAAAATCCAAATCACTAGATAGTTTTGTATATTTTGTATGTTGTTTTCAGATGATCACCTGTGCTTTGCAGCGGCTATATGTTAGCCTTCATCTAGCCCTAGTCTTTTAGTAAAAGAAGACCTTCATTTGTCCTTTCAGTTCATATAGCTTAACAACGTATCTGCATGTTACTGAAGAAGGGAGCTGCCTTTTATTTTTGTAATCTGTTCAGTATTATACAGTACTTTGGCCAACTTGATGTTGACAGATTAAGGTGAAATAAGATAAAGTAGAAATTATTAAAATATGTTCCTTTTAAATAATCCATAAATAAGGAAAAACATGTTTTTTTATCAGAAGCTATTTACATAGGGAAACATTAGCATAGTTTTCACACAAGTCAATGTAATTTCAGCATGAATGATGTTCAGGTTTGAGAGAGATACAGGTAAATTTGAGAACAAAGGTAAAGGGTAAAAAAAGGGTTAAAAAGGTAAAAAAATTGAATAGGAAGGGTTCAAATTTTAGTAGTATATTAACATGGCTCCCACTCTGTAATTGCATAGCTAGTGTATTAAGATGTAAGTGGTAAATAATGGTAATATTGCAAGTTTATTTGTAACTCTATTATTGCCTTGCTTTATTTAAAATTTAATTTTTATATTTTAAAAAGTATTCCATTTGTTTTGGCATGATTGCATAACCACTTAAAATTTCAAGTCATTACATTATGACTACATCCCCTGTATTACAGATAATAAAGAAATGCCATTAGATTAGTTCATGGTAAAGTAGAATTTGAATTTGGATCTGCTTTCTGATGTATAACTTATTTATTATTCTATATAATACATTAATTATATGCTCATACGGAAGCATAGTATTCTTGATGTCATATTAGTCATTTGAGGCATCCAAACACAGTGACTGGATTTGCTTCAATTCTACATGTGGATTCATTCTTTTATCCCTTTTCTACAGCCAAAGGTGGTGAATCCTCTGATAGAGCTTTTGGGAGAATATGGTGGAGATAGTGACAACGAGGAAGAAGAGGACGAAGAGCCACAGCCACAGCCATCACGGCCAGTAGTCCAGCAAGAGGAAAGGCCCCAAAAGGTTGAAAGCGATGAAGATAAACTGACGGACTGGAATAAATTAGCATGTTTACTTTGCCGGAGGCAGTTTCCAAATAAAGAGGTTCTGATTAAACATCAACAACTATCCAATCTTCACAAAGTAAGAAAGGCAGCAATATGTTCTGAGAACTTCAGCTGTATATTTAGTAAATTTGTTTCACTTGGCAGTTAGACAGAAGCACAACCAGAAATTAAACAGGTTTTCAGATTAAGTATTTCAGTTCTGAATTCTGAACCATACTGCCGTGCAAACATTGTGATAGTGAAGGAACCTACCCAAACACCTTCAGTTGAAAATTAATAGATTGGACTGTTTCTTTTAGTTAATTCTTAAGGACGTGGCTTTGATAACTGAGAAGAAATTAGGGTTGCTATAGGAACAGGTAGAATCTTCAGTAAAAAACCAGCTGTGCTATTCACAATTGAGGATATTTCTTATTATGTCAACTAAAAAAATTTAAGCAATGTAAACTGTCTCCTACATACAAGATTTAGAATGGGAAAATGGACTTGCCATAAGAATTGTTTTCTTAGTAGTAGAAGTGTTCAAAGTAGAACGTTAAATTGTTACTGGAAACTGGAAAAAAACGAAGTTCCGTGTTTCACACATGCTTCCTTCAGATATAGTATGTACATCTTTACTTGGTAAATGTAATCAAATTGCTTTATTGTTTTCAGTATTAAGTGACAAAATATAAAAATATGACAAAGAATTAGATCTCTATTCTAAATCTTGATCTTAACTTTGATTTAAAGCAAACTCTAATTGTTGCTGATCACAATACAGATGTATTAAATCTATGGTGATATTTGAAAGGAGAGGAGGCATGTGATGTTTTAAGAAAGATCAGAGTAGTTTAGATGGAAATATGTGGGGCTCATCATCAGAGATTCTCAAAGCAGCTGATTTTGACTTCTTCAACAGAACATTCATATAATTCAATTAATTAAAATTAACAGTTAAATACAAAGAGAGCACACTATGATCTCATCTTGGAAAAAAATGTGGCTGTTTTAATGAGTAACTTGATATAAGTTTCCTCTTATTGTGCTATGCATTCTGTAGAACTTTGGCAGCCTTTGGTATTACAATTTACTCTGAGGTTTCCCTTATTCACAAATATCTATTGCTAATCCTAATGTTGACATTTTAAGGATTTGCTTTTTCTTACAGCAAAACTTAGAGATTCACTGGAAAATAAAACGATCAGAGCAAGAACTGGCATATTTGGAGAAGCGAGAACGAGAGGTGACTAAAAGACTTATTTTTGCCTTATATCTGCTGCAATATGACTTCAGCAAACAGGGTTTTTATAAAAGAACAAAACACTAAATCAATGTGTGCCCCATCTGTTGGATGCATTCATGTTCTTAGATGCAGGCAGGAACATCCACTGTGTAAATCCAAAGTAATGCTTTTACTTTTACAGTTCAGTGGTGAGAAAAGTAAGGTCCTGAACTTAGGCAGGAAAAAACAAATGCACAGGTAGAGAATAGATGGTACTTGGCTCAAACAGTAATGAAAAGGAACTTGGTATCCTAGTGCAGTGGTCCCCAACCTTTTTATCGCCGTGGACCAGTCAGCCTTTGATAATTTTACCGTGGCCCGCTGAGCGCGCGCAGGGGTGGGGGGGCGTTGTTCGCGACGACACATTGATTGTTTATATATCACGTGCGTACCAGCGCGGGGCTCTCTTCCCTGGAGCCTTTGCGCACGGCCCAGGAGCTTTTGCGCACGGCCCAGGAGCTTTTGCGCACGGCCCAGGAGCCTTTGCGCTGCAGCGATCATGTCCCCCGGCCGCTGCAGCGATCATGTCCCCCGGCCGCTGCAGCGATCATGGCCCCCGGCCGCTGCGCGGCCCGGTGCCAGGTACTCCACGGCCCGGCACTGGTCCACGGACCGGGGGTTGGGGACCACTGTCCTAGTGGACCATCATTTAAATATAAACCAGTAGCATGCAACTGACAAAAAGTTCAATCCTGGACTGCATCAACAAGAGGAGAGCATAAAGATCATGAGGAGTGATAGCACTGCTCTATATGGCACTAGTGAGACCACACTTGGAATACTGTTTCCAGTTCTCGTTGCCATGATACAAAAAAGATGATGCTGAGATCCTAGAGAGAGAATGGAGTACAGCAACAAAGATGATAAGGGTAAACCATATGATGAACAGTTAAGGGAACGAGGTATGTTTGGTCTATCAAAGAAGAGGATTAGGGGTGATATAGTGTAGAATAACAAGAGTTGGAAGGGCTTCTTGGAGGGCTTCTAATCCAACCCCGTTTACCATTTCAGACAAATGGTTATCCAATATTGTCCTAAAAACTTCCATTGTTGGAACATTCACAACTTCTGGAGGCAAGTTGTTCCACGTAATTAATTGTTCTAAATGTCAGGAAATTTCTTCTTAGTTCTAGATTGCTTCGCTCCTTGATTAGTTTCTATGCATTGCTTCTTGCCCTGCTCTCAGGTGCTTTGGAGAATAGCTTGACTCCCTCTTCTGAGATATCAGAACAATGGTATCATGTCACCCCTAGTCCTTCTTTTCATTAAAGAATAGCTGTCTTCCAGTATTTGAGGGGCTGTCAGAGAGAAGAAGGGGTCGACTTATTTTCCAAAGCATCTGAGGGCAGGATAAGAAGTAATGGAGGAAGCTCATTGAAGAGTGATCTGACCTGGAACTAAGGAGAAATTTCTTGACAGTGGGAACAGTTAACCAATGGAACAGTTTACATCCCAGTGTTGTAGTAGCACCTTTGCTGGAGGTCTTCAAGAAAAGATTGGACAACCATTGTCTGGAATGGAATAAGGTCTCCTGCCATGGGTAGGGAATTAGACTAGAAGAACTCCAAGATTACTTCCAGCCCTGGGTTTCTATGACTGCAGATTTTTCTTTCTTGGTTTAGCTGGGCATGCATGGGCTTTCAGTTAAGGCTCCCTAGCAGGGAGTTGAGGGAATATCAGTAAAAGCATTTTTAGTAATTCTGTTTTCTACTAAAAAGGGAAAATTTAAAGAAAAGGGAAATGATCGAAGAGAGAGATTTGATGAACGAGAATCTCCAGAGAGAAAACGGCCAAAATACTTCAGAAATTCTGACAGGTATTGACACAGCCTCATGAAATAAGTCCTTGCAGCTACTTCTATGTCTTTTTAAATGGCATGAGACTGTGATAAAATCAGTGTTTGGAATTAATATATTTTACAATTATATAATTTAAGTATTGGGATTGTTTTTATGATGAATTATAGCCCTGCTTTGGGATTTTAATGATAAAACAGAATGTGTGTGTGTGTGTGTGTGTGCGTGTGTTATTTTACTTTAAAAATAAAATATAACATTGAAATAAAATGGCTTGTTAAGTTTTCTATTTACTATTTAGCCTTAGTTACTGGAATTTTTGCAGTGATGCAAAAATTAGCTTGATCCAATATAACTCACATATTGTAAGAAAGAAAGTGCATACACAGAATTATTTAACATGTTACTTCTTAAGCATTAAGATTCTCTTATATTGGTTATGTAAATTTAAAATATACTGGATTACAGATGCATGTCTTTCAGGCTGAACTTGGCTAATGTTTATGTTGAAAAAAAAAATCTAAGTACACCTGACAGCCTGGCTCCTAAGATTCTAGTTAACCTATAAGCATGTATACAAAACGTACTGTGCATTTCTTAAAATGTCCCACATGTATTTGTTTGCAGCGAGTATAAGACCACAGACAAAGGAAGAATGGAGACCAATAACAAAGGAAGCCGAATGATGCAGGCTATGGGCTGGAAGGAAGGCTCGGGGCTAGGGCGCAATGAACAAGGCATGACCTCACCAGTAGAGGTAAATATCCTTTCTTTACAAATGAATGTTTACTGAACAAGCAGCATCTAGATGATCTTGGCTTAAAAAAACGAAGTAATGTTATATCCAGCTAATATTTGAATTCGAGATTATTATAAAAATCAATGTTGAGAAACAAAGCTTCGAAGTTGGAAAAACATCATAGGAGGAGTAATTGTCAAATTGCTTCTGTTGTCAACTTGCGAAGCATTCCTTACTTGCTTTTGAGGGCATCAGTCAGAACCCTGACATCTGTATTGTTGTCAAGAAGACTGCATGGATAAATCTATGTAAACACCAGTAATCAAGAATGACTTGAAAAATTACTTGATGTCTTTATTTGCAATGTTTGAGAGTCTTCACTAAAAAGCTACAGTATACAGAATAATATCAGTCTGAATAGCTTAATAATAATACTTGATTTTATTTTTAAAAAGAGAGAGCAATAAATGCTCCAGAAGAGATACAATTTGGATGTATGGTCCAAAAATAATCTGTTTCTATCATGATAAAATTATTACTTGAAATATGCATAGTCAGAAAGAAGGAGCAAACATTATTTTTCATAACCTGAGCATGAGATACAATTTCGCTGCTTCATTTCCTGAAAGGATATTGAACTCTATGGATTTGCATGCAACTGGTCCCATGTACCTAGTTAATTTTCTAGGTCACATGTACCTAGCATGATTATCTCAAGGATTTTTTCCCCCCTACTTCTTCCTGGTCACTGAGATCAGGAAACGAATTTTCGTTTGTTTACATGAAATCCACCATAATTGCAGCATCCAAGGTATTGCCCTACTGGAAATTGATCTGATACAGTTTACTGTAGCGATTTCCTGTCTAGAAAATATCTCATCTAGCTGACTCTGGGATTAATGGCTCTGGAGTCCTTGAGGGTTTGTTTTAGTAAGAATAGCTACCTTTAGGACTTAATTGGAGGGAAGTAGTGGAGTAGATATGTTGAAATGTGGGTTATAGCGCAGGGGCTAGATTGATCTTGCATGCCAGAAATAAATTCTAGATATTTAAGTTAAAAAATATCTATATTATATTATATTATATTATATTATATTATAATATATTATAAGTTAAAATTCTCTCTTGCATAAAAGTAGCAAGGGAAATATTTAATTTTTACTGCTTAATAATTATAGATAATTAAAGGAGATAGAAATATTATTTTAAAAAACCTATTTCCTCTCTGGCAATAAAAGCATAATTGTTTCAATGAGATTTACATATCTTTTTTTTCAGGCAGAAAATCGGAAGAAGGGAGCAGGCTTAGGAACACAAGGAAGGCCCAATAGAAGGCAATCTAATGAAACATATCGAGATGCAGTGCGGAGAGTCATGTTTGCCCGCTACAAGGAACTTGAATAAATGTGGAAAGAAATCACACCAAACATCTTGTATCTTCCAGTCCCTTCTTTGTGTTCTTTTTGTAATATTTTTCTTTTTTGCTGCTGAAGTGTGTTTTGTTGTTTGTTTTTGAAATAAAACAGAAAAAAAAATTCTTTGTGGTTTCTTCTCCCCATCCAATTTTTGAGAGAATTTACTAGATATATCAAATTATAATCTTCTGCACCAATTATATATTTGGTGGCAAAAATACTACAGGGAAAATATCTGGATGCTTTTCACTTGGCATGACTGGTATATAATACCAAAATACCATTGATAATGCTTAATAATCTTTGATGGGATTGAAGGGGGTGCATCCATACTGCTGTCCTCCCGTAGTTGCTCAGTGATGTTTGATACTATTGTTCAGGTATCCTTGCGGATTGTCTTTTGGCATCGAGGATGGAAGGGCACTTTGCTGTGGTGGTTAATCTTCCTCCAGGGTAGGCTTCATTTGGTGTGCGTTGGAGGAGAAAACGTCTCGCTATACACTTCTTTGTGGGATCTGTCAGGGCTATCTGCTCCTATTTAACTTCCACATGAAACTGCTGGATGAGGCCCTTCATCTGCATGGAGTTTATGCACTGATAATACTCAGCTAAACTACCCTGGCCAAGGAAATAAAGCTGCCTTCCCCAATTTCTAGAAGCTAGAAGTGGAAAAATCCAGTTTGGGCTTAAATCTAGCAAAACTAAGTAGCTATGAATTTTAGATATGGATCTTGAGATCTTCCACCTTTAGTTTTAGATATACTCCTACAGACAAAATTGTTGTGCAATTTGGGAGAGGGTGTGCTGAGACCCTCAGCCCCTCCTTAAAGAAAAAAACTGGGTCTCCCCTCCTGAGACCCTCAGCCCCTCAAGGAAAAGCTGTGGCCAATAGGACTTCGCAAAAATCAGTCTTGGGCATTAATTGTACCTTGGTCAACTTCTTGAACTTCAGTAATGTGCTGTCCTTGAAAACATTTGGTAGCTACAATTGGTTTCCACAACAGTTATAATGAATCACAATACGTACATGTAATACCTCCATTTTCCTGGTAGGTGGAGACATTATCCAGGCATGGGTATGATTCCATCAGGATCCAATACGATGGTCTACAAGTATTAAAGACACACCCACGAGGCTCCTCCTCCCCAGAAATAGACTCAGTCAATCCTTTGATTAGCTGTGTCTCTCTATCCTTACTAATTAATTTGTTTTTCTCTAAAATTCTACCAAAAATTCTCTAATTGGCTTTCTTTCAAATTGTGTACAATTGGCACTAATTGTTCGCGCTCTTAAGGCGTTGTAGCCTCTAGCAGGCTCTTGCCTCTCCCTGACTTGGCTGTTCAATCAGCGGAGAACATTGGCGGCTTCCCTTTGAGGTTTTCCCTCAGGCTCCTTTCATTGTCTCTCATTGCTGCCGCGCTGCCTGAAGAGCTGATCGCTGCAGCCGCGCTGCCTGAAGAGCCGATCGCTGCAGCCATGCTGCCTGATGACCCTCGATTTCACAATCAGATGCCGTTTCTAATCATGGCAACCACCGGAGCCGCTGGAGCACTGGGCGTTTCGAGCGCCGCTGCTTCTTGCCGCCTCAGCAGCGTCTTTCTTACGGCCTCAAATTTCACTCTCCTGATGTCGGAGCGTTTGGCGGGCAGCTTAATTACCTAGCGCTACACCGCCTTGTCGGCTCGCTACCTCAGCCCTGTCTACCTGGGTGGCCGTTTTAAGTGTGAAGTCTGCAGTGGCCATTTTGTTTAGGCAGAAACCTGCCATGACCAATTTGGGACTCTTCGGTAACCATGAGTAATGTCGACCAACGAGACCATGATTTCT